>NC_140225.1:992500-1045000 GCF_951802725.1 Rutilus rutilus
GACTGTGTATATATGTATATGTATAATTCATAAATATATATATGTGCATAGTGCATACATATATGTAAATATATACATACACTATAAACAAAAATTCAAGGGGTTAAAAATTATTTATTTCTTTCTCCAAACACTGAGTTTTGATTTGTAAGTGATCAGTTTATGTATGTGTTTTCACACATGATCATTGGCTGTTCAATTTAATTGGCTGATTGGCTGTCAATCATTGTGCACCTGATGATGCGTGTCCTGTCCTGCTCGTCCCACCACAGCGTTCATCAGCGTCTGAACGAGCCGGTAGAAGAACTCCTCGTCTCCTCCGATCTCCTGCGCTCGCTCACACAGGACCACGGCCTCGCTGTATCTCTGCTCCTGATTGGCCAGAACAGCCAGCAGGTGTAAACTCTCGGCCAATGACGTCTGATCACCAAGTTTCTGAAGCACACATGTAGAAATAATGAGGTGTGCATCATTTAAAGTTCCTCCAAGTTCCACAAAGACCTCTTTAAGATCTTTACAGAAGAGCTTTACAGAACACACTGTAATATATACTTTTCTTACTTAGTGTTTCTGTCTTGTTTCCAGTCCAAATATATCAATACAAATTTAGTGATTTTTTGCTTAAAACAAGCTAAATTATCTTCCAATGGGGTGAGAAAAATAATCCTGTTTCTGTTTGAATTAATATTATTTCTCTGACCCCATTGGCAGATAATTTTGCTTGTTTTAAGCAAAAAATCACTTCTGTTTCCCCAGAAAACAAGACATAATATCTTATGGTATTTTCCTCATCTAGTAAATGCATCTTGATTTAAGAATTTTTAGATATTTGGACTGGAAACCAGACAGAAACACTGAGTAAGAAAAGCACTTTTGCAGTGTGTGAAGCAGCACATGTCTGGGACTTGTTAAGGTAGCAGATGATTGACTGAAATTACACTGTGAATTATACACTGCAGGACAAATATCTACAATTAATATCTTTACAACAAAATACATTTGAGAGGCATTCATTTTCTTTTCTCGTAAGATAAATTATATTGGTGATTGACTGATTGTAGGAACCAGGAAAATGACACTTTAAAAATACTTTCTATGCTAAAATGCATTTAATGACTTTAAACTTCCTGCTCAGCTACTGTTCGGACGCTCTTGCTTACTGCTCCGCGCTTTGCTCTATCGCTTTTACATTTTATCTCCTATTTTTTCTATATTTGATTTCCTTTATTTTATTTCCTTTTATCACCTAATTTTAACTTCAGCAAATCAGCACAGTGCTCATACGACAAAGTTTGGATTACTACAAAAACTGAGAATTCTTTTACCCGACCAGCTTACATACCGGGAAAGGAAAACACAACTGCCTACAAGGATAAGAGAAAATGCCTCTTCTGGAATCTACTTGCTGCACTAACTGCCACAGACTTTTACAAAGGATTGCAGTTCTAGAAACAAAGTTATTTACGGGACCACCAAACCAGACGGAGCACACAACAGAGCTTCGTCATGGACACCCACAGCATACCGGTGAGTCCCATGAAACTAGTACTCCTCGACAGGTAGAGAAACAAGCCGATCGACTTACTAATCGATGGCACAAACAGGGAGCGAGACCCAAAGGCACTCGAGACATCAGATTGTCACGAGCATCACATATTACCGCAGTAGCATCCTCTACCCCAGACACAGCTCTGACAAGGATTGCAAACACTGGCCTCCTACCACCGCCTATACATCTTGAGAACAGATTTGAAGTACTAATGAATGTAAATGAGGAATCCACAAATGTGATGAATGTGATCGAACACAGACTGAATGGGCCAGTAGCTAACACTGATGCTAACTGGCGCTCAAGGTCGAGCAGACAGCGGCACTCAGCTCAGAGCGCAGCCGAGCCCAGGACTCTGATATTGGGGGACTCCATAATCAGAAACATTAGCAGCAGGGATACAACTACGTGCTGCCTTCCACAAGCAACAACTTCTGATATAAACAGGGAACTTCAGAACATTCTGATGAAACATAAGACTGCAAATCGACTCATCATACATGTGGGGAAGAATGATATTCATAAAGAGCAGTCAGAACTCCTTAAGAAGGATTTCAATGAACTTTTTGAAACACTTAAAAGACTGAAAGTTCAAACATTCATCAGTGGACCTCTCCCAGCAAGAGGAACAAACAGGTTTTCACGGTTGCTTGGACTAAATACATGGCTGCAAAAAACCTGCAATATAAAAGCAGTGAACTTCATTGACAATTTCAATCTTTTCTGGAGTCAACGACAACTGTTTCATCGGGACGGCCATCACCCAAACAAACTTGGTTCAAGAGTGTTAAAGGACAATATCTACTTCTCCCTAAATCATCCTTCTGCGGTTTGTGCCAATCCACTCAATCTGAATGGCACACACACACCTGGACACAGTATGAATGACCACGGGACTTCACTTCAGCAGCAAAATGGACATGATAACACCACTCCGCCACAACAACCTCTGCTCACGGACACAATCTCAGCTGAGCCCTGCCCACAGAGCTCACCACAGACAGCCATATCAGAACTGCCTGAAGATTCAGCACCCAAGGATGACTTCCTGGAAAACAGCCAGGGAAGCCAGGACAGCATATTACAGCCTCCTATAACACCAGAGCAACAGCCCCTTTCACCAGACACTTTCTCCCTCTCTCCTGCAACGCCACTACTCTGCTTCTCACAGAAAATGGAAGAACTGGTGCATGCTGGAACCAGACTATCCCACTCTTTTGCTGCAAGCCCCCAGATACCAACTAAAAAAAGACAGGCACCACTACCACCAAAGCCTGCGGGCCCAGCTCGCCCTCCCCCTCCTCCTGTGAGAGCTCTTCGGCCTCTGCCACAACGCCAGGGCCCACACCCTCCTCCTTCTGCTCGAGGTGAACCAAAAACAACTGATACCAGCTCTCAGTGATATGTGTCGGGTGCCCGCTCTGATAACAGTAACTTTCTCAAATGTTTACAAAACAAGCGGGAACCCAGTGTGCCTGTATCTTTCTCTATTGCTGTTCTATTACATGATAGAAAGTCTAAGGCCTTCAATAGCCGTACAGCAAACCCAACTAATCTGGTGCCTATTACACGTCAAACTAATATTGCTGTGGGGAAAAGTAAGTCTGTTAAGTTAGCTCTTTTAAACATTCGCTCACTTAAAAATAAATCACTTCTAGTCAACGACTTAATAACCACAAACAACCTGGATTTTATGCTTCTAAATGAAACCTGGCTAGAAGACAGCTACAGTGCAACAATCCTCAATGAAGCAGCCCCTCCTAACTTTACTTTTATGAGTGTCTGCAGAGCTGTTAAGAGAGGTGGGGGTCTAGCTGCTCTTTTTAAAGATATCTATCAATGTAAGCAAATATCATTTGGGAATTACTTGTCTTTCGAATATCTGGGTATTGTGTTAAAAGGTGCTCCACGCATTTTACTTTTCATTATTTACAGGCCTCCAAAATACTCTCCAGCCTTTGCTGAGGACTTTACAGAACTGTTATCAACAATTACCTCAGAGTTTGACTGTTTTGCCATTGCTGGAGATTTTAACATCCATATAGATAATGGAGAAAACAATATGGCAAAAGAAATCAAAACTGTTTTAAAAACTTTTGATCTGACTCAGCATGTACATGGACCCACACACAATCGTGGACACACTTTAGATTTACTTATCAGTAAGGGTCTAAACATTTCATCGATTGTTATTAAGGATGTAGCACTGTCTGATCATTTCTGTATTTTCTTTGATATATTGATCTCTCCTGCCACTGAAGCGAGATCTGTGTCTGTCAAGAAGAGATGCTTAAATGAGAACACTAGTGTCCTATTTATGAAGGCTATATCCTTAACACCAAGCATATCTGCAGACTCTGTTGATTTTCTCCTTGATTCTTTTAACTCAAAAGTTAAAGGTGTAATTGATGATATTGCTCCTGTGAAAGTCAGGAAGAAGAGTGGCAGACAAAAAGCACCTTGGAGAAACTCAACAGCAGTGCAAAATATGAAAAGACAATGCAGAAAAGTAGAGCGCATGTGGCGGAAGACAAAACTTGTAGTCCATTATAACATCTACAAAGACAGCCTTCATGCTTTCAATATGGAACTAGGCAAAGCTAGACAGACTTTCTTCTCAAATATTATAAACAGCAATTTAAACAACACACGCACTCTTTTTGCTACTGTAGAGAGACTGACAAACCCCCCAAGCCAGATTCCCAGTGAAATGCTCTCAGACAGCAAGTGCAGTGAGTTTGCTTCTTTCTTCTCTGAGAAAATCAACAATATCAGAAAGGTGATCAGCACATCCTTGACTTGCGCTGGGGTCAGACAGATCAGACCACCTGAGAAAGTAGTTACTATGTCTGATTTCAAAGAAATTGATGGCAAAATTTTGGAAGAAACCGTACAGCACCTTAAAACATCAACCTGCGCTCTTGACACACTTCCCACATCGTTTTTCAAAAGTGTGTTAAACAGTTTAGAAGCAGATCTTCTAGAAGTGGTAAATGCTTCACTTCTCTCTGGGAGTTTTCCAAACTCCCTAAAAACTGCAGTTGTCAAGCCCCTCCTGAAAAAGAGCAATCTGGATAAGACCATATTAAGCAACTATAGACCGATCTCAAATCTTCCCTTCATAGGCAAGGTCATTGAAAAAGTTGTCTTCAATCAGCTGAACAAATTCTTATGCTTGAATGGATCCTTTGACAATTTTCAATCTGGTTTCCGACCGCACCACAGCACAGAGACAGCGCTCATAAAGATAATAAACGATATTCGCTTAAATACTGACTCAGGCAAATTATCAGTGCTGGTACTACTCGACCTCAGTGCTGCATTTGACACTGTCGATCACAACATACTTCTTGACAGGCTGGAAAACTGGGTGGGGCTTTCTGGGATAGTCCTAAAATGGTTCAGGTCATACTTAGATGGGAGAGGTTATTATGTGAGTATAGGAGACCATAAGTCTGAGTGGACATCCATGACATGCGGAGTCCCTCAAGGCTCAATTCTTGCACCACTCCTGTTCAACCTGTATATGCTCCCAATGAGCCAAATAATGAGAAAGAACCAAATCTCTTACCACAGCTATGCAGACGACACACAGCTCTACTTAGCCCTATCGCCCAACGATTACAGCCCCATTGACTCCCTGTGCCAATGCATTGATGAAGTCAACAGTTGGATGTGTCAAAACTTTCTTCAGTTAAACAAAGACAAAACTGAAGTCATTGCGTTTGGAAACAAAGATGAAGTTCTCAAGGTGAACGCATACCTTCACTCTAGGGGTCAAACAACTAAACATCAAGTCAGGAATCTTGGTGTGACACTAGAGTCAGACCTTAGTTTCAGTAGTCATGTCAAAGCAATAACTAAATCAGCATACTATCATCTGAAAAATATAGCAAGAATAAGATGCTTTGTTTCCAGACAAGACTTAGAGAAACTTGTTCATGCTTTCATCACCAGCAGGGTGGATTACTGTAATGGACTCCTCACTGGCCTTCCCAAAAAGACCATAAGACAGTTGCAGCTCATACAGAACGCTGCCGCCAGGATTCTGAGCAGAACCAGAAAATATGAACATATCACACCAGTCCTCAGGTCTTTACACTGGCTCCCAGTTAAATTTAGGATTGATTTTAAAGTATTATTACTGGTATATAAATCATTCAATGGCCTAGGACCTCAATACATTGCAGATATGCTCACTGAATATAAACCCAACAGATCACTCAGATCATTAGGATCATATCAGCTAGAAATACCAAGGGTTCACTCTAAGCATGGCGAGTCCGCTTTTAGCTATTATGCCAGCCGCAGCTGGAACCAGCTTCCAGAGGAGATCAGATGTGCTCCTACTGTAGTCACATTCAAATCCAGACTCAAAACACATCTGTTTAGCTATGCATTTACTGAATGAGCACTGTGCCAATGTTCGTCCGACTGTTTGTACTGTATTTGATTTTGTATTCTTCTAAACTGTTTTAACTATTCTTATTTCTTTTTATTATTTTAATTTCTTCTATGTAAAGCACTTTGAATTGCCATTGTGTATGAAATGTGCTATATAAATAAACTTGCCTTGCCTTGCCTTGCCTTGCCTTGCCTAAACACACCCATTCAAACATGTGCAGTCAGTATGATGACAAGGACGCATTAAATTGATCAAAAGTGACAGTAAAGACATTTATAATGTTACAAAAGATTCTGTTTTAAATAAATGCTGTTCTTTTGAACTTTCTATTCATCAAAGAATCCTAGAAAAATAAACTATCACAGTTTCCACAAAAATATGAACACTGATAATAATCCTAGATGTTTCTTCAAATCATCATATTAGAATGATTTCTGAAGGATCATGTGATGAAAATTCAGCTTTGATCACAGGAATAAATTACACTTTACTATATATTCACATAGAGAACAGCTGATTTACATTACAATAATATTTCACTGCTTTTACTGTATTTTTGATCAAATAAATGCAGCTTTGGTGACTTTTGAGTTCATTTAAATAATGATTTTACATTAAATCTAGTGCAATATGTGTTATTTATCAGAGTGTTATGAGTTCATTAATTAGAAATACAAAACTATGATTTCTCCAGGAATAACTTGCCTATCATTACACAAAAGGTCTTATTTTTTCCCATCCAAAAATCTGTTTAAATCTGAGCTCACACTGATTATTGGCAGATGTTTTAATAATTAAATGTCTTACTTTATTTCCTAACAGCCATTTCTGTAGTTTACTAACAAAACATGAGACTTCTCATACAACAATCATTCAGCATTTTCAGTCATTGCTAAATTTCAAGCGTTTTCCTTCATGCATCGTGTGTGTTTGCTCACGCTCACCTCGGCTGTCAGGTGTGTGTGATTCAGCAGGACTTTAGCCGGCTCAAACAGGTTCATACTGATACACACATCGGCCTTCGCCAGCCAGCATCCGGTCACTGTCCTGGTTCTCGGATCCTCTTCAGCGAACAGCGTCTGACAGGGTTCAGTGTGTTAGTGGGACATTAAACACATCAGAAAACATCACAAAATAGCTTGATTCCCAAATGCTTTTCACATTTACATCATCTTGCTACTAAACCATTACATTTACACTGCAAAAAAATGCTTTTCTTACTTAGTATTTTTGTCTTGTTTCCAGTCCAAATATCTAAATATTCTTAAATCAAGATGCATTTACTAAAGTAGTAAAATTCCATAAGATTTTATGTCTTGTTTTCTGGGGGAATTACTCTAAATGAAGTGAGTTGTTGCTTAAAAATAGCTAAATTATCTGCTAATGGGGTGAGAAAAATAATCTAGTTTCTGTTTGAATTCAGATTATTTTTCTCACCTCATTGGCAGATCATTTAGCTATTTTTAAGCAACAACTCACTTCATTTAGAGTAATTCCCCCAGAAAACAAGACATAAAATCTTATGAAAGCGTAAGAAAAGCATTTTTGCAGTGCAGTGCATGTATGCATGACTATTTCCAACTCAATTCTTAATGTATAGCTAACTGAATTGAACTGTGCTTTTTGTGTGTGTGTGTGTTTTGTTGTTTTTCTTTTATTATTAGTATTTTTATTATTAATATTATTTAAAAGAGATCTAACTACTTTAATTTATAATATTGCTGTAATATGCTGCCATAATTTGTTCCATCTCAATAAAGAGTCACATCAGAAGAAACTGACCTGGTCCGACACGACGTCTCTCTGGGTCACGACGGCCCTCTGGCTCCTGAAATCAAGTAAAGTTGCGTTAAACACCACGAAGCAGCTGATAATGACCAAACCGGATTAGAGACTGAAGAATCCCACCACATCTGTTCGTCCTCAGGAACGCGTGTGAAGCTGAGGAGCTGCTCGCCGTACGGAGACTCGAATCCCAGATCCCGACAGTTCCTGATGATCCTGAGAGATGAGATGAAGTGATGTCATATCCTGCTGTGAATCTAATGTCATGTGACTGTGTTCAGGGCGATACCTGAGTCGGTAGAGGTCAGACTGACTCCTGCTCTTCATCAGGTCATGAGCGATGACCTCTGCCAAGTGGAGAGGGGCAAAGGTCAACGGGGTCAACGAGACTGATTCCAGCTCTCTCACCAACAGATCCAAATAAAACAGAGTTCGGCTCTGAAACGACACGATTAAACACTACCATGATGTACTCATGCAATTCTAGTTCACATATGAACTGTTTTCAACATTGATAATAATCATAAATATTTCTTGAGCAGCAAATCAGCATCTTAGAGTGATTTCTGAAGGATCATGTGACACTGCACTGCAAAAATGCTTTTCTTACTTAGTGTTTTTGTCTTGTTTCCAGTCCAAATATATAAAGACTCTTAAATCAAGAAGCATAATTTACTCAATGAGTAAAATGCCATAAGATATTATGTTTATTAAAAAAAAAATTCCGGGGTTAATCAAAATTAAGTGAGTTTTTGTGTCAGCAAAATTATCTGCTTGTTTTAAGCAAAACCTAACACTTTTTTTTTTTTTTTTTTCAGAAAACAAGACATAATATCTTATGGCATTTTACTCATCTAGTAAATGCTTCTTGATTTAAGAGTCTTTATATATTTGGACTGGAAACAAGACAAAAATACTAAGTAAGAAAAGCATTTTTTGCAGTGAGAAGACTGGAGTAATGATGCTGAACATTCAGCTTTGATCACAGGAATAAATTACACATAGAAAACAGCTCATTTAAATTGTAATAATATTTCACTATTTTTAATGTATTTTTTGATCAAATAAATGAAGCCTTTGTCATGATCCTGTTTCTTACTCACACACACACATTACCGCTATTTCCTCATTTACGCACACACCTTCTCACTTAATCCTTATTCCCTCTCAGCTGTCTCTCTTTTACTATTAGCCATCGCTCACTCCCCTCTTCACCTGAATCTCTTTTCCTCTGATTAGCGTTCCTACTTCTTTTCCCCTCTCTCTACCTGTCTTTGCCTGAGTATTGCATTCTCTCATATGTACCAAACGCCTACTAATCCTCGTGTCTCTGTCATGTCTTAGTCCTGTCGTGTCGGGAGCTGATTTATATGAAGAAAACTCAACTGAGCCGGAGAATCGCCGCTTGCCTCCACTCTCCCTTGGGAAACGCCAGCCTGCTCTTTTCCCTGTCACACAGAGCTTTCTTCTGAGCATATCGTTTCACCCGAGCTGACTGCTGTTTTTGTTATCTACAAGCCGAGACCTTATTTGGACTTTATACTACTACAAGTAGCTCTAAGTTTCCCTTTGAGAACTTTTTCTGTTGTTTATTGAACTCTCTGACAAGCTCTATGGCAAGCTCTCTATGGCAAGCTCCGCATTCTGGTCCTCTTACCTTCATGACAGCCTTGGGGAGCAGAGGAAATTTCTTTTTAAAAAATAACAAAATAACATCACAATGCAATGAATCTTACGGATCTTTTCAAACAGCAGGGCTGGCCAATGAAGACGACCCGATGGATGGTGTTTATAACTTTGCATGTAAACCCATGACAGTTTTCTAATAGATTCTCTTGTGATGTTTTTTGTTCAGTGAGATAATTCTCATCCAGATCAATGAGGAAGATGCTTTAAGTCCCAGTTATCACTCTAAAGATCAATACTTCCACTTCCTCCTCATACGTGTGTGATCGATCAGAAACGTTCCCGCTCTATCGCAGCTTTGATTATGTGTCACATAGGGCCCTATTTTAACGATCCTTCACTTAGGTCGTGTCTGAATCCACTTTTGCTAGTTTAACGACGGGAAAAATGGTCGGCTCTCCCGGCGCTGGTCTAAAAGGGTCTCTATTCTCTTAATGAGTTATGGGTGTGTGTTGGTCGTTACGTGCGTTAAACCAATCAGAGTCTCATCTCCCATTCCCTTTAAATGCCAGTTGCGCTCGTGCCATGGAGGATTCGCTATTTACATGACGGAATTAGATAGTGGAAAGACTGAACGAGTCTCAAGAGAGGAAACGGATCTGCTCGTGCGCGAGGTTAAAGCAATGTGTGTGTGTGTGTGTGAGGTTACGTTTGGCATGTTTTTCTACTGCTGTGCATCCCTGTGTGTGTAATAAGCAGAGTGTGTGTGTAATAAGTGTGTGTGTAATAAGCAGAGTGTGTGTGTGTAATAAGCTGAGTGTGCGTGTGTTGTGGACCCGCCTATAGGCTCATATTACTAATGCGCTCTTTAAGTAAAAAAAAAAATACTGCACAGTTCCTCAGAATAGCAACGGTCCAACAATACGCCTGAACACACACTCGTTCTCAGACCAGCAGCCCATGAGCCACAGAATGGATGAAAATGCATTTGCTATTTAAAAAACGTGGTGCAGGACGTGAAAATGATAATTGCGTCGGGCTGAAACTAGCAAAACACACTCGCGTCGCGCCTGCCGCTGCATTGCTCCGACTGTCTGATAGGGTCCTTGTGTGTGAGATGTGAGACGGCGTCGCCCTCTGGTGGATTATCAGTTTATTATCCGTCATGTGATGTGAGATAGTGAAGATGCGCTGACCTGCGCGCTGAGGGCCGAGCCGTTGATGCTGTAAGGGCCGTCGTCAGAACCAAAGGCCTGTCGAAGCTCCTCGGGACACTCAAACTGAGCCCATTCCTCAGGGCTGATGGGAAGAGGCACTTCTACAGCTTTGCCTCGGGGTTTGTCCTCAACAGGAGACGGCTGGAGAAAAATAAACGTATATAATAGAGAAACAGCATACTTTTATTCTTCTTATAATAGGCATGTACAATGAATCATTTAAGTGATCAAAACCTCGATCTCCCTGATCTTTAAAAGAAATAAAGAAATATTTTTTTCATAACTTGCGTGGAACGTTAGCAAAACGCTTTTTGGATATCTAGTTCTTATTACTCTCACCAGTTTAGACTTCTTGTCGTTTGGTCTCACAGCTGACTGATTCATCACTTCCTGTGCGGTTTTCATGGACACCTGCATTCAACAAGGACACACACTTGAGGACACAATCCTATCGTCCCGCTCTGAGGCCTTTTCGTTTGGAAACGCATCTTTTTCTCTCTGTTTGGCCTTACCTTCACACTGAGACGGCGTTTTAATTAATGAAAACACTCTCCAAACTGGATACATTTGAAAGCGCTGTTTTCTTGGTGTAGTGTGAACTGGGAAAACGGAGGTATTTAAAAACAATGATGTAAGTTTAGTCATGTGACGCATATTGAACCAATCGATAGTGATGTTTATAGCGGTATTGTGCCTGTTATATTCACTTTCACACTGTTGTCAAAAGTCAAAGTATCTTTATTTGTCTCCCCAAGGAGAAATTCATTTTGGATATAAAGAGATTGCTACAAAAAGATTACAACAGAGACAGAACACAGACACAGGGTTAAAACAGTTTAAAGACACTGTACCTCATTCCTGAGTTCAAAAGCTCAAACTCTGAAAACAACACATGAGAGTTATCAGATATAATGATCTTAGCCTGCCTGATTGTTGTCTGGTCAAAAAGCTCCTGCGGGTTGAGGGGTGCTGCTGGTGTACCCATCATTTTACCTGCCGTCTTGACCAGATTAAAAAATCTGAGTTTTTGATTTAACAAACCAGCTGGTGATACCATACCGAAGAATGGACTCTATTGTTGCTCTATAAAAGATGAACATAATATTTTTACAGACCCCAAACACTCTAAGTCTGATGGAGTCTGGCACAGACATTTGTAACATGTGTGCGCCAACTCAGGTCATTATCAGTAAACACTCCTAGGTATTTAAAGGATGTCACCTGCTTGATGTCATGACCATGGATGGCCACAGGGCTCTGATCTCCCACTGATTTGGGGTCTACCAACATTTCCACAGTTTTGCTTGTGTTGATATGAAGTTGGTGTGAGTTGCTAAAATATGTAAGTTCACACACTCTTCATATCACAGTCCTGCACAGATGACAGAGTTCACTCTCATCTGCTGTCCTGCAGTGAAACACGAGAACAGTTTTAGCGTTTTAGACCAAACATATAATGAGTGAGAGTGTGACCTGGACGATCAGGGAATTATTCTGCTAAATAAAATTACATGTCAGAAGAATTGCGCGATAACTTCACCATTTATTTTTTGTCTGTATTTCTCAGTGAGCTTTAGTGAGGGTTTATGCATGTGCAGTAAAAGTGAATTTAGCGTTCTCAGGTGTTTTTCAAAAGTTTCTCACCCACACTGAAACTCTAGTGTGGACGGAGAGCCAAATATCTCCTCATTCCCTGCTCGTCCAGGTCACGCTCTCACTCATTATATGTTTGGTCTAAAACGCTAAAACTGTTCTCGTGTTTCACTGCAGGACAGCAGATGAGAGTGAACTCTGTCATCTCTGTGCAGGACTGTGATATGAAGAGTGTGTGAACTTACATATTTTAGTAACAGTGTGAAAGTGAATATAACAGGACAACACCGCTATACACATCAATATCTATGGGTTCAATATGCGTCACATGACTAAACGTACATCATCGCTTTTAAATACCTCAGTTTCCCAGTCCACACTACACCGAGAAACCAGCGCTTTCAAATGAATCCACTTGAGGGAGCGTTTTCAAAAAGCTTCGTTTTCATTAATAAAAACACGTCTCAGTGTCGACGGAAGACAAAGCGGAGAGAAAAAGATGCGTTTCAAACTCAAACGTATTAGTGTGGACAAGGAGTGTGTGATGAAGTGAAGCGCTGACCTTCCAGATGTTGAGCGTGAAGCTGAGCGCGGTGAGCAGATGCTGCAGGTGTGTGTGTGACGACCGCTCCTCGACGACAGCCAGCAGAGTGTGTGTTCGCATCAGGCGCTCCAGACGCCCGACCGCCCGCACCTCACACACACGCACGCCGGACGCCACGCTCTCCTCTGACGGGACAGGGGTCAAGCTTTATTTATACAGCGCTTTTTACAATACTGAGTGTTTCAAAGCAGCTTTACAGAGATAATAGGAAAATAATGCAACAAAGTTTGTTTCTAGAAGAAAAAAGCGTCACAGTCCAGATTAAGCAAGTTCAGAGATGGTTCATTTTTGTTGTAAAAAAGTTATTCATTTAGTTCATTTATATATATAGCCACTCTGGAGAAAACAGTGATGTCATCGTCCAGCTCAGTTCAGTTCTCATATAGTGGTGTCAATGCAGGCAGATCAGCAATATTGTTGAATATTAAATTAAATGTCCCCAACTAAGCAAGCCAAAGGCCACAAAGGCGAAAAAGGCGATGTTGGTCATGTGATCGATTTGTACAGAACAGAAGATAATGACACGTGATGAAGACTGACCGTCTGGGAACATCAGCACGTCTGCGGCCCATTCGATCTGAAGACGCACGTCAGTCGCAGGAAAGTGTGTGACGTAAAGCCACTCGCCGAGCTCCAGCAGAACGTCCACCTTCTGCCACTGAGCGCCAGGAGACTGAGGAAACACACACAGTCACGCATATTTCACCCCCAAAATCAACAGGGAAACATTTTAAAATATAATTATTTCATGGAGAAAATGAACAGGGTTCGTACAGAGACTGTACAAAGAAATTCCAGGACTTCCAAGCACTACAATCAGAGATCTCACTTATCAAACAATATCTTTAGGATTTAAGGATTTTTTAAAACTCAAATGACAGATTATAAGGTATCCAATATACAACTTACAATGCATTTAATAATATATATTAAATACAAAGTTTAGAATGGCTAATATTGTTCAATAAATAATATTTTTATATTATAATGTTGGCGTACTTCGTATCGAGAAAAGTTCTGATGGGGGTTTATCAGACTGACACTATCAGACAGTGTTAATGTTGTGAAAAGACTGTATAACATTTTTATTTTTATTTAATATAAATTGTATTTAAATAAGTCAAGCACTTTTCAAGTAGCTCTTCATAAATATGGCTGTTTTCAAGGGTTTTCCAGGACTTACATTTTAAAAAGTAGTCTAAGCACCTGGTACGAACCCTTCTGTTATAACCATTAAGATATTTTGCAGGGTGACATAAAAAATAAATACAATATTAAGCTCATCTTCCACAAAATTCTCATTACTGTACAGAAAAAAAAAAAAGATAAGTTTGATTCCCAGGGAAACCAAGAACTGATTTAATTTTTTAAAAATGTTTACCTTGAAGGCAATGTAAGTCGCTTTGAATAAATAAAATAAATAATAGCTCTGATAAAAGCGTCTGCCAAATATATATTGCCGAATACTACTATATACAGTTGAAATCAAAATGATTCAACACCCATTGCAAATCAGGTTTATTGGCAAAATGTACAGACTTTCAGCGTTTTGCAATGAACAAATCAAACAAAAGTTATTGAAATAGCTCAACACAACAAATGTTTCAAGTGGTTTCCCCAAATCCTACTGAAAATGCAACTTTTAATGACTTCTGCAGTCTCAGAATGATTCACCCCCCTGAACAGCATCCCTCACAGCAGCACACATCTGCAGATCAGGTGTCGCCTCACTAATCAAGGGCTTCATTAGCTGCACCAGGCGAGCTTAGGCTAGAACACATGAAATATATGAACTGGCTAGGTTTGTTGAGAGACATATTTCTAACATGTAGTCAAACGTGACAAAGTAAACAAAAAATGGTCCAAAAAGTTATATTAATAATTTTGATTACATCTGAATATATACAGTATATATATATATATATAGACAGCTTTTACCAGTGTTATTATAGTTAACTGTGTTATTATAGTTAACTAAAACTAAAACCATAATAAACCTTTTCATTACTTTTATTATTTTCATTTAGTTTAACTTAGTAAACTACAACTCAAATAAAAATGGATAAATACTACATAAACATTTAAAAAAAAAAAAAAAAATTTGTCAAAAACACAAAAATGTTTTAAAGCACTTTTCTACTCTTTTTTCCACTCTATGAGATATTGGGAAAATAAGAATTGACATTTGTGAAAAACAATTGCAAAGTAAGACCACAGTAGTATTTTTGTAATCATTTAATAATGATTATGTCTAGAAATGGCAATTTGTCATTTTTATGATGATTTTTAAGTGTCAGATAATTCATTACACTGGCATGGAAACACCTGGCTGAATTCTTTTGATCTAAATTCTTAAAAAACAAACAAACTAATAATTAGCCATTTTGCATGGTGACACTTATGCACATTTTGCCCCAAATATTTTGCCTCATTACTGTACATGAAAATATATATATATATATATGCAAAATCTCACATTACTATTTTTGGGTTTGGTGCAAAATGTGATCCAGACCTTTCCTTCACGAGATTCACACATTACTCCCCAACTAATGAAAACATAGTAACGTTTAAGACCTGCAGGTCACAGAGATATACACACACACACACACACACACACACACACACTGTCCCTGTGCTTGATCTCTAATACTGTGATCAGACTGATGAAAGAGTTGTGGTCCAGTGTGTGCTGGCTTCACCTTCAGTGCTGTGATGGCGTTCTGATAGTAGGCCAGGCGCTGGTGTGTGTGTTTCGCACACTGAGCTGCTCGCCTCCACATGTGAGAGCAGAAGATCTCGTCCTCGTCTCTGAACCGCTGCATGTCCAGCAGAACCGACTCTCCCAGACGGGCCTTGACCAGAACACGCTGCTTTAACAGAGCCCTGTGCACACACACACACACACACACACACACAAAAGACTGAGTGTCTGATCATTCATTTACTGTAACTGAGAATAATCACACTAGAAAGCAAATATTTGGACACACTTGACCGATTTTATGTTTCTCATAATCTTAAATTGATCTAAAGACATAAATTCTTGAGATTAACTCATTATTGACCACAAATGAAAACATGCAGTGCGTGTGTAAGACCAGCAGGTGTCGCCAAAACCTCACAGTCTGAGCCTCTAATGCAACATTTTTTAATTTCAAGTCTTTTGAAAACTGAGACTGTTTCCACTGTGTGAGTTCATCGTTGTTCTGGACTATGTCTAAATGTGCATCTGCAAACAGTACATTGAGTTTCTTTATAGGTAAATACCATTGTTTCCTTGTGAACACATTTTCCTATTCTAGATCATGTTTGAAACTTTGTATTGCTCGTGTTTCTCGCTTGTTCTGTTCCTTCTTGCATGACAGCGACTGCTGAAAACATGAATGTAAAAACATCACAGTAACAACACTGTTCTACAGAGAACCAGCAGATGGAGGCGTTTACTGACATAGAGAACTGATAACTGTTATATGGTTTATCTGTAGTAGTTTACACATACATACACACACACACACACACACACACACACACACACACACACACACACACACACACACGCACACTCACACATAAATCATCACGGCTCTGTTCTGCATCATTTGTATCTCCTCTGGCTGCATGTATTCAGTGACCCGTGAAGCACAGCAAGTTAAAAGGGCAGATGAGCAGATACTGCAGCAGTGTGTGTGTGTGTGTGTGTGTGTGTGTGTGTGTGTGTTGGAGGGAAGGACTCACAGTCGGTGTGTGTGTGGCATGTCTCTGACGGCCTCGTCCAGCAGCTTTAGGCTTCTCTTCCAGTCTCCAGTGTCAGCATGAATGAGGAGCAGAGCGTTGATCATGGACACACACACCTTCAGCTCATCATCACCTGAGAGAGAGAGAGAGAGCGAGATTTTTATTTTTATTTATATATATATATATATAAAAAAAAAATTCTATTTTTTTTTCTCTCTTCTTCTTCTCTTGTTTATATAAATGTATTCATGCACTTGTTTACTGATTAATTTGTTGAATTTATTGATTATTTGTGTATGTAATGTCCATTTATGTAATGGCCAATGCTTTGGCAATACTGTACAAGTCATGCCAATAAAGCTCATTTGAATTTGAATTTGAGAGAGAGAGAGCGAGAGAGAGAGAGAGACAGAGAGAGAGAAAGAGAGTGAGAGAGAGAGAGAGAGAGAGAGAGAGAGGGAGAGAGAACGAGAGAGAGAGACAGACAGAGAGACAGAGAGAGAGAGAGAGAGAGAGAGAGAGAGAGAGAGAGAGAGAGAGAGAGAGAGAGAGAGAGAGAGGAGAAACCCTTTCAATTAAACTCAAGTCTCACATCAGTAGTTTCTGATGAGGAGCTGGGGAGGGAGGAGGAGCTGGGGAGGGATGAGGAGCTGGGGAGGGAGGAGGAGCTGGGAAGGGGGGAGGAGCTATAGTTATAATAATCCTCACCTGTGGTTTCTGGTGTTTCTGGTCCGTCGTTCTCGAGTCCAGACGCTCTAATGCTTTTGTCCTGAACACACAAATATAAAGCAACTGACATCTGGAAACTTGAAACAAATAACAAACACACTTATAACACACTCACACTCACTCACTCACACACACACACACACACACACACACACACACACACACTCACACACACACACACACACACACACAAACACACATACTCTCACACACAACTGTAAACATATAACAAAAGCGGTTATAATAAACAGAACGTTTCGCAGTTATATGTGTGTAGTTGTGTGTGTGTGTGTGTGTGTGTGTGTGTGTGTGTGTGTGTGTGTGAATGTGTGTGTGCGTGTGTGAGCGTGTGTGTGAGGGTGTGTGAAAGATTGTGTGTATGTGTTTGTGAGAGCGTGTTTACAGGTGTGTGTGTGTGTGTGTTTGAGAGTGTGTTTACAGGGGGGTGTGAGTGAGAGCGTGTTTACAGGGGTGTGTGTGGGTGTATGTGTGTGTGTGAGCATGTGTTTACAGGTGTGTGTGTGAGCGTGTGTTTACAGGTGTGTGTGTGAGAGAGAGCGTGTTTACAGGGGTGTGTGCGGGTGTACAGGTATGTGTGTGTGTGAGCATGTGTTTACAGGTGTGTGTGTGAGTGTGTGTTTACAGGTGTGTGTGTGAGAGAGAGCGTGTTTACAGGGGTGTGTGTGGGTGTATGTGTGTGTGTGAGCATGTGTTTACAGGTGTGTGTGTGTGAGCGTGTGTTTACAGGTGTGTGTGTGAGAGAGCGTGTTTACAGGGGTGTGTGTGGGTGTATGTGTGTGTGTGAGCATGTGTTTACAGGTGTGTGTGTGAGCGTGTGTTTACAGGTGTGTGTGTGTGTGTGTGAGAGAGCGTGTTTACAGGTGTGTGTGTGTGTATGTGTGTGCGTGCGTGTGTTCACAGGTGTGTGTGTGTGTGTGTGTGTGTGTGTGTGTGAGCGTGTTTACAGGTGTGTGTGTGTGTGTGTGTGTGTGTGTGTGTGTGTGTGTGTGTGTGTGTGTGTGTGAGAGAGAGAGAGAGAGCGTGTGTTTACAGGTGTGTGTGTGCTGTAAGTGTTCATCATGGCCTTCAGGATGAGCTCCAGTGGTTCTCTGAGCTGTCGTCGGGCCGCTCTCGAGTCCAGGAGAGGAACACAGGCGTTCCAGTAGTGACCCGCTGTGGACACACACACACACCAGCTGCCCGCCTGCGCCGCAAAACTACACACACACACACATCAGAGGGAGAGGGGGCAGTCAGACAGCAGCCACGTTTCCATTACAGATTTGCGCAAAACTTTTGCGATATTTTTTACATATCGATAAAAAACTATTGTGAAATGACGGCGTTTCCATTAACTGATGTTATGTGATAAGTCATTTAAAAAATGATGGCAAGGTTGGATGTTGGTAGGTTTACGTATATCACAGCACCGCACTAGACATTATCAGGGACTTTAAGCAACAGCCTCTGGTGGAACGGCAACGGCAGTCTGGCGCTCTGTTGCGCATGCGCGACTTTAACCGCTACTCGACATCTGTAACGTCTGCTACAGGAGAACAGCTGATCTGCTGTAGTCGGTCCGACGTGACAGATTAAGAAAGTTAATGTTATGTTTTATGGTATGTGGCATTATAATTGTTTCATTAAATGCCCAAAGCAACTCATCACTTTCTTTTTTGTATCTTGTCAAATGATTAAATTATCCTCTACGCCATTACAAGGGGATTTACAGTCAAAGACCCAGAACCAGAAATGATTAATTAAGACAAGAGTCAGAATTATGATAAATTAAATCTTAGTTTTACTGAAGATATTTAGCAGTGTCATGGACTGCCTGTGTCTGACCCTGCCTGTACTTTGGATTACCAGCAGTTTTACCCTTCACCACAGTTCTGCAGTTAACTGTTTACTGCCGGCTGTTGCCGTTTCATCAGCAGCCGTTGCTTAAAGTCACTGTTTTTATTGGAAGAAGTCGTAGGCGTGTTTTCCCAGCATTAATGGCAAGGAAAGCCTGTTATACTGTGAGTTTCTCCCTCATTTCTGCTTCAAGATCTTGATAAACTGTGGCATTTATTTCTTGTTTAGAATCCAGTATTCCTGTAATTCTTTTGTCTTTTATGAATTTAATAAACAACTCTGTCTCGTCTTCTGTCCAATCACACCGCTCCTTCTACGTCATGTGACTGTAAATGCACAAAAACTCTTTCCATTGTAATTTTGCGAAATATTCCTTTTTCGAATTGCCTGAAAAACCTCCTCATGTGAGCCTAATTTGTTTTGTACGATATATGGGAGTTTTTGTGCAACTGAGGTGTTTCCATTGGCCGTATTTTCAATTGGCAGTGTGAAGTGTGCTGTAAACGAGGCTACAGTAGTGAGAGAGCGAGTTCAGTGTGAGTCTGAGAACTGACCTGACGCTGGACTGAAGCGCTCGCAGACCCTCCATGTATCTGATCTGATGACCTCTGGCCTCATGGGTCAAACTCTGACCTCTCACACATGCAGCGCTGCTCAACATCTCCTGCACTGAACGCACACTGAACCTGAACACACACACAGTTTTATGGAGACTTTCCATAGTCACAATGGTTTTTATGCTGTACAAACTCAATCATCAATGTTTAATCAAACTCTAGGCAATAATGTTGATATGCAGATGTAGTGCATTAATAAAGAGACGTCCTGTACATATACTGTATGTCTAGCACTCACAGAGCATAAGTGTGTGTGTTCATCCTGTGAAGGGCACTGTGCTCCAGCTGCAGTGCATTCTGGGTGCAGGTTATGAGAAGGTCATAGTCATGTGTCTGATGAGTGTATAGCGCGAGCTGAGTCCACACATACAACTCCAGCACCGGGTCGGTCCACTGACAGCCCGTCGCCATCGACACCAGCTGAAACACACACACACACACACACACACACACACACACACACACACACACACACACACACACACACACACACACACACACACACACACACACACACATCACACACTGAGACTAACAAGAAACTCTAATTAACCAATTAGTAAGTAACAGCACTCAGTCGAATATGGTAGTCACTATTAGTAACTACTATTATTCAAACCTCCCAGAGAACTACTTAAGTTTCTTGTTAGTTAGTAGTTACTAGAATGTTAATAGTGCGTTACTCATTTGTTCCTGTGTAGTTATTCATTAATGAAGGAACAGTGTTATAAAGTGTAACCAAATAGTTTCCTGGACACTCCCCCTGCCTGCCATTGGCCAGCCAAACAAACAGCCCCGCCCCCAAACTCACACCATTGGTTGAGTCATGCAGCGTCCAGATTGACCTACTCATACTAGTATTCCCTAAAAGCATGCACTCTTTATGTGAAAAAGAAGAGTAGGCAAGCTTTGGGACAAGCTACCACATCATCATAATTGCATATTTAGCATATCTAATGTTTTTGCATAATGATGCATTTAGAAGTTAACGGCAAAATGTGTCTTTCTTAAAGTTTAAAATGTTATAGCAGATCAAATTAATATTTTTCATCAGGTTAGATATTGATTAACTCATTTATCTAAACCCTCTAGATTTTGATAAATATAAGCACTGTATTTCAACATCCTCAATACTATGTAGGACACTAAAAACAGAAAGATAAATAAAGCTGCAAGAAATAAATCATTTATTATAATCCAATTTGGTGCAGTTCGAGTTTTTCAGAACAATCAACCTAATGTCTGACTGACAGGACAGATTTCCTGTATTTGAGAGGTTGTGATGATGATGATGATGATGATGATGATGATGATGATGATGATGTTCTCACCACAGACAGGCTGGGAACGCTGAACTCCATCAGTCTGGTGTTCTTGTTACACCGAAGCATCTCGATCGCCACCAGCACACGGGACACGGCCTTCACTGCCTCGTTCTTACTCTACACACACAGAATCAAGCAGCTGTGGGCTTGAGATGAGATGTGTACATTTATTTATATTTACATGAGTTTAGCTAAAAGGGATTAGAGCCAGTGGTTGTTCTGTAGGCAAATGTCAGCAACTTGAATTTAATACTAAACCTATAAAGCCATGTCATATTTGAATGCAAGACTTTTTATTCAGAATTGTGTGATATAATGTCGCAATTGCAAGTTATAAAGTCAGAATTGCGAGTTATAAAGTCAGAATTGCGAGTTATAAAGTCAGAATTGCGAGTTATAAAGTCAGAATTGCGTGTTATAAAGTCGCAATTGCGTGTTATAAAGTTAGAATTGCGAGATATATAGTCAGAATTGCGAGATATAAAGTCATAATTGCGAGATATTAAGTCAGAATTGCGAGATATATAGTCAGAATTGCGAGATATAAATTTCAGAATTGCGAGATATAAAGTCAGAATTGCGAGATATAAATTTCAGAATTGCGAGATATAAAGTCAGAATTGCGTGGTATATTATGTCAGAATTGTGTGATATATTATGTCAGAATTGCGAGATATAGTCAGAATTGCGTGTTATAAAGTCAGAATTGCGTGTTATAAAGTCAGAATTGCGAGATATAGTCAGAATTGCGAGATATAAAGTCAGATTGCGAGATATAAAGTCAGAATAGCAAGATATAAAGTCAGATTGCGAGATATAGTCAGAATTGCGTGTCATAAAGTCAGAATTGCGAGATATAAAGTCAGAATTGCGAGATATAAAGTCAGAATTGTGAGATATAGTCAGAATTGTGAGATATAAAGTCAGAATTGTGAGATATAAAGTCAGAATTGCGTGTTATAAAGTCGCAATTGCGTGTTATAAAGTTAGAATTGTGTGATATAAAGTCAGAATTGCGAGATATAGTCAGAATTGCGAGATATAAAGTCGCAATTGCGTGTTATTAAGTCAGAATTGCGAGTTATAAAGTCAGAATTGCGTGATATAGTCAGAATTGTGAGATATAAAGTCAGAATTGCGAGATATAAAGTCAGATTGTGAGATATAAAGTCAGAATTGCAAGATATAAAGTCAGATTGCGAGATATAGTCAGAATTGCGTGTTATAAAGTCAGAATTGCGAGATATAAAGTTAGAATTGCGAGATATAAAGTCAGAATTGCGAGATATAGTCAGAATTGTGAGATATAAAGTCAGAATTGCGAGATATAAAGTCAGAATTGCGAGATATAGTCAGAATTGTGAGATATAAAGTCAGAATTGCGAGATATAAAGTCAGAATTGCGAGATATAAAGTCAGAATTGCGAGATATATAGTCAGAATTGCGAGATATAAAGTCAGAATTGCGAGATATAAAGTCAGAATTGTGAGTTATAAAGTCAGAATTGCGTGATATATTATGTCAGAATTGCGAGATATAGTCAGAATTTGCGAGATATAGTCAGAATTGCGTGTTATAAAGTCAGAATTGCGAGATATAAAGTCAGAATTGCGTGTTATAAAGTCAGAATTGCGAGATATAAAGTCAGAATTGCGTGATATAAAGTCAGAATTGCGAGATATAAAGTCAGAATTGTGAGATATAAAGTCAGAATTGCGAGATATAAAGTCAGAATTGCGAGATATTTAGTCAGAATTGCGAGATATAAAGTCAGAATTGTGAGATATAAAGTCAGAATTGCGAGATATAGTCAGAATTGCGAGATATAAAGTCAGAATTGCGAGATATATAGTCAGAATTGCGAGATATAAAGTCAGAATTGCGAGATATAAAGTCAGAATTGTGAGTTATAAAGTCAGAATTGCGTGATATAGTCAGAATTGCGTGATATAGTCAGAATTGCATGATATAGTCAGAATTGCGTGTTATAAAGTCAGAATTGCGTGTTATAAAGTCAGAATTGCGAGATATAAAGTCAGAATTGCGTGATATATTATGTCAGAATTGCGAGATATAGTCAGAATTGCGTGATATAGTCAGAATTGCGTGATATAGTCAGAATTGCGTGTTATAAAGTCAGAATTGCGTGATATATTATGTCAGAATTGCGTGATAGTCAGAATTGCGTGATATAGTCAGAATTGCGTGTTATAAAGTCAGAATTGCGTGTTATAAAGTCAGAATTGCGTGATATATTATGTCAGAATTGCGAGATATAGTCAGAATTGCGAGATATAGTCAGAATTGCGTGATATAGTCAGAATTGCGTGTTATAAAGTCAGAATTGCGAGATATAAAGTCAGAATTGCGTGATATATTATGTCAGAATTGCGTGATCTGGTCAGAATTGCGTGATATAGTCAGAATTGCGTGTTATAAAGTCAGAATTGCGAGATATAAAGTCAGAATTGCGTGATATATTATGTCAGAATTGCGATATATAGTCAGAATTGCGTGATATAGGCCTAGTCAGAATTGCGTGTTATAAAGTCAGAATTGCGAGATATAAAGTCAAATTGCAAAATATAAAATCAGAATTGCAAGATTTAAAGTCAGATTGCGAGAAATAGTCAGAATTGCGTGTTATAAAGTCAGAATTGCGAGATATAAAGTCAGAATTGCGAGATATAAAGTCAGAATTGCGAGATATAGTCAGAATTGTGAGATATAAAGTCAGAATTGCGAGATATAAAGTCAGAATTGCGAGATATATAGTCAGAATTGCGAGATATAAAGTCAGAATTGCGAGATATAAAGTCAGAATTGCGTGATATATTATGTCAGAATTGCGTGATATATTATGTCAGAATTGCGAGATATAGTCAGAATTGCGAGATATAGTCAGAATTGCGTGTTATAAAGTCAGAATTGCGTGTTATAAAGTCAGAATTGCGAGATATAAAGTCAGAATTGCGTGATATATTATGTCAGAATTGCGTGATCTGGTCAGAATTGCGTGATATAGTCAGAATTGCGTGTTATAAAGTCAGAATTGCGAGATATAAAGTCAGAATTGCGAGATATAGTCAGAATTGCGTGTTATAAAGTCAGAATTGCATGTTATAAAGTCAGAATTGCGAGATATAAAGTCAGAATTGCGTGATATAGTCAGAATTGCGTGATATAGTCAGAATTGCGAGATATAAAGTCAGAATTGCGTGATATAGTCAGAATTGCGAGATATAAAGTCAGAATTGCGAGATATAAAGTCAGAATTGCGTGATATATTATGTCAGAATTGCGTGATCTGGTCAGAATTGCGTGATATAGTCAGAATTGCGTGTTATAAAGTCAGAATTGCGAGATATAAAGTCAGAATTGCGAGATATAGTCAGAATTGCGTGACAGTCAGAATTGCGTGTTATAAAGTCAGAATTGCGTGTTATATAGTCAGAATTGCGTGTTATAAAGTCAGAATTGCGTGTTATAAAGTCAGAATTGCGTGTTATATAGTCAGAATTGCGTGTTATAAAGTCAGAATTGCGTGTTATATAGTCAGAATTGCGTGTTATAAAGTCAGAATTGCGAGATATAAAGTCAGAATTGCGTGATATATTATGTCAGAATTGCGTGATCTGGTCAGAATTGCGTGATATAGTCAGAATTGCGTGTTATAAAGTCAGAATTGCGAGATATAAAGTCAGAATTGCGAGATATAGTCAGAATTGCGTGACAGTCAGAATTGCGTGTTATAAAGTCAGAATTGCATGTTATAAAGTCAGAATTGCGAGATATAAAGTCAGAATTGCGTGATATAGTCAGAATTGCGTGATATAGTCAGAATTGCGAGATATAAAGTCAGAATTGCGTGATATAGTCAGAATTGCGAGATATAAAGTCAGAATTGCGTGATATAGTCAGAATTGCGTGTTATAAAGTCAGAATTGCATGTTATAAAGTCAGAATTGCGAGATATAAAGTCAGAATTGCGTGATATATTATGTCAGAATTGCGAGATGTAAACTCGCAATTGTGAGATAAAAAGTCGTAATTATCTTTTATAATGTTTTATTCTGTGGCGGAAACAAGCTTCCATATGTTTTATAAGTCTGAATATTTTTTGCCGTACACCACATTTGTCTTTCGGGCGCACGTACACTTTTAGTAATGATCCTACGCACAGTTTCATACATGAGACCCCAGATGTTTCATATCTTTGCTCAGTTTGGGCCAGTGTTTGTGTGGCTCTGTGACGTCACCTCATCGCTGATGTCCAGCTTGGGTCCGATCTGCTGGTGAAGAAGCTGTTTAACCGAGACCCACGAGCTCAAGATCTGCTTCCTCACCTGGACCGGCACCGGCTCAGCGTTCCCATTGGACAGCTTCAGCGCAAACTCACACACCTACACAACACACACACAGAGTTTGGTTACATGTCATTTTTGCCAAAATAACTTGTGAGATGTATGATATTCCATCATGTAAGCAAAGTCGACAGTGATTACAGGGTGTTTGGTTTAATTTCTTCACTCATTTCATTTCTTTATCTACTTGATGACGAGTCTATTCTCGGGCGATGGTTTAGATTTTCCCTGACAGCCCAAATGTTGCCTTGTTTTAGCCTAGACGTCTGGGCTGTGTTTGAGCGGCTATAGGACGTCTTTTAAATGCAAAACTGCATGCTGGGAACCTTCACAAACTTCCTCCTCTTACACTTCACATCTCTACACAAGTTTCCTCGAGCCGACATGCTGTTTGAAATAGATAAAAACGCGAGCGAGATTAGCTTCTCATGTCAAGTGTGAAAAGAGCAGTGTTAGGAAAAGTAGTTAGTGAATAATTTCCCTATATTAAAAAGGCTTTCATGTGGAATTACCGCTGATACGTGCAGAGAAAGCCTGTAAATCTGCACAAAAGGGAAATTTAATTAGAGGGAGCAGCAGAACGCACGAGGTGTTTCTGAAAGATGTTTATGGGCCTCTTTTCATTAAAAGTGTTCACTTGGATCAGGAAATAAAATACTCTCATGCTTCTCATATATATCAAGATTTATACATTTGAATTGCATTTAAAATCTCCACTCGTTTGGATTACACATTTTGTCAGTCATAAAGAAATGAAAGCTAATTTTAAATCTAATTTAATTCACAATGGGCACTTAGCTTGTTTTAAATTCAGGGGCTGCCTTCAGAGAGTCCAATTATGGTCTGAGATTACCCACAATGCTTTGCACAGGGGCATGTTATATGTCATAAAGTCAGAATTGTGAGATATAAACATTCAATTGCTAGAAATAAACTCGAAATTCTGACTTTTTTTCTCAGAACTGAATGTTTATATCTCGCAATTCTAACTTTATAACAGAGTTTATAATCTTGATATAACGCATATAAAAGCTAGTTTTAACTCTAATTTAATTCACAATGGGTGCTTAGCTTGTTTTAAATTCAGGGGCTGCCTTCAGAGAGTCTATTTATGGTCTAAGATCACCCACAATGCTTTGCACAGGGGCAGTTTCCAGTGTGTTTACAGCCTCGACGGGACTAAAGCAGTTGCTCACCTCTAAAGCTTTCTTCAGCTCCTGCATGGCAGCGGCGTCCAGCACCGGGCCGTGGGTCGCGCCCGGTTTCTCCACGCTCTTTCCTCGCACTCTCTTGGTCTTTTCGGCTGTCGGCTGAACGATTGCCTTCTCTGTGTCCCTCGGTTCCTGATCCACACGTACAGGCGTCACACACCACGGCTCCATGAGTCCCTGAGCCACAGCGTCACAGAGCATGACCACGAGAACCACCTCTCTGAAACAAAGCACAGACAAATAAAGCAATCAAATTATAGAATAAAATTATATACATAACATTATATAATTACAGAATTATATATATATATATATATATATATATATATAAAAAATTCTGTAATTAAATAATTACAAAATAAAATTTTATATAAAAAAAACAATATAATTACAGAATAATAAAAAAGAATTTACAAATAATGATGTAATTATAGAATAATTAAATAAAATAATTAAATAAAATGATAAAACTGACATATTTATATTATAATAAAATAAAATAATACAATAAAATAAAGAATAATGATGTAACTAGCATAATTAAATTAAATTATAAAATAAAATAATACAATAATTATATAATAACTAAATTATAAAATAAAACAATATATAAAAAATAATATACAAATAATGATGTAATTATAGAATAATAAAATAAAATAATTACATAAAATAATTAAATAAAATTATAACATACTGACATAATTATATTATAATAAAATTAAATAATAAAATTAAATAAAAAAGGATGTAACTAGAATAATTAAATTAAATTATAAAATAAAATAATAAAATAATTATATAATAACTGAATTATAAAATAAATACAAATAATACAAATAATATACAAATAATGATGTAATTATAGAATAATTAAATAAAATGACATAAAATAATATGAAAATAAGGATGTAATTATAGAATAATTAAATACATTTATAAAATAAAATAATTTATAAAATAATGATGAAATTATAAAATAATTAAATAAAATGATTAAAAATATATATATAATTATTTTAGAATTCTAGAACAAATAAAATAAAATAAAAGCACACCTCTCTTCAACAAGACACATGATTGAGTACTAGTGAGGACTGATGCAACAAACACAACTAATAAAGTTATACAATAATATAGAAAATAATTATAGAAAATTTTAATAACATAAAAAAATAAATAAAATAAAGCCCTTTTCTCAACAATCATTCATGTCTGGAACTCAAACACACACACTAAACTTGTAAAGGTTTCTGCACATCACTGTCAGCACTAGTACTAGTTAGGATTGACCTATCAAACACCACTAATAAAGTAAGTCAAGCCCATATCTTACCCAGCATGCCCTGTCTGTCTGAGGAGCTGTATGAGACGGCTGAATGTGGGCAGGAGAAGCCGATGCCCTCTAGTGGCCAGAAGCCAGATGTTGTAGTTCCACAGATACACAGCTGCATTAGCCACCAGCCACGCCTCGCTAAGCTCCGCCCCCAGCTCCGCCCCTCGCAGGAAGTGACCCGTGGCGTCCGCCGATAAACCCTTGATCCAATCACTGAGGAAGGACACAAAAAAGGCAACGACAACCAATTATGCTTCTGTAACAGTTATATAGCAGCCGAATGTATTTCATTACTATTTTAAGATTATTACATTATTAGTATATTGCACTTATATTGTTCTGAAATAATTCATTTATTTTATTTACATTAATTGAAAAATGATCAAATAAAATAATGAATTAATTGCATATTAATTAAATAAAATTATAAAACAAAATAATATATAAAATAATGGTGTAATTGGTTTTTAATAATTAAATAAAATTATAAAATACAATAATATTTAAAAACTATATAATTACAGAATAATACAAAATAATACAACAAATAATAATTTAATTAAATAATTCTATAATAGTTAAATAAAATTATTAAAATAATTTAATAAAAATTATAATAAAATAATAACAATTCAATTAAAATAATTATAGAATTACATGGATCATATTGATTTACATTATACTGACACACCTAACAACAACATAGTTTATATAGAATTTTAGTTTCATTTAAAAAAATTAATTAATATAAATTTGCTATAAATAGGCTAAAGTTGCAAAAAGTCAACTGGTGCAAAGCAATATTTTACCATTTAACTATTCTGAATTATCTCAGTATTTAATGATACAATATTACTAATATAACATACTGATAAGATTTTAGAATCAGATTTTACTTGTATTCTGGACTTTTATTATGCCTTTATGTCATCACAATGATCATATGGCAATTTACACACACCATAAAATGCATTTAAATTCTATGCTGCAGCTTCTGGTTAGCTGAACTACTCAATAAAGCTGAATCTACTGTCGCCTGATCTCGTTTGGACGGCCGGTGCATATTAAAGCAGCATGTGAGACAGTGTGAGACAGTGTGAGACAGTGTTCTGGATGATCAGCCGGTCTGTTGGTGAAGAACAGCTTCGTTTATCTGTGATTCACACGCCTCTCAAGCTTATTGTTTCATGCGGTTTATAATCTGAGAAAGCCATTTAATGCATGCTGGGATGTGGAACAGAGCTCTCTGTGATTATATTAATATAACACGCTTAACATCCAATCAGCTTCTGAGATGAGAGTATGGTACACAGAGACACTCATGTAAACGAGTCAGGGTTATTAATATCAACAAGAGTGTTTTTGCTCACCTGTACAGGGTCCAGTGGGCGTCATCCTCCTCCGGTGGGCGTGTCCTTCGTTCATCAGGTGTCACAGCGGAGCCGTTTATCTCCACCCCCTCTGAGCGTAGTTTCAGGATCGTTACCTAGACAACACAATACTGTGCTTTATGGGATGCCAATTTTAATGAGAACTTGAACTGAATCACTATAACTAAGCCTTTATAAATATTTCTGGTGTATTCAATTAACCCTATAAATCCTGTTTGATACGCATATTTCTAAAGCCTCTAAAATGAAAAAATAAATGCTGAAAAAAACTACAATGTCCTTCTGTCTCTGATTGACAGTTTAGTCTGTTTTATCCAGTAAAAGTCTTTTATTATAATAGTACAAGCGTCCTCCTTCAGCTCGAGCTTCTCGTGTCTTTCTGTGTCAAATCTGATGAATAACTTTGATATTGTTAGTAATATTTCAGCTGGACTAATACAGGTTTACTTCATTATCCATCATCATTTATTATAAAAATCATGAGTATCAAATATGATCATCAGGCTTTTGAGGAAGGTTTGTTCATCTCTCAATCATAATTATCATATGTTTTAAAACTACAGATCATAAAACTATGGATTTAAATATCATATTATTGGCAGATATTAATATCTATATGCATTTTATGCAAGTATCTGCTATCCTGTTATAAAGATCTCATTGATTTACATTACAAGCATCAGAATTTCATATGAATATCAGCATCTGCTGCATATTTCTGCTCAGTTTGACTCTCTGAATAAAACTGAGCTGTTTTTCCTCCATATTCTCACTATATCATGAGTCATAAAAGCCTGATGTATCAAAAAAGATACAAAATACACAACTTTTTAGATTTTTTGTCAATAAAATGTTCCATTTAGAGAAAAAAAAGATGATTTTTCCAACTATAATTTCATAAGCTTTCACAGGGTTTAGTAGTCACGGCATTAGACGTTCAGTAGCAGAGACTCTCCCGGTCTGTAATTCCACTCCAGTGTCGCGTGTGCAGCCGGGGCTGATGGGATTGAACGGTTAACACAGGGTGACTGAGGATCAAAGCCTCGCGTGTCCATGAGGATCTCACATCCCTTCACTTCCCCCGGATGGAAACGCTCATCAAATTAAAAGGACGCCTTCTGAAAAATCAACCCCTTCGAAAACAGAGGAAACATATTCGCCGAGAACAAAGTGATGTGCTTTTCAAAGAGAAGCGGCTCCTGTCAAGGTCATCGCGTCTCCAGTTCACTGCCAAAATCTCCATGCGTATTCAAAGCAAACGCGTCTCTGAAGACATACAGTAATTACACAGATCCTCCTGGAGGTCTAATGGAGTCATTAAAAACACGTCACATGATTGAGTGAGACATCTTCATTTCCTTCATTTCATAAAAAGTGTTTCAGCCAAAATCACAGTTACATCATTCACTGACTTACAAACCCATATGCTGTGGAACAAGGAGAATTCATCTCATTTTCATCTCATTTACACAATCACCATTTACAAATTCTTCTTTTGTGTTCCACAGAAGAAAGAAAGTCAATTGGTCTGAAACGAGGGAATGAGGGAGAATAAATGATGAGCATTTCCGTTAAAAAGATTCAGTGTTTTAGTGCTTCTCTGGCGTCCCTTCATCAGCATTCCTACAACAACTGCAGAAACACTGAGAATCTCCACTGTTGAGTTCCTGCCTATATTAAGAGCAAAACCCATTGTAAAGATTTTATTAGCATTCAATAATGTTTAGGGTCCTGAATTTCATCAATGATTGAGGTTTTGTGGATTTATTTGCTGTTTTTTGAACCTTTACAGCACTTTGGAACAACATGAGCTGTATTTAAAAGTGATTTAAAAATAAATTGAATTGAATTCAACTCTAAAACAAAAAATACTGATGTTTGTAACGATCAGGGCCCGGTTTCCCAAAGCGTTCTTATCTCTAAGTAGTTCTTAACCTATTCCTTAACCTCTCTCTTAACCTTATGGGACGGTTCCCGAAACGTTCGTACGCTAAGTATATCTTTTGTAAGTCACACTTTCGTAAGGTTGGTCTGGACCACTCTTAGCTTTACCTTATCACTGTTGCAGGTCTATATGAATATAATGCTGAAGTTTTAATACACCCAGACAGTATTAAATTAGGCTAATTCAAGTGTTTTCATGCAAAGAATAAAATTGTCATTACACTGATTGTTGTTAGATTTTTAATTATATTATTATACAATATTATTAATTGAATTAAAACGCTCTTTTAAAGGCCAGTGAAAGCATAGGCTACTGTCAGTTAAGTCCTATTCGGACGCTAATATTGTTTCTCATGGGCTCGTCCGGTATTTTAAACATTTACAGGGGTAAGTCGGTGATTTTAGTGCCGCCCGAATCCATAATATCAGTGTTTTTCTCACCCAACCCGCGTAAAAATCCCTGGCCAAATTAATACCTCCTGTTTTTTGACAAACAGGTCGTGTGGTAATTTAATTGCCGTCTGAATCCACATCTCTGAGTTTACAAGAGATTCAAAATTCACGGTTTAAATCCTTTTTAATCACTGCCGAGCACCGTACGCAAGATGTACACTTTTATTACTGAAATGCTGGAAAGTATTTACACAAGAACAATATTTCATCGCAGCTCCACCTCAGCGAACAAAAATGGGAAAGAGAAGAAGGCACGTACATTTTTGAAAAGGTTATTGTGGCAGCAATATATGTTACAATTTTAAAATATGTAGGCTAGGCTATTATAGGCTATTATAGTTTGGATTATTTTTTTATAATATCCAATAATCATAATAAATTGCAATTTCAACTATTTCTGAAGTGCTTCATTTATAAAGATCACCGCTTTCTCACATTAGCAGCCCCTGCACGAGAGAATAATTGATTCTCGAGCCATCGATATCAAACAATTCAGCACCATCGCCACGGACAGCGCCGGGTAACGTCCCACGTAAGAAGGTATATCTTAAGCAGCTTCCTAAGGTATGGTTCGGGGAACACACTTAGGAACATAAACACCTTTGGTAAGATATATCTTTCGAGCTCTCTTAGCGCGCTAAGAGTGAGCGTTATCGGGAAACCGGGCCCAGATCAATTCGCGTTTTTTTTCGCGAACTGCGTGATATTGGGATTGGAATTGACCAATCAGACTGGCTGAGAATCCCGGCGTACTCATCACGAGGGAAGTGTTGGATAAGAAAGCAGAGTTTACCTCAGCGCTGATGAAGTGGACCTCAGCTAACAGACGCAGAAGCGGATCAGTCCGCCTCCTTCGCTCGGGACTCGCTGTGTTCTCCAGTTTACCTGCGATCACACGAGAGGGAATCCATCAGCAGACTCAGGACACACATGATGATCTTAAGAATTATTGCTGTGATTATTTATCACAACTCAAAATTCAACATTAGATAAGAAATAATGTGTTGTTTCAAGTTAAAAAAGTATGTGTTTGTGCTTGACTTAAAATATTAAGTTCAGGTAACTTTAGTTTAGTTTAGTTTAGTTGGATATTTAAGGTATGTTGCTATAACATATTTTTTACAGTGTGTCACACAAGCCCTTTGTCTCATAAACAGGCTAAATAAGTAATATTATTCCCATATTCTTTATCAACGGTACACACTGATGCGTATAAACTGAATTATAGTCACGCCAGATTGTGATCAATCCCAGTTTGATGATTTCATGATTCCATTAATTGAACCATCCAGATCTTCCCACTGGTGATTACAGCACATGTCTGGTCTCATAATTCATTCCGTCATTCATTTCTGCATTCCACTTGAGTAATTTGTGTGAATAAATAACACTGTTTATCTTTCTATTCATCAGACTCAGTGAAGCCCTGAGGATGCGATTAACTAATCGGTCACTTCAGCACGATGATGCAGTGGCTCTCGGAAGACTCGTGAAACATTAATGATAGTCGACAGATGGATCGAAACCTTCACTTCTCTGTTCTGGGCATTTTTAAGACTTCAGCGTGAAATGAAAGCCTAAATAAATTTTTAAAGATAGTCAATAAAACCAGCAAACATAAGAGGGCATAAAGTAAAAACCATAAAACACTTGTGGATTAATTCTACACTTGAAATCTAGGAGAAAATGTAGACAATCAAAGTATAAACGAGTTTGCACCAAAATAAAAACTTTCAATAAATAACTGCATATTCCAAATATTGTTTAAAGGCGAGTCGTGTGTCATTTCTAAGATCCTAATATCATCAAACAGAATTGCACACATGATGATCTTCAAACAGAGTTTCAGTCTTCAGGGAAATCCTCCTGTCCCATGAGAGAGTCTGAACATTACACTTGGAATCCAGAAGTTACTGTAATATTACACACATCTCTTGTAAACGTATTTTTGAAACAGGGTTCCCACACCTCGGTTAACTTCAAATTCAAGGACCTTTCAAGGACTTTCCAGGTCCAATACCCTCAAATTCAAAGACTTAATGTGGGGACACGTTTCAAGTGAGAGCAAGGTGACATCGTGTTACCTCGTGAGATACATTGTTACAGTTTTGCGCGTGTGAACGTCATGGCAACGTACAGCAGCTCTACATCACTACATTATTCCTGGCTCTCGCGGGGGTCACTTACTGGAGTTTTCCCATCGTCCGTCATCATACAGCAGACAGAAGCGACAGGCCGCTCGACACACATCAAAAACCTCCTGCTTTCGGGCGATCTTGGCCAGAGACGCCCATAATCTCACCCTGACAAACACACACACACACACACACACCACAGAAACAACATGAGACCAATTCCCTCGGCCTCTGAGCTTCAGTCATACAAAATAATGAAGTCCTGCTTTGGCTCTGCTGGTTTTATTCGCATGTTCCCTCGTTGCAGAAGAAAAACAGAAGAATCAAGTTTATTTCCACTGTAATGATGTCCTGAATGTAGCCTTGAGAACAGAACTGTACAATGAGGAATTCTGGGGTGAATGCAGGGAATTCATAGCCAGCCTTATTTTAATGAACACACAGAGTCTGTGGCTTTTGGGAGTGAGTAAAGAGAATGAGATGAGTCTAGAGTAGACTACCGGTCAAAAGTCTCTTCTGCTCACCCAGGCTGCATTTATTTGATAAAAAATACAGTCAAAATTTGGAGATATCATTAGAATGTAAAACATCTGTTTTCTATGTGAATATACAGTAAAGTGTAATTTATTCCTGTGATCAAAGCTGAATTTTCAGCATCATTACTCCAGTCTTCAGTGTCACATGATCCGTCAGAAATCACTCTAATATCATGATTTTATCAATGTTGAAAACATGTCCTGCTTCAGATTTTTGTTGAGAAACCGTGATACACTGCCATTCAAAAGTTTGGAGAAAAAAAGAACATTTATCTTTTTATTGTGAAAGGATGCATTAATAATATTAACATTTATAATGTTACAAAACATTCTATTTCAAATAAATGCTGTTCATTTGAACTTTCTGTTCATCAAAGAATCCTGAAGAATAAAATGTATCACAGTTTCCACAAAAATATGACCTTTTTAACATTGATAATAATCATAAATGTTTCTTGAGCAGCAAATCATCATATTAGAATGATTTCTGAAGGATCATGTGACACTGAAGAAATAACAAGTAAATGCAGCAATTATTCCAAACTTTTGACAGCCAGTGTAAATAACTATTCCAACATTTTTGAAATGTTTAATGTCTTGAAAACGAGCAACATGGGGAATAAAAAACACTCACTCACACACACACACACACACACACACACACACACACTCTCTCTCTCTCTCTCTCACACACACATACACACACACACCTCTCTTTATCATCTGAGCTCTCGTCAAGTCCAGCCAAATGACCTTCGACCTTCTGCACACAGGTGATGTGATGTTGGGCTTTAGCGGCGAGATGTGTCACATGATCTCGGTCTCCATCACCTAGAGAAACAGAACCACAAAACACAACAAAACCAGCTCAGTACGCCTCGAGTACAGATTAACATGACACAAGATGTAATAACAGTAAAGTCTTCATTAGAACAACACCAGGGTGAGTAAAGATGACTTCATTTTCATTCTAGGGTAAACTGTTTAAAGTATAACGTTTACAAAAATAAAAAAATAAAAAAATAAATAAAATGATTTATCAAACATAATGATACATAAAATAAAGCATTGTTACAGTCTTTAGAAAGCGCCGCTGATCTTCGACAGATCAAACACGTCGGTCTGTCGGCAGGCATCGATTACGCACAGACTTATGGGACTAAAGGTGTAGATCTGACATGGGAATTTGTCAAACGGCACTTCTACGCTACTATCAACATAACGTCTCAAAGCCAGACCTGTGATTAACAGCATTAACAACATTAACAACACAGTAAAATAAGATGAAAAAACTGTAACCTTTGATTTTGCGGTCAGCATCGAGAACGGTTCGGAAAGCATCCGGTGCCAGAGCGATTCCAGCACTGACCAGCAGGGGGCGTCGCTTTTTCAAAATCTCACGCCCTCTTCCCTCTGTAGCCTGTTAAAATAATATTACATAATCAATAAAGTTCATACAGCACAGCTCTGATGCTAAACCTGTGAGCCGCCCATCTGAACAGCAGTGCTGAGGTTTCACACACACGATACAAATACTGGGATTATTTCATGCTTTTAAAAGAAGTCTCTTCTGCTCAGCAAGACTGCATTTACTTGATCAATTTTATTGATTTGGTCTTTGCTGCTGACCTTCAATTATCTAATTCAACCATATTAATAAGCAAAAATTACTCTAGATTAGATTTAGAAATAAGAGTGTTGAAATTCCGTCTCCTGTATCCTATTGTTCTTTAATCCAGAATATCGGCAGAACAGCTGAAAGGTTTGTTTGAGCAGCGCACTCTACTGTACTCTAGTGTACTCTACCTCTACTGTACTCTATTGTACTCCACCTCTACTGTACTCTACCTCTACTGTACTCTACTGTACTCTACCTCTACTGTACTCTACCTATACTGTACTCTACCTCTACTGTACTCTACTGTACTCTACCTCTACTGTACTCTATTGTACTCCACCTCTACTGTACTCTACCTCTACTGTACTCTACTGTACTCTACCTCTACTGTACTCTACTGTACTATACCTCTACTGTACTCTACCTCTACTGTACTTTATTGTACTCTACCTCTACTGTACTCTAGTGTACTCTACCTCTACTGTACTCTATTGTACTCCACCTCTACTGTACTCTACTGTACTCTACCTCTAATGTACTCTACCTCTACTGTACATTACCTCTACTGTACTCTACATCTACTGTACTTTATTGTACTCTACTCTACCTCTACTGTACTCTATTGTACTCCACCTCTACTGTACTCTACTGTACTCTACCTCTACTGTACTCTACCTCTGCTGTACATTACCTCTACTGTTCTCTACATCTACTGTACTTTATTGTACTCTACTCTACCTCTACTGTACTCTACCTCTGCTGTACATTACCTCTACTGTTCTCTACATCTACTGTACTTTATTGTACTCTACTCTACCTCTACTGTACTCTACCTCTACTGCACTCTACTGTACTCTACCTCTAATCTACTGTACTATACCTCTACTGTACTCCACTGTACTCTACCTCTACTGTACTCTACCTCTACTGTACTCTACCTCTAACATACTCTACATCTACTGTAACTTACTGTAGCTTACTGTGCTCTACTGTACTCTGCCTCTACTGTACTCTACCTCTACTGTACTCCACTGTACACAACTGTACTCCACCTATACTGTACTCTTCCTCTACTGTACACTACTGCACTGTACTCTACTGTACTCCACCTCACTGTGCACTACTGTACTCTACTGTACTCTTCCTCTACTGTACTCTACTGTACACAACTTTACTGTACTCTACCTCTACTGTACTCTTCCTCTACTGTACACCACTGTACTCTACTGTACTCTACCTCTACAGTGCACGACTGTACTCTACTGTACTCTTCCTCTACTGTACTCTTCCTCTACTGTACCCTACCTCTACTGTACACAACTGCACTCTACTGTACTCTACCTCTACGGTACACTACCTCTACTGTACACCACTGTACACTACTGTACTCTTCCTCTACTGTACTCTACTGTACACAACTTTACTGTACTCTTCCTCTACTGTACTCTACTGTACTCTACCTCTACGTACACTACCTCTTCTGTACACTATTGTACTCTTCCTCTACTGTACTCTTCCTCTACTGTACACAACTTTACTGTACTCTTCCTCTACTGTACACCACTGTACTCTACCTCTACTGTACTCTTCCTCTACTGTACCTTACCTCTACTGTACTCTTCCTCTACTGTACTCTACCTCTACGTACACTACCTCTACTGTACACTACTGTACTCTTCCTCTACTGTACACAACTTTACTGTACTCTTCCTCTACTGTACCCTACCTCTACTGCACACAACTGGACTATACCTCTACGGTACAGTACCTCTACTGTACACTACTGTACTCTTCCTCTACTGTACACTGCTGTACTCTACTGTACTCTACCTCGCTGTACACTACTGTGCTCTTCCTCTACTGTACTCTACTGTACACAACTTTACTGTACTGTACTGACTCTACTGTACTCTTCATCTACTGTACACTGCTGTACTCTACTGTACTCTTCATCTACTGTACCCTACCTCTACTGTTCACAACTTTACTCCACTGTACTCTGCCTCTACTGTACTCTTCCTCTACTGTACACTACTGTACTCTACTGTACTCTTCCTCTACTGTACCCTACCTCTACTGTACTCTACTGTACAGGATTATTCATTTCACTTTTGGTGTGAAAGGGCCTTAACATTTACCAAAAATAGAACTTTTTTGTTGTTATTAAAAAACAAACAAGCAAGCTCAGCCCAGGTGAGAAAAAAGACATTTACATTATGCAAAAGTAATGTAACACATTACTTTTCATAAAAAGTAACTAAGTAACGCAATTAGTTACTTTGATAAAACACTTTATTTCAATAGTCCACTTTAGACATTCTAAGTAAGTTTGCAGCTACATGTCAACTATCAGTCATTAGAGTATTAGTAGATTGATGATTAATATCTGCTAACACTTTATTGTGTTGCTCCCCAACAGATACTAACCCTACTGACTATAAGTAACTTGGCAACTACAAGTCAACTTATTCTCCTAACCCGAACCCTAACCATAACCTAACAGTGTACTGATAGTCTACTACAGTCTTCTAATACTCTAATGAGAGTTAGTTGACATCTAGTTAAAAAAATTCTTATAGTTAGTAGAATGTCTAAAGTGGACAATCGAAATAAAGTGTAACTGTTACTTTTTTTTGTGAGTAACACAATATTGTAATGCATTACTTTTAAAAGTAACTTTCCCCAACACTGCACATGAGTGTAACCTTCATCCAAACGGAGACGCACCTGTTGCATGAGTCTGGCGGCCTGGTCCTCGGGGCGAGTGTGTGTGTGTGCGCTGAGGGCGGAGGAGCGCAGGTGGAGGAGGTGTAGAGAGGAGGACAGATGCTCTGAGGGACCATCCAGATCAACGGCTTTATGAAGGTGTTTCATGGCAGATTCCAGCTTCTCATCCTCCTCGTCCACAGCGGCCAGCTCAGCGTGAACCTGACACAACACTTCCAGCAGCATGCTGTGGACACACACACACACACGCACGCACGCACACGCACACACACGTTTTTTTACTACACGCATACAAACCACACTCTGACATCCATACTAACACACCCACACAATTATAGCTGCACACTTTATCAAACTGGCTCTATAATATGCTAAATATGCTCTGACAAAATGGCACCATCTGGTAGAAAATAGTAAACAAATTAATTTTGAAGCCTTGCTAAAAGAATGAAAGCCTATTGACAAAGATTGCATCATTTTATAGTTAAATGGCCCTGGGATTAAAAATTGCAGTTTTAATGGGTTTCAATGGGGACATTTTTAACCTTAAGGTCCTGAGAGGAACTATTCTGTGTCCCTTCTGCTAAATAGATTTATTAAAAGAAATGGGGGTGAAATAATAAAATTCCAATACAAATACACACCTGTGGCAAAATGTATGCAGTTGAGATTAACACTGGCAAAATGATCAACAAAAACTAAACTGAAAAAGACAAAAATGTCCTTAAGGTCGCACAAGGGTAAAGCACTAATGCTCTAATGACTGCTAGTTGACATGTAGTTGCAAAGTAACTTATAGTCAGTAGAATGTCTAAGTCGCCCATCGAAATTAAGTGTTGCCTGCTAAAATTTCAGTCTGTTTCTCAAACAATCACATGACTTCAGAAGATGTGGAATAATGTGCATGAAACTTTTGTTTTGGAGCCTCTGGCCACTGTCAGCTTTCACTGAATGAAGATGTTTAATATTCTTCTAAACATCTCTTTCTATGTTCCACAGAGGAAAGGAATGCATAAAATGAAGTAAATGATGACAGAAGTTTCTTTCACAGGAGAATCATTCCTTTAATGGCTCCAAAACCAGAGCTGAATAACTGCATAACTTCAGATTCCCAATGTTCTTCCTCAGTGTTTCTGTCTCGTTTCCCAGCAAACATATCGAAACATTCTTAAATCAAGATACATTTACTGGAGAAGCCAACAAGTGTTGTTTTACTGAAAAATGTCTCAAAATAAAGGGACTTAATGCTTAAAACTAGAAAAGAATATTTGCCAGAGGGGTCAGAAAAATAAACTTGTTTTGAATTCAAATTAAGTTGATTTTCCGGATCCCTTTGGCTGATATTTGTTCTTGTTTTAAGCATAAAGTCACTTGATTTTGACACATTTCTCATTAACCAAGACTCAACATCTTCAGTCATTTTGCTTCTTCTCCAGTAAATGTGTCTTGATGTAAGAATGTTTGTGCCGGAGAACGGGACAGAGCATGATGTGCCCACACACACCTGTCAGTGGCGTCCAGCGCTCGAGCGAGTGTGAGCAGAGGTTTCTGGACTCTCTTTCGGAGGTTGTGTTGGAGAAGCGGGAGACACGCGTTCCACAGACACACACACACCGCCTGACACACACCAGCGTCTCCTGCCTTCAGTGCCGCCTGCAGTAACGCATCCAGCCGCGCGATCACACTCAGCTGCAGCTGCAAGAGCCGAGACAGGGCGCACATGAAAACACACTTCTTTCATCAGAATGCATGTGGAACGTCATCTTTATCTGAGACAACGGCGCTCTTGTGGCCTTCGTGTAGTGGAGACAGTCATTGTTAAGCATGATGTTTTTGCCCGGCAATTAAGTTTTATTTTGGCTAATTATTGTAGAAGTGCAAGACTATTAAAATCATTTTCTGAACTAAAAATATTAAATATTAGATTATTAAAATTAAACGTAACATTAAAAAAAAAAAAAAAAATTTGCCATGGCAACTAACTGAAATGGATGTTTAAGTTGAAGTACTAAAATTACTAAAATGAAAACAAAAAGGCTATATATAAAAACACATAAAATTACTAAAACTTAAATGAAAACTAATAATATACAAATAAAAGGCAGACAATAACTGTATATAAATAATACTAAATACACAAACACATAAAAATACACGAAAAACAAATAAATGTTTTGTCACTGAAAAAATAACTTTTTTTTGTTGGTTTCCAATACAAATATCTTAAAACTTAATTGTGTTTCTCAATTAAACTGATCATGTTTTGTGTAAGATATTGTTTTCAGGGAATATATTGGACTTTTTTGTCTTCTCTCACTGGCAAATTGTTGTTGTTTTTTAGCAAAATAATTTTTAGATAAAAAAAAATATTTCGATATTTGTACTAGAAAACTAATGCATTACTATGAGCATAATGTTGTTACAGTATTAATTAATCTCTGTTAATGTTAGTTTGTTTGTTCATGTCATCTCAGGTCCATTAAATAATTAAAAGTCAAACTGACTTTTGATTTTAATAATGTATTAGTAAATGTTTAAATACACATTACCAAAGAAGCTTAAGTTGTAAGTTGATAATAACTAATGCAAACAAATGAAACCTTATTGTAAAGTTTCACTGTTAAATTGTCCGGTTTATAAATGCTGTTGGCAAGCATGAGTTGTTTTAAATGTGCTATAGAAATAAATAAATGGATGCATGAATATATGAAAAGCTCTGGAGAAGGGAAGAACTGTGGGATTAGATGGAAAAATCAGACCTCTAGTGCACATCTCTGCCAAAGTTGCTTATATTGTAAGGTTTGTGAATAAATATGAATATACTTTTCGAACCAAAAATACTTTCCCAATGCCTGAAACATAAACAACAGTCCACAGTAATAAAACATTGATGCCTTCTGGGCCTGAAAAAAGGAAGCAGCACCTCCACGCCGGATCTGGAGTAACTCTCAATCCCGTCTCGGTTCTTGTTAAGGTCGAGCTCACACTGCACACACTCCATCATCATGCGCTGACCGACCTTCAGGAACACAACACAAGACCTTTGAGTTTGCAAAAACAACAGGGAGCAAGGGTGAGTGAGCTTTGTGAGGAAGCATGAGTCTGTTTACGGTGATATTTGAGGCGCTGAGCTCCTTCAGGCAGTCGAACGCCATGTGATGTTGCTGTAACTGCAGGGAGAGGAACGCCAGCTCTAACAGGAACACAACCCTGAAATTAAGAGGAATAACTGTGATAAGACACACTCAGAGCAGATCCTAAAGGCCCTTTGTGTATCAGGTGCTTTCATACTAGAGAAACTGACAGAACAAACAAGAATAATGAAAGTTGTATTTTGAGGGGGTGAATCAGAAGCACAGACGCACAACGTTTCACATTGCTCATCAGAGTACGATGCAGCAAAAGTTTCTGAAGTTTTCTTCACATGATGGAGCATCACTTTTGAATAACGTTGCAATGCAACATCCCCATTGAAATCAATGGACTCGCAGATATAGCGTTAAGGTGCTCACAGAGAAACCCACGACATCAGGATTGTTGCTCTTAATATTCAGGCTTTGGTAGTGGACTAAATAAACATTTAGCAAATACACATTACCGTTCAAAAGTTTGGGCTCAGTCAGATGTAAAAAATGTTTCTCAGTTTCCACAAATATCTGAAGCTGCACAACTGTTTTCAACATTGATAATAATCATAAATGTTTCTTGAGCATCAAATCATCATATTAGAATGATTTCTGAAGGATCATGTGACACTGAAGACTGGAGTTACTTTTTTAATTAACTTTAATTAAATTAAATTTTGCCGAAAATTCAGCTTTGATCACAGGAATAAATTACACTTTACTATATATTCACATAGACAACAGATGATTTACATTCTAATAATATTTCATAAATTTTACATCAAATAAATGCAGCCTTGGTGAGCAGACTTCTTTCAAAAACTTTCACAAATCTTACTGACCCCGAATTTGAACGCTAGTGGATCTGCATTTTAAACATTCAATCTTTCTCTCTTCCAGGACCAAAAATATTGTTGTGTTTATTATCAGCACTGCAGTTTTGCCGTCTATCTCTTTAAATGCTCGAGCTCTTTAAAGCAGGATGATTCTAATTGACTGTCAATGCTTTTATCGTTGATTAGCTGAAAAATGTTACTCTGAATGTTATTCCAATGACATTGTTTCTCTGTGCAGTTATTGTTATAGCGCTGTGCCTATTCTTTTATATTTAGAGCAATTTTTAAAACTATATCTTTATCGTTATAATCCTTGGTGTGAACGGGCCTTGAGATTTGTTTACTGCAAACATGTAAAAAGAAATTCACCTTGTTTTTGCTAAAAACAAGAACAAATATCTGCCAATGCGGTAAGAAAACGTCTCGGCTATGTATGTAACCTTCGTTCCCTGAAGAGGGAATTCGCGCTGCGTCGAAACGCTGTGGGAACGCCTCTGCGTGATTGCGTCGTGAAGCACGTATGGAATCAGTCCAATGGCGTTAAGGAACGACATAGGCGGGTGACGTCATCGACCAGGAAACTAAAAAGCACACCTGAACCAAACGATGTCAGCTTCTGGTAGACTGAAGCAAGTCGATCATGGGCATGCCGGCATGCCGGGATCCCTTTCAAGGGAACTCGCACTGCATCGAAACGCTGTGTAAACGCTTTACCCACGACGCCATAGGAGCAAGTGTCCGTCTGTGTGAAGTCAGTGCACACATTCAGACGAAAGCACCTGCAACCCTGGAGTGGAGCCGAGGTCAAGGTTGAAGAACCAGCCTCCCGCATCACAAACATCTTGGAGGGAAACTCCTGAGAGTAATGCTTTGGAAGCAGCCATACTCCTAGTTGACTGGCTGACTCATAAGTAAGTGAGATAGCCTTGACCACCCACTTGCTCATCCTCTGCTTAGTTGCTGGGCACCCCTTTCTGGGGGAAGAAAAAAAAAAAAAAAAAAAAAAACTGTTCAGATTCCCTCCACAGGGCAGCTCTGTGGACATAAGCATCTAAGGCCCTAACTGGGAAGAGCAGATATAGTATCTCTTGGTCTGACGTCCGGAACGGAGGAGGACCGAAAGCCTGCAGTACTATAGGTCTTACAATATTAGTAGGAACCTTATGAACATAACCCGGTCTAGATTGAAGAAAAGCCTTTACCATATCGGGCGCAAATTCCAGGCACAGAGAGAGCTTGAATGTCTCCATTTCATTTGAGAGAAGTAATAGCGAGGAGAAAGACAGTCTTTAGAGTAAGAAACTTCTCAGAAACGTCCTCAGTAGGCTCAAAGGGAGTCAAGGAAAGGCCTTCTAAAACAATGGCCAAATCCCAGTCCGGCATGAGGCCTAAGCTTCAAAGTGCCACGAAGGAAACGGGTTAGTAGAGGGGTCTCCCCACGGATACACCACGTAAAGGAACGTGGTAAGCAGCTAAAGCCATCACGCACACCTTTAGTGTGGAGGGGGATAACCCTGCAGAGAATCGTTCCTGCAGGAACTCTAGTACTGTACCCACTGGGCAGATAATTGGGTCCAGCTGGTGCTCTCCACACCAGGAAGGGAATAATCTCCACTTTAAGGCGTAGAGTTTCCTCGTGGAGGGTGCTCTGGAGTGGAGGATGGTCTCAACAACCTCAGTTGAGAGACCTGAACTTATGAGCTGGGCCTCCTCAAAGGCCAAGCCCATGGTTTCTACAATTCTGGGCGGGGGTGAAGGATCAACCCGCTCGACTGAGAGAGAAGGTCCCCCCTGAGCGGAATCTCCAGAGGAGAGCCGTCGAGGAGAGAGACTAGGTCCGAGAACCATACAGAACGGGGCTACTAACAGCAGACGTGCCCCGTCCTGGCGAACTCTCTCCAGAACTCCTGTGAGCAGAGCGATCAAGGGAAAGGTGTACAGACGTAGCCTCTGCCACTTCTGTACCATAGCGTCAAGCCCAAGAAGGGCTGGCTGAGTGAGGGAGAACCAAAGTGGACAGTGTGTCGTCTCTTGAGATGCAAACAGATCTACTTCCCCTCGACTGAAGTTTGCCCATAGGAGCTCCATCACCTCAGGGTGGAGTCTCCATTCCCTGGGCCTCTGCCCCTGCCTCCACAGGATGTCTGCTCCCTGATTTATTATCCTGGAATATATGCTGCCCTCAGAGAGAGCAGTTTCCCTTGGGCCAAAAGGAGGATCTGGTGAGCCAGTTTGAATAAGGCGCATGACCGCAGACCCCACTGATGGTTTATGTAAATCTTTTGGTTCATGTGTGCTTTATAGTTTTCTGGTCGATGACGTCAACCGCATATGACATTCCGTCATGCCATTTGACTGATTTCCATACGTGCTTCATGACGCAATCACGCAGGGGCTATCCCACAGCGTTTCAACACAGCGCGAGTTCCCTTGAAATTGAATGATCTTTTTTTCCCTTTTGAGTTAATTTGTGTTCTTGTTTTAAGTGTAAAGTCACTTAACTTTGATACATTTGATAGTCATTTTGCTTCTCCAGTAAATGTATCTTGATTTACGGAAATAGAAAACATCTTTCATTTAACATCATGATGCTGCTGTGACAATGCTGAATGTTAGACGCACCTGTCAGTTAGTGGGATGGACGAGTCGTGATCCAGACAAACACTGGAGCTGGACAGAGGACTGGATTCAGGGATGTTAGGTGGAGCACTAAAGCTGTGTGTGATGGGCGGAGGACTGGATTCAGGGATGTTGGTTAGAGCACTAGAGCTGTGTGTGATGGGCGGAGGACTGGATTCAGGAATGTTGGGTGGAGGACTGGATTCAGGGATGTTGGTTAGAGCACTAGAGCTGTGTGTGATGGGCGGAGGACTAGATTCAGGGATGTTGGGTAGAGCACTAGAGCTGTGTGTGATGGGTGGAGGACTGGATTCAGGGATGTTGGGTGGAGCACTAGAGCTGTGTGTGATGGGCGGAGGACTGGATTCAGGGATGTTGGGTAGAGCACTAGAGCTGTGTGTGATGGGCGGAGGACTAGATTCAGGGATGTTGGGTGGAGCACTAGAGCAGTGTGTGATGGGCGGAGGACTGGATTCAGGGATGTTGGGTGGAGCACTAGAGCTGTGTGTGATGGGCGGAGGACTGGATTCAGGGATGTTGGGTAGAGCACTAGAGCTGTGTGTGATGGGTGGAGGACTGGATTCAGGGATGTTGGGTAGAGCACTAGAGCTGTGTGTGATGGGTGGAGGACTGGATTCAGGGATGTTGGGTGGAGCACTTGAGCTGTGCATGTGCATTGAAGGACGGGAGTCCTGGATGTCAGATGCCTTGGGTTCTGATGACTGCGTCAGCAGCAGGAAAACCTCCTTCAGTGCCTTCACCTCATCTCTCCTCAGTTCATTGACATCAACCATACTGTGAAGAACATGGAAACATTGTTTATCTAGCTCCAACAGAAGAACATGGCAACAACAAAATCATGGGTTCAATTCCTAGTGAAAAGATGAATACCGTATTTTCCAGAATAAAAGTTGTTTTTTAACATCTGAAACGTGCTGTGACTTTTATTGTAAAGTGATTTATATTACCCAACTTGTTTTCTTTCAATTAGCACAGGTTTTGTACTTCTTTTTGGAACTGATTGATTGTAGGCCTCACTGATCTGACCTCATGCAAATCGTTCACTCTGGTTTATCCACCTAAAAAAAACAGAGGTGCATGAGCTCAGATCAGTGAGGCTTACGATCAATCAGTTCCAAAAAGAAATACAAAAAACCGGTGCTAATTGAAAGAAAATGTCTCAGGTTGCAACTGTAACCTATGTTCCCAGAGAACAGGGACACTGCATCGATTGACGGTATTGGGGAACACCTCCGTGTGACCGGTGTTTGAAACGCTTATCAACTCACGACAATCGTACTGGCCGCTGACAGCCTATGATGTCACTACTATTGCGACCCAGAAGTATATAAGGGGCACCTAGAGAACTTGTCATCCACTTATCGTCTGAAAGGACTGTTCAGCAGGAATACCCGAGGCATGGTGAAAGACAAAGTGTCTCGTTCCCTGTTCTCAGGAAACACAGGTTACAGTCGTAACCTGAGACGTTCCCTTTCTTAAGGGAATTCGCAGTGCGTCGATTGACGCTATTGGAGAACGACATACGCACGCCACCATGCTGAGGGCAGTGCATGCCAAGAATGGCTGTGACAAACATCAGAAATGTTTCACTGAAATGCCAGAACCACTCCCCCTTCAGGTCACACACTAGGATGTCAGTGACATTATTCCCTACGGTCACTGCCCAAGCTTTAAGCCTCAAAGAGGCCTCGGATGAAACAAAGGCCTACCAAGGCTGCTCAGGCTTGGAACCAACAACTTCCAATGGAAGGGGTTCCTTTAAGGGAACATGGCCAGTGAGGAGCCTCATCCAGTCACTTTCTAAGGGAACGTTTTTTTTACGGTAAATAATGGCGCAAACACCAGTACATTGACTAGTGCAAACCTTAGTAAATCACCTTACATGATTCATTTAAATACTCTCCTCCCATAAATTTTTCACCTGAAAGGAAAATTCCTACAAATGCATATGCAATAAGGCCTGACACCGCCCAGGGGATACCTGCATCTCAGGGCCCTAACCTAACCACCTGCACCTCAGGGCCCTAATAAAATACTCCTATAAGAAACCCTAACCAACACACCCCTTAACACTTTCTAAACAGAGAACCAAGGTCTATTGTTCAACCTTACTAACTCTCGTAAAGGGTGGAGACCAACAAAGCTCATCCTGCTGCTCGTAAAGCGGTGACCTAAACACTATTCTCAGAATTAAGGCCTACCACCCTTAAAGCTTGAAAGGGCACACTCACTACCAAGCCCGACGCCAGACCTTCAGAAGGGATCCATATTGAAGGAATAACTCATCATAGGTCCAGCCTCAGGCCTGATGTAAAAAGAGTCTGGGGTGAAAGAAGTGAAGAGGGTGGCTGCTTTTCACCCAGAGAGGAAGGGGATCCTTCACTAATGTGCTGGATCTCCTCCCTCAAATCCTTCTTCTTCCTAGAGTCGCGTCTTCTCTGCGACCTGCTTATATCCTCAAATCCTCGAACCGGAACGGGCCAGGACCCCCCGGCTGTCTGAGCGCAGATTCGGACCTCAGTGAAATGCACGATCTAAATGCAGCTGAATGCGCCTTCTCCTTGCTGAACTTATCCACAAACCGCCTCAACGGAGGTGCCGAAAAGTTCAGACGGCGAAACCGGTGCATCGAGAAGAAAGCCCTTTTCTTTCTCCCCGATGTCAGCCAGGTTCAACCACAGATGTCTCTCCGTGGCCACCATCAACGCCATTGACCTTCCGATCATGGCAGCGGTTCATTTGGTGGCCCGGAGAGCCAGACTGTGGTGCGGCAGGGAAGAGACCCTGACCCTGGTCCAAATCCTTCAGCAGATCAGCCTGGTATGCTTGTAACACAGACATTGTGTGCAAAGCAGCACCAGCCTGACCCGCCACCATGTGTGCCCTGCCATTCAAGCGAGATGTCATCTTCAGTGGCTTGGAAGGCAGGACCGGAGCATTCAGTGTCGATGCCATAGTTTGCTTGCTGATGGCAATGAACGAGTGCAGAATACACATTTGTATTCGTGCCGAATGAGAGAAGAAAATGAGCCCGAGTTATAATGCCACTATAATTTATGTTTGAATTATATTTTCATTCCTGTTCTGTTGTGAATACCATTCAACTTAAAGGATTTGTTGTGGAGTGAGGAAAACTAAAATACATGTGGTTATAGTGTTTTTTTTTGTTTTGTTTTTTTAATGTAACAATAATATGTGATTTGTGCACTGATGCAACTTACCTGAGGTTTTTTTCTCTCAAAAATGCCATTTTGACCCAGAGTGACTAGTAGTCACGTGCAACTTAATTTCACTTTGGATAAAAACAAATATAACAAATGTGGAGAAAGTCTTATTGGATAGTGGCTCTTTGTGCTTTCCAATCCAGTGATTGTAGAGTTACAGTATGCATCAATACTGTATTGACAATGCACATTAATAATCATACCTGTCAACATTTGGTTTTCAAAATCCACGAGATTTGTGCGGGGACCGTTCGGCGCGACGGGGGTGGGGGTCTAGGTTGGATGTCTATCGGCTCGCTTTCGGGTTAAACTTTTCGCGACTGCGCAACTGGGTTATAGATTGCCAGGTTGAGGTGACAAACGGGTTGAAATTGTATATGGTGTGTGGATTGTGTGAATATGCATTTAATACAAGATCTGGCAACTGGTCAACATTAGACAAACATATTGGTCCGATTATTCATAAAGGAGTTTGGGCCATGCAAATTTCCCGGGGGAAATAACAAACCGGGAGGGGTCTGGAAGATAGGGCTACAAAACGGGAGAAACCCGGGAAAAATGGGAGTGTTGACAGGTATGTTAATAATGCTAATTTATTAATCTACCTGCTGCTCCAGGAGGATCAAATCAGCTGTGGAAACCTGAAAACTTGTTTTGTAGAGAATCTATTTCCAGTCCCAGAAATAAGATTCTCCAACATGGATCAGACCGGGCTTCTGTGAGAATTATTGTCAGAACCGTAGTTTGACAAACACATCTGTCTGAGACGTCGCCTGATCCCTGCTGTCTGCGGCTAAAAACAGATCTCCTAAACCAGACATTCACATGCAATGCCCTTGAAGGCTAACCTCAGGTCTGTGCCTCAGCTGAACTTCTGTATGGAAGAAACACATCGGTTCTGATGACGGATGTAAGCAGGTGCCGGTGCTTAAAGATCTGTAAGCATCCTGGATTTGTAACCCTGAAGATGCTGTGAATAGATGATGGGGCAAATTCCTCCATCCTTCTTTAAAACAAGGAACTGCACTGACTATAAACACTCTTGTTTTGTTGATTCATAGCTGGACGAGAGATTTACTGTTACTACCTCAGAAGACACAGAAGCCCTTGGTGGACATAATTGAGTTACCATGATATTGTGTATTTTATGCCACTCTTGACTCTTGTGACTATATTAAATGTGATAGGTGGGCAGAGGCTGCAACCATACGCACATCAAGACTTTCGACACGTCTTATTAGATTATATTAGACCCCGCAGTCAGTGTGAGTGACTGACTCGATGAATACACTTGATTCATCTGTAACTTTCTCTGTAGAATACAGCTGTAGTATTTCTCTGAGTTCACATCCAATGCTTTCAATTAAATGATGTGATGACAGACTGAGAGACCCACCACACCTAAACCACAGTGGCTCAACATCAGTAGCTATGTTCCCATCCACCATTTCCATTTTTAATTTGGTTTAATTCCCTCCAGAAGCGTCTCACACGATTGCGTTCCCAAACACCAGCATCCGAACGCAAGAGAACATGACAGCGTTTAGTGGGTTTCGTCTGACGCTCTGAGACACACTCATTTATGACGGAGGGGAAAAGAGCCAGATTGCTGCAACTTACAGTTTTATTATTGATATTCAGTGACAATTTCCCAGGAAGTGTTAATATTGTTCTCTTGAACACATGGGTTGACGATTTATGCGGCATAACTTAAATACACAACTTTGGATGGAAACATAGCTAATGCAGTTTGCTTTTTGAAGATAAAAATTCAATAAAAACATTAAGAATGAACCAAATTTAAAATAAAGTAATTTTCCGCAAAAAAGCTGTATGTCCTATATTTTCTTGTATCTTATCTATTTTAATATTCAGAGTCACTATACAATATTTATTCGTAGATTCAGAAGAGTGAAACAGAGACTCCAGGCTGCTGTCATGCATTAAACATGGTAAATTACTGTAAAATTGCTGAAATAGGTGATAAATGCAACATATTTATGTTTTACACAAGCTGTATATGTGAAAGCAACTTCTGTAACCCTTTCAAAACATTGATGTGTTTGTTTGAGCTGCTCAACATGTAAACTGGACTACCTGTTTGTCCAACCAGTGGCAGACAGGCCAACTTTTTAGGAAACCTGTTTGGTAACGATCATTATTTTTTTATAACAATCAAATATTTTAACATATGTGTTGTTTTCATTGGAGAAGTTAAGATGTGCAAACAGTAGCAGTTCAGGTAAAGTTACAACAATGAAATGCAGCTGTTCAAGACGTGAGAAATATCCTTCTTACTGTTTAAGCTTTTGGATCTTGTAGATCACGAGCAATTTAGGGTTTTCATCATTCAACTTTTCAGAGACATCCATGAGGTTGTGTCGAACCTGCGGAGGAAACACAGGAACTACATTTACATTTATGCACAATTGCATTCATTCAATTAGCAGATCATCTTACAAATATTAGCAGTACAGCAAGACCAAAACATATTGAGTAAATAAGAAGTGCCTTTATTTATGCTGGTGTATTAATAAGAACAACTAAATAAGATATAATCCAAAAGCACGGTAGTTCTGTGGAGAATAAAGATGAAAAAGAGCCCGAGCTAATGAAGAAGGTTGCAGCAGCTTGAGCACGATAAATAAACGGAAGTGACATGCAATACATAAGAGACTCCCTAAAGATTTACCTGAATGGAGAAAAGCCTGGGATAAAGCTCTGGTTTATGTGATTCTATAAAATCAGAGGTGACCTTGGCCATGGCAACTGCTTCTTTCCTCTTCCCAGCATCAAGAAGACATTCAACAAGGTGTCTGAATAGAAAGACAACATGAGATACGAGCCTTCACTCCATTCCCTCGGACACACATCTGTCTGTGTTTTACAGCAGGCCTTTGCCTATTTGAATTTCCAATGCAATCTCTTTGACAAAAGACTTTAGAGTCAAGGCAAAGAGTCAGATTCAATTTAAGATCAATGACAAAGATCGTATACATTTTATTAGAGATGAGTTTTCATTGTGCTCCAGGATCACATGGCTACGACAATAAAACGGTCATAAAAGAGTTTGATCACACCATAAGGATTTATATGAGTTGACCTAATAAGTATAAGTGGTGTAAAACACACTAGAACCCCAACATATAAATGAAGGTGCAGCACATCTATGAGATCTGAACCAAATCTTCTTCAAAGGTCATGACGGCCTCCAAAGAGCCAATGATGATTCCTGCTTGACTTTGCACCATTGAAAATTACATTAATGTAATGCAATTAATGTAATGCTATGCATAAAGAAAGTAAAACCGGTCTTCAGCACTGTGTTGTGAACATTACTCAACTGTGATTCTCAATAAATTCTCAGTCTTTTTTAAACCCACATTTTTAAGGCGAGATTTACAGATCAATGAGGTACAATCTTTAACTAAAATATGTCACCAGTTGATTGATCACAGTACATTAAGACAATTGTTTTGTATTAGAAGTTTTATAAAATGTTATGTTTAGAGATGCAAATGTGGAAATCTCTAAATTGAATAAAGCCTGGATCAAAATTCTTTTTACATTTTGGATTTCGCTTTTTATCTCTCAAGAAATAAAAAATACAGCCAGTTTTTAGGAATAAAATGTTATAAAGATCAGTTCATGATATATGAACAAACTCCTCTGTAAAAGCCTTCAGAATATAGATATGAATAAATCTGTAAAGGTCGGTGTATGTAAAGCTGCTGGAGATTTCTGATTTCTGCAGGACAAAAAAAAAAGATATGTAATGTAATCTACAGATGCAAATAGATAAACTCAAATAAACACTTAAAGTCCCCCTGTGGTGAAGATCCAGCTTTTAATGTTGTTTATGTGTCTATGTGGTGTTTTTAATGTGCTTTAAGACAAACCATGTGTAAGTTCAT
>NC_140225.1:1050000-1062500 GCF_951802725.1 Rutilus rutilus
GCAGTGATATATATCCAACTTTGTATATAGAGCCGGGTGATAATGGAGTTTTACGATATAAACAACCAAGCAACGTGATATAGTATTTAGCTTTTTGGCATGTTAAAGGGTTCGTTCACCCAAAAATGAAAGTTCTGTCAGTAATTACTCTCCCTCATGTCGTTCAACCCCGTAAGACTCTCGTTCATCTTCAGAACACAAACTAAGATATTTCTGATTAAATCTGAGAGCTGTCTCACTCCTCCATAGGCTTCTATGGGATCGAAACTTGCCGGCCCAGAAAGTTAGTAAAGACAATGTTTAAAATAGTCCGAGTGACTACAGCGGCTCAACCTTAAGTTTATCAAGCGATGAGAATACTTTTTGTGCACAAAAAAAAAAAAAATAGTGACTTTATTCCACTCTTCATGTTCTTCTGTGTGGGTCTGAGAGAGTTCACGTAGTGTAACAGCGCAGCGCTTCTGGGTTGTACGTCAGAACGGAGGCTCACTATTGGCCGACGCTGGTCATGTGTGTGATGCGTGTGATGCTGGCCAATAGTGAGGCTCCGTTCTGACGTACAACCCAGAAGCGCTGCGCTGTTTCAGTTACAGAGAAGCCTATGAAGAAGAGAGACAGCTCTCAGATTTCATCAAAAATATCTTAATTTGTGTTCTGAAGATGAACTAAAGTCGGGGTTGGAACGACATGAGGGAGAGTAATTACTGACAGAACTTTCATTTTTGGGTGAACTAACCCTTTAATGTAAACTCTATTGGAAATCATTTGCTGCCTAATCATTCACTTATGAGGGTTCACTTGAGTTAGGATGCTGTCTAGGCCGTATTCAGCAAGACAGCAGAATTTACCATCAGAAACTTCTCTACAAATGAAACCCCAAAGCTTCAAACATATTTCCCAGCCAGCAATAACATTTGTGCCACATCAGGAAGCACATAATGGAACTTTTTAAAAAGTGCTCGAGTGCAAAAAGCAAGGGATTCTGCGTTCAGCTTATACCTCAGACAAGCCCAGTATATTTTACACACTTCTTCAGTTCTGAGAGGAATGAATTCACAATGCTCATATGCTGTCGCTTATCTATTTAGGATTTCTCACTTCACAACTCATTGAGCAAAAGCCTGCTCAGCTGCTCAGCTCTTTCTGGCAGCTTTTCTCTTCTCAGGAACGGGACGGTTCAAATTATTGCCTTCTTCTGTTGGTCGAATGCGACGTTTGAATTGTGTCAGCATATTAGAGATGATTTATACACACATTTGAGCTGATATGGCAACACGATTGCTTACTATTCTGGATGAGCAGCAATGTGAAGATATGTATGGACTCAACTCAATGTTTATATTTATGTTTCATACAGTGTCTATCCACCTTTTAGGCTCCACCCACTCTTAGAGAAATTACAGAAGAAAACCGCCTGGTAACAGTAGCGGGGGTGTGGAGAAGAGGCGGTTCACAAAATCACAAGGTCTGAACAGGGTTACTATAGTTAGTAAAACTACTACTAAAACTTACTTACTTGAAATACTTGAAATATTATTATTTTTATTTTTTTTACTGAAATAAAATATTTTTAAAAATTAAACTTATTTTATTAAAGCAAGTTGCCAACGCAAATTTCTCATTATCATTTAGTTTAACTTGATGTATATATATAAAAAAAAAAAAAATTAACATGACAAAAACTACTAAAACTTTAACTAAAATTTAAATTAAATTAGAAAATATATATATAAAAAAAATATGAATCCAAATTGTAATAGTATCTCAATTATACTAAAATAAAACTGCTTTTGACAAGTCAGTCAAGTGCAAATAACATCTGCCAAGTATTTATATCATCTGCAAATATCATCTAATTAATATTTGTCCTTGAGATTCACCTCAAAACCTGTCAAGAACATGTCTAGGTCACTGTACAGCTTGCAATTTACTGTATTCTCAAATAAAAAGTATGAAAAAAATGTGTCTTACAGTATTACTGTATTGAGAATCAAGCATGAGAATAACAGGAAATACACAAACATATGAGGATGCATTACAGAGACTTTGAATGCATTAAATTTTGTCATATACAAACCACATCATGTTTGATTATTTTATTTTTTTAATGTTTTTGCGAGTGAGATTCTCATCCTTTATGAAACGATAGCACATTCTGAGATAAGCTGCTGTTACAATAATCCTGCGCTAGGGTAAAGGCCTGAGGGGCGTAGCAGTGTTCGCTGTTATCTAACCCAGCATGATGTGTTCAGCCGGAGAGGAGAAACTCAAACGCTGGCTGCCACACACACACACACACACACACACACACACAGAGATGCAGCGGTGTGTGTTCAATCACAGCATGGAAGAGGCTTACCCTCCGCTATCTCCAGCTGGAGCTCAGGGTTTCCTCACACCAGAAACACAAGGGTATTTGATTTGCTTATCAATAAAGATTCAAACATTTAAAAAATAATTGACATTCAAACTCGGACGTGGACATGGTTTGATTTCAGAACACGCTGGGTATAATGATGTTTAATCAGCTGCCATCAATGAAACTTTTAATATATATATATATATCAAAGTATACAAATGCAGTTTGGCTTGATGGCCTTCTTCAGAGCATATAACAAATAAAATGACTACATACTGAGTTGGCCAATTAATATTTAGGAGGATTAAAGGGATTAAAAATGATGTTCTTCCTCAGTGTTTCTGTCTGGTTTTCCTGCACAGATATCTAAACATTCTTGAATCAAGGTACATTTACTGGAGAAGAAGCAAAATGACTGAAGATACTGAAGTCTTGTTTTCTGAAAAATAGAACAAATGCCAGAATTTTTTATTTTTTTACTTTAAATTAAGTGTATTTTTCTGACTCCTATTGGCAGATGTTTGTTCTTGTTTTAAGCACAAACTCAATGCATTTTAATTAAGTTTTCAGAAAACAAGAAGACTTAATATCTTCGGTGGCTTCAGTAGAAGCACATTTTTAAAATGATCGTTCAAAATCAATTTCAATTTCCCTGTGGAGAAACTGAATGGAGTGTTTACTTCCACAACGGATGTGTGTGTGTGTGTGTGTGTGTGTGTGTGTGTGTGTGTGTGTGTGTGTGTGTGCGTGTGTGTGTGTGTGTGTGTGTGTGTGTGCGTGTGTGTGTGTTCTTGTCTCACCTGTAGAGATTGCTCAGCACACAGAACACTGAGCTCAGACTGAGAACATCCGATCAGCTCATATGCTTTTCTCACAAACACAACATCTGCACAAAAGACACGGAAAACTGTGACTTTCTCTGTGTGACAACTAACCCCTCATGAATGCGTTTACACTCGACTAACAATACAAGAAAATAAAACAAACACATTCAATGAATTATCGACTAATAAACACGTAACGTGATTGAACGGCTAACGTTCACGTTACCTCTTTTCTCCTGAGCTTTTAACAGATATTGTCGAATACGAAGATCCATTTCACGTCATCAGCCGCTCTACAGCAGCTCAGCTGTTAAAGGTAAGAAGACAAATATTGATTTTTATTCAGGTTATCGTTTACGTGTTTTGTTTATGTTGAGAGCGTCAGTTCAGCTGAGTTAACTAGCGAGTGTTTGGACGCGTCTCTTAGCAACGGGACGCTGAACGGAGAGCGCTCAGGGTCAAACGCGTTTTTCTACAACAGTCCAGACTCACGACATGTGTTCATAGAATCTGTAATAACGTTTAATATTACTAACCAGATGGAATGGAATATACACACAGATTAAAAGTAACTATACATTTAAAACGGTGTCAATCAGCATCCATAATGAATCTTCAAACTGCCATTAAAATGCCGAATATTTTAATACATTACTTTTTTTATTTTTTATAATAAAAATGCAACCTATGCCTTTCCTCAGATCATCCCCAGAGGGGAAAAACGTTTTAATCACAATCTTAATCTCATATTTCTCTTGTTTGGTAGATGTTTGGTAACTTATAAACTGGAGCCTAATGAGGGATTGTGTCTCATTAATGTAACAATGATGAGATTTACAGTAGAGCTCAGAGTTAGACTGGCCTCAGTAGAGCTCGATTCAGTAAGAGTCTTTACCAACCCGCCAATACAGTTTCTAATAGCAATCTGAATTTACTCCATTACGGAGAGCTCGTTCGTTCCCAGTTGGTTCGTCCACTGGTGTGCAGTTCCACATCTAATGGGCTCTCTGGGGATGAAGTGTGTAGAGTTAATCCTGCAGTTCTGTGTCTCTGACAGCTGAGAGATCAGCATCACAGACTCACACATTCAACACTTCTGTGTGCTGTTGCAGCAGGTTTACTGCGTGCTTTAGGGGTCAGAGGTCAACTACGAAATGCAATAATAGAATAGAATAGAATAGAATAGAATAGAATAGAATAGAATAGAATAGAATTTTATGCTGCACCAAAAATCCCCCTCTGAGTTTATAATAAACTTTGAACTTGAACTTTAGAATAGAATAGAATAGAATAGAATAGAATAGAATAGAATAGAATAGAATAGAATAGAATTTTATGCTGCACCAAAAATGTTCCTCTGGGCTTATAATAAACTTTGAACTTGAATTTTAAAATAGAATAGAATTTTATGCTGCACCAAAAATCCCCCTCTGAGTTTATAATAAACTTTGAATAGAATAGAATAGAATAGAATAGAATTTTATGCTGCACCAAAAATCCCCCTCTGAGTTTATAATAAACTTTGAATAGAATAGAATAGAATAGAATAGAATAGAATAGAATAGAATAGAATAGAATTTTATGCTGCACCAAAAATCTCCCTCTGGGCTTATAATAAACTTTGAACTTGAATTTTAAAATAGAATAAAATTTTATGCAGCACCAAAAATCCCCCTCTGAGTTTATAATAAACTTTGAATAAAATAGAATAGAATAGAATAGAATAGAATAGAATAGAATAGAATAGAATAGAATAGAATAGAATAGAATAGAATTTTATGTTGCACCAAAAATCTCCCTCTGGGCTTATAATAAACTTTGAACTTGAACTTTAGAATAGAATAGAATAGAATAGAATAGAATAGAATAGAATTTTATGCTGCACCAAAAATGTTCCTCTGGGCTTATAATAAACTTTGAACTTGAATTTTAAAATAGAATAGAATTTTATGCAGCACCAAAAATCCCCCTCTGAGTTTATAATAAACTTTGAATAAAATAGAATAGAATAGAATTTTATGCTGCGCCAAAAATCATCCATTGGGCTTATAATAAACTTTGAACTTGAATTTAGAATAGAATAGAATTTTGCTGCACCAAAAAAAAAAAAAAAAAAAAAAAAAAAAAAAAAAAAAAAAAAAAAAAATCGCCCTCAGTGTGTGAATTTGTTGAGATTTCTTCTGAATCTTTAGATGAGACAAATGTGAGCGATCCAGAGTCTCTAGCTAAGGAGAAAAATATGAGCACAGCTCGTGATGGTGTTGAGATCTTTCCAGATTATTTAAGAGGATAAAAATGTGAGAGTGTTAGAGTTTTTGTCTCAGGAGATAAGTGTGAGAAGTAGGAGACTCAAGCAAAAGTCTCCATTTAATGTTAAAGTAACCTCATTTGTGTCTAGGAGAAACATTTGAGATGTTAATGAGATATCATTTTTCATTTTTCTTTCCTCTGGGAATGCATCTAGAATCAAGGCTGCTTATGAAGTGGATGGTCACATTGTTCTCTGTTGGGAAATGATTTAAATTGTCAGGGTTTATGTGCGTTCTGTATGGGTAATAATAATACGTTTGACAAACTTTTCACAGACTTGTGGAGTGAAAACCTTGTAGAGCAATCTTCAGCCAGTCATCTTCCATCAGGCCAGTCTGTCTGTCAGATGTGAGATGATTCTTGCCTTTGTCTTCACTGGTCTATGACTCAAACAGCCTGGAGAATGAAAGGCTCAGATGTAATTAACACTTAACACAGTTTACTGCAAGCAAGTGAAGTGGACAGATGTTTGCTGAAGTGTCAGTGATGTGTGTGTGTTTGAGCCGCCCACTGACAGGGTCCGTCTGCACACAAACTCATCTTCACTCGTTTAAAGACACTGCATTTTATAATTGCCAATTTGATATAACATAACGAGAGAACTCTCTACTGCTGATATGAATACAAGTAAACTCTACTTTAGCTCTGGAGAATTACTGCGTTCTTCAAGTCAACATGAAATCATCACCTTTCCTCCTAGTTTTAAGGCCCGTTCACAACAAGGACGAGAACGAGAACGATACAGTTCTAAAAATTATTATGTTATTATAATACATAGAGATACCATTCCATTTTTACTGATGGAAAAAATCCATAATTATATTGGATTATGTTATTTGATAATATCATTATATAATAATATTTATAGAAAATTACATTATTATAATATTCATAATATCCTATTTTATTCCGAAATTCTTCATATTACAGTAGTGGGTCGCAAGCAGTTTCATGTCATCAGACCTTTAAATAGTATAATTTTGATATCTGTCCTTCTGTCTAAATGTATTCTGTGATTTTCTGTTTAATGCAGCATAAATGCATGAGTGATGACATGATGATTCTGTGGCTTTGATGAAAATGATTAAATATGTGCGGTTAATGAATCAATGAAACCGATTAGAGTCAGAGACACTGATCATCCCTCACATTACAGTGCCAAAGTTTTGCACACATTATCAACGTATAAGACAAAATCTACTTAACTTTGTGACATAATGAATGAAATGATTGAGGAACTCTAACTTAAACCTTTCCAGTTAACAGAATACATTTTTTTTTTACTTACAAATCTGATACAATGGCATATAAAATAACCAAGCAACATTTATACGAATAATATATACGTACAAATGATACACAAAACATGATACTGGTAAAAACTGATTGAAGATGGCAAGACAGACTGTGATTAATTCATGGCAATCGACAGACAGAAAGGATTAGATTCCCTTTACCTATTGTGCAGATGTGTTTTAATCTGGAGTGTGTTTTAGGAAGATTTGCATGAATAACCAGCGGAACTGATCAGGTTTGATGTGAAGAAGATCGAGTCTCAGTCGATGCGAGTCTGTCGTCTGGATTGACGGGAAACTCAGAGTCATGTCTGTGTGACTCTCTGATCTAAACACCGTTTGCTGTGTTAAAGCCCTAGAGGATGCTCGAATCATCTCAGTCTGAGAGATCAGATCAGTTCATGTATAAATGCTGCTCTTCACACATTTTCATGCATGCAAACGTTAATGGCATCCAGGAATCGATCATTCAATCACTGCTAGATTTGCCCAGCTCCAATCTGCTACTGTAAGTGTGGACATTTTGTTTTTTTAAACAAAAAAACATTTAAATATGTCATTTTGTTAATCAAAGATGAGTTTTAAGGAATACAGTTATTGACTACAGGGGGTCTTTAACAATACTTTGTATGATTTTGAATTTTGAATATTTAAAATTAAATCTGAGGTATTTCTGTCCCTCCATTGACTGAATTTAGGCTTCTATTCACATATAAACATTGATCAGCAAACATAAACATGAATGAACCTCATTGGTTCTCGCTGAAGCTCAAACATGCTGCAAACACAAGAATGATATATATGAAGAGTTCAGATGCAAAAGCCTCTAAGTGCCATCTGAAATTTTCATCTAGAATGATCATTTTTATCAAGCTTGTATAGTTAAGTTGAGTAATTTCACTTAAATGACAAATAATAGGTATTTTTCATTGCCATTTAAGTGAAATTACTGAATTTAAATATACAAGCTTGATAAAAATGATCATTCTAGATGAAAATTTCAGATGGCACTTAGAGGCTTTTGCAAATGAACTCTTCATATATACATTAGTCTATACAATATACATATACTAATATAAATATACAATCCAAAATTTACCTTACCTTATTTCTTAATCAAACATGCTCCCCTAACTCTATACAGGGAACAAAGTCTGTTGGGAAATACATTTTTAATGTTAGTTACACATAAAGAAGCTCCTTAAAGAAGACTCACCTGCGGCGTGTGGAGTGAAGACTCAGATAGTTCTCTATGAACCTCAGGTCCACCACTTTACATGCCTGAAAGTGGCGTCTCTTACTAACCAAGCCGAGAACATCGGTCTCATCATGGGCCCACCCCAGGCCTGATGTAGGGAACGCCTGGGGAGTCGGGAAGAGAGGAGAGGGCTGTGATGTAATGAGGCCCTCCGGGGAGATGATCCATCACCGATGCCGTGAGCGCTTGTGTTGGATAACCTCCCTCAGATCCCTCTTCTTGCGGGAGTCACGCCTCCTCTGTGCCCTGCTCCTCCATGGAGGGGACGCACGAGAGGCGACACTGGCTCTCTGGCCCTGTCTACGGTCCTCGGACCGTGAAGAGTTAGGCCCTCCCGTCTGCCTGGGCTTTGACCCGGATCTCAGCGGTATGCAGGTCCTGAAAGCAGCTGAGCGCGCCTTCGCCTCCCTGAACTTCCCAACCGCCTCAACGGAGGTGCCAAAGAGTTCAGAGGGCGAGACTGCCGAATCGACTCCCCGATGTCTGCCAGGTTTAACCACAAGATATTTCGCAAACGTCTCGTCAATGGGCGGCATCGACACATACCCATGCTCTCCGATCCCCTCAACATCAGCGAAACTAGCCCGCTGATGCCGGTGGATCCGGGCGGCGTATGGGTTCTTCCATGCCCTCTCGATCTCTGTGTGAAGATCAGGAAGGAATGGAAGGCTCACCTGAGCTGGTGGCCTTTGGCCGAGGAGAAACCGATCATCAAGCCTGCCGGCGGCGCACTCCATAACATCATTAGTGCTGAGAGGACTCAGGATCTCCCTGATTATCACCCTCATCAACCATCTCCTGCTCGTCCTGAAGAGCACTCGCTGCAGGAACAGTAGGAGAATAGTCTTCCTCATCCCCCTGCAGCTCACACTCGTCAGCCATCGAATCATCTGAGAGGTTTACACCCCTCTGAAGACGATCGACGAGCTCCATCTGGGAACCCCATGATGCGAGTCGCCGCTCTGTCTCGGGACCTGAACCACGAGGTCCAGATGCTGAACCCTCTTCACTCAAGAAGAGAGTCAGACGAGAGCGGATTGCTCTCTTACAGTTTGCACCAGCTGCTCCCTCGAGAACCTCCCGTGCGTGCTCTTCACCCAGGCAGACAACACACAGTTCATGTGTGTCACCCGGCGTCAGAAACCTTGGGCACGGGTCGGCACACTTCAGAAAACAATCAGCCTTCGCCGTGCGTTTCGTTATTATTTTCTTACCCATAATCCTTTAGTGTTACAGACAGAACAGTCCCTGAAGACGAAAAGGATGATTGTCGTGTTTGCAAGGCGCCCTTATATATATATCCAGGTCACACATTCATCATTCACGTTAATCATTCACAGGCTGTCGCCGGTCAGTGTGATTGCCGTGATTTGATAGTGATTTCGGACACCTGTCACACATGAGGCGTTCCCCAAAGCTTCATTCGACACAGTGCGAGTTCCCTTTCGAAAGGGAACACACGTTTCTTGTGCTTTTGTGGTCAGTGGATGTCTACGGATGTTTAGTCACACATAAACTGCTTTATTTCAGGTCAAAAGAAGCTGTCAGGAATATGAATATGAATATTGAAGTCAGCTTTAGGGTGTCGGGTCAGTGGCCGGTCATCATGAATAACATACATCTGCACTTTTCAAACTCTCAAACGGAAAGAGAATGCATGCGTTAAATGACAAGTGACTTATTACAGTGTCTCCGGCTAATCAGTCATCAAACTGAACAACTGACTCACAGTCAGTGTCAAAGTGTGTCTGTATCACTGATGAACACAAGCTTCACTTCATCATCTGCAAACTCTTCACTGCTCTATACAGTGAACAATCAAGAGACAAACGCTAGAAAATACAGTTATCTTAACGTGATAAATACACTGCAAACAAACAAACAAACAAAAAACGGTGTTCATGAAAAAACATTCATAAATCAAGATACATTTACTGGAGAAGCAAAACAACTGAAGATATTAAAGGAGCTGTATGTAAGAAATGTATTTCAATTAATCATAAAAAGGCCCTGATATGTCACTAGACATTGAGAAATCATGTTCATTTCAAATACTTATATCACTGACAACAGTAGTCCGGCCAGGATATTGTCATTTAAAAAGTGAAGTTGCAGCCCTCAACTGATGTTCATGTTGTCATGTTGTGTTTTGGCCTGAAGCGCCACCCTCCACCTATCTACCAATCACGAAGTCAGTAGTGTTTCGGCATCCGGGTTGCCAGCTCTGCTCTAGTTACCACAGCTACGTAGCAGCATACGTTCCTGCTGGATCCTGCAACCTATCTGGCAACCTCGAGTCAGGGGGGAGGGGGAGGGGATACACCGCTCTACAGTAATTTGAAAGTGATTGCAGTACCAGTTTTGGCCACAATCTTACATACGGCTCCTTTAAGTGTTGTTTTCTGAAAAATGTATCAAAAGTTTGTGCTTAAAACAAGAACAAATACCTGCAGTGAATGCCTTCAATCACTTTATGGAGGTCATTTATGTATGTTTGTTTCTATGTATTTATTTCAAACATTGAAAAACTGAATTGGATTACACATAATGACTGTTTTGGGGTTTTGGGCTATTAAGATTTTTTTTCTCTGTTCTGAATGAATAATTGAAAGCATTTCTTGTATTGTAAGGTATTATTTGATGTGCGTACAATATTTTTATAATTTAAATACTACTTTACATGACTGAGAATCTTCAAAAATGGGAATTTTGTTGGTTTATGTGCTTAATTAATTGTCATGAAAATAATTTCACAATGTAAAAAATATTCGGGGTCCTAAAACGGCTTGTAATGTATTTATTTATTTATTTATTTTATTTTTTGTGGATAATTTGACCCAGGAATGGTTTTGTGACATTTAGGCAATATGGTTATTTTTGTCAAATACATTTTTACTTGTATTGTATATAGTTTTAAAACAGCTTTACAGAAAGTCATGATGTTATGTTTGTAATATCTTTAAATATCTTGAATGTAACTCGACACCCTTGCCTCATTTAGTATGCGTGGTTCTATGAAATATGCAAATGAGCCCCACCTCCACTCACTCACTCAGCTCAGAGATCCACTGGTTGACGATCACACGTTGATCTGATTGGTTACAAGGTAGTTTGTGACGTCAGAAACACCAGCGATTTCAAAGCGTGTGTTTGAGACTGTCTTTGGTTCACTGCAGTTTTAAGGAGGAAATACTCAGCAATGGTGTCGACTTATGAATTTACACATGCTTTGTCTTAAAGCAGATTAAAAACACCACATAGACACATAAACAACATTAAACGCTGGATTTTCACCACAGGAGGACTTTAAGTGTTCACTGCAGTTTTAAGGAGGAAATACTCAGCAATGCTGTCGACTTATGAATTTACACATGGCTTACACATTGTCTTAAAACATATTAAAAACACCACATAGACATATAAACAACATTAAAAACTTGATTTCTACCACAGTGGGACTTTAAAACCCTAACTGATATTGCAGCCTGTCCCAGTCATAACATTATATACATTTAACAGAATTCCACTTAAAATCAGACAGGATAAACGTAACTAAAACAACACCACATCTACTAAAATCAAACAAAGTTATTTCATTTAATAAAACCATGAGCTCTAACCAGCGAAACCATGAGCTCTAACCAGCTAAACTATGAGCTCTAACTAGCTAAACCATGAGATCTAACCAGCGAAACCATGTGCTCTTCATTTCAATATGCAATATAGGTCTTTCCAAGATGGCAGAGCTATTGATGTAGTCTCTGAACCAGCCAAATTCATCATCATCATCAAGGTATTTACATCTATGATATGTGCAAATGATTCACTCATGTTTAGAGCTGAACTCAATACATAGGCCTACTCATTACACAATTCAGAAGCTAGCTTTTAAATGTGAACTTAATGGAAAAATGCAACAAAAACATGCAATTAATCCGTTTTACCAACATTGATGCAAAATAATCCAAGAAACAAATGGGCCATATAATCCAAGGATGCAATCAATAAAAAGCACACAAATGTTTGCACTCCAGGGATGCGTTCAGCCCCGACAAAACATTTGTTTAAACAGAAACGGTGATGCGTTGAACACACTGTTCTGATGACGCAAGAGTTGCAGCTATGGCAGCTGAGAAGGCCATTCTTTGTGTTCTTTGTGAAGAATTTTCTGAGCCTGATGAAGTCGGTATAAATATGTGTTTAATACTACAAAATATGCCCGATGTTACAGTTACTGCACTTGCCGGCCAGAACAGAGAACATCCCAATCGAGTGAAGGGATTGCTGAAACTGAAATGGAAGCACACATCTTACCTAATTCAGACTAAAACACATCTATTTAGCCTCACATACTGACTTTATTTGTAGTTCATACTGTTTTAATGCCCTGTATTTTCTTTCTCATTTTTAGGAAAAGCACTTAATTACCATTGTTTATTTCTATACCAAATGTC
>NC_140225.1:1067500-1072500 GCF_951802725.1 Rutilus rutilus
ATTTGTACGTTTTCCCGTGAGATCGGGCTAAATAATTTAAGGCAGAAGCGTTGCTCCAGCTCACTGAATGTTGAAGTTGTTTTACAGCAGAATTCGAATTAGTCTCATATCTGATGAAGTTTGCATCATTGATTCTGTGTTTTGTGTCAGTGCTTCATACTCTATGTTTGCATCACAGCTTTAATGAACATTATTATGATCATTCTGCACTGGCACTTGTTCTCACCCGAGCAAAACAAGTGCACTAAAGGCGGGCGTACACGGTGCGATTTTTGCTGTTTTTACGAGCTCGCAGATGATTTTTTTCACTCGGGAGAAATCGAGTGGGATCGGTGATGCTCGCATGGTCGCGGCTCGCAGCGTGTGAGAGGAATTACGAGCCGAGCCGAGAACGTTATGAGCACCTCCCCGACCTCCCGATCATTTTTAAACATGTTTAAAAAATTCGGGGAGTCGGCCCGATTTTCACCAGCTGTCCCCTATTACCAAATCATACACAACCACGTGGGGCTATACCTCAGTGGCAGCAACCATACAGCGTGCGCATACACTCTCTCTCTCACACACACACACACACACACACACACCTCCCTCTCTCTCTCTCTCTCTCTCTCTCTCTCTCTCTCATAAGTTTGTATGTTGAAAGGCTACTGTTCTCTGCTTTACAAAAAATCATTTGCACACACATTTCTGTCATTTTTTCTATCTGAATAGATAGAAATGCATGCAATGTTGCATGCAACATTGACGGTCTCTGTGTTTAGCGCGAAAGCCCACGTGATTGCTGACGGCTCGGGATAAAATTCGTGCAGGACAGTCGTGCCGTGTACCAGCTGCTTTGACGCGATTATGAGTTTAACTGACTCGCAATGTGTGCAATATCTCACGACCTCCCGAGTGTCCGATCCTGGTCCGAACTCGCACCGTGTACGCCCGCCTTAAAGGGTTAGTTCACCCAAAAATTAAAATTCTGTCAGTAATTACTCACCCTCATGTTGTTCCAACCGCGTAAGACCTTCGTTCATCTTCGGAACACAAATTAAGCTATTTTTGATGAAATCTGAGCCATGTTTCACTCCTCCATAGGCTTCCAGTGTGACCGAAACTTGCTGGCCCAGAAAAGTTATTAAAGAGATCGTTAATATAGTCCAAGTGACTCCAGTGGCTCAATCTTAAGTATATCAAGCGACGAGAATACTTTTTGTGCGCTAAAACAAACAAAAATAACGACTTTATTCCACTATTCATTTCCTTCTCTCTCGACCTCTAGTTGGTTCGCGTAGTGTTTTTGCGCAGCGCGTCTGTGTTACACGTCACCACGTAGGCTCACTATTGGCCGACGCCGGTCATGTGTGTGTTGCGTGATGACGTGCAACACAGACGCGCAGCGCAAAAACACTACGAGGCCCAGAGAGAAGGAAATGAATAGTGGAAATTCTGTCAGATTTCATCAAAAATATCTTAATTTGTGTTCCGAAGATGAACGAAAGACTTACATGGTTGGAACAACATGAGGGTGAGTAATTACTGACAGAATTTTCATTTTTGGGTGAACTAACCCTTTAACTCCTGTCAGCTTCTAATCAAGTGCAAACAGAAGCAGAGCCGCTAAACTCAGATTCTGTGGATGTGTTTTACAGTCTCTTCCCTCATGAAACACAGCAGCTGCAGGAGCTAATGCTCTCCACGGGAGTTTGCAGCACTCCGGCGATTGAGGCTGTGTGTCATTTTTATTGATGTCAAATCACATGCAATAAAACGTAAGGCTTGACATGCCACTGGCCTGATATCCCATGAGGCTTTTGGGTGAGAGAGAGAAAAACAGAGCGAAAGGGGGCCAAATAAAGCAACCAATCAGCTTAAGTAACACAGGTCACACGGCAACATGGCAGTTTGTTTGCATGATGGCGAAAGTAAATCATGTTAGTGTCGTGATCATAACAGAGTCAACATGTGTGACACGACGAGTCTTTCATGAAATTCAACATGGTTGAATATTTAAGCTGTGAATATTTAAATTCAACACATTTTCATTAATAGAAATGCAATAATCCATATTCACCTTTCATATTTCACTTCCAAAATATTCAAACTGTTTAAAAATACACCCTATAATATTCAACAGGTAATTTTCGGTCCATTTTATCGCTTCCACAAATTCAGTGGTTCAAATTTGACCGTAAATTCAACATCGACATCCAGGAACTGCAGGAAAAGCAGTAGATTGCCGAGCATACTCTCCATCTGCTGTTAGTGGACCTCACCAGCAGGGGGTGCAAGCGCGTGTTGTTGACGAAGACCAGAGCAACAGATAGAGCAAGCCATTCATTCATAAAAACTGATTTATAGTGTATTTGTGATTATTATGAGGGCTGTTTTTATGTTTAATTCAGTGTCTTCACGTCCCTGTGTGGCCTACATGCATCTTTCTCTACCGTGAACGAGATTATAATGTTATTCCCCCGATGCTGTACAGATCAATGATTTGAGATAGACATTTATTTCTCTTGGTTGTTTAGTTGCCTTAACTTTATATCGCAGCGATGTGCTGCAATACTAGGGTTTCCCTCAATACTTCAGGATTGCTGGACATATAAAACGCTTAAAGGAGAACTCCGGTCAATTTTAACATTGAGCTCATTTTTTTGTACATTTGGAGTGCTGTCAGTACAGAGAACAACGACAAAAATCGGTGTTGCCTACACTGAGTTATCCTCGTTTTAAAATGTGCACCCTGTTGACTTCAATGGGGCAAGTACTAAACCTGCTTTTAGCCTCTTAACATCCTTGATGTGTCATTACAAGTGCACAGGTCATGTGAGTGATTCCTTCAGAGTGAACGCGGGTGAATCTGACTGCAGTAGATGTGAAAGATATGAATAAAAATGATGTTTATTCAGCCAGCGCACATACCTGTATTTACATCCTGTTTTCGGTCGAAGTCCACAGTAGTCGATTGTCGAGTTCACGCGCGTGATCATAGGTACTAAACCTGAACTCGAAGGAATCACTCACATGACCTGTGCACTTGTAATGACACATCAAGGATGTTAAGAGGCTAAAAGCAGGTTTAAAACTTGCCCCATTGAAGTCAACAGGGTGCAAATTTTAAAAAGAGGGTAACACGGTGTAGGCAACACTGATTTTTGTCGTTGTTCTCTGTACTGACAGCACTCTATGGGATTAATATCCTGCCATGATTCAAAACTGAAAATAAAGTTCTGAAAGGTTGAAACTAAGTGTTCGAAAACTCAAAATCTTACAAAAAAAAGTTTTGCAAGATCGAAAAATAAGATTTGCAAGTTTGCAAAATGTAAAAAAAATAAAAATATCTCTGCAAACATTATGTTATTTTTGAGATTTCCTTCTTCAGAACTGCAACTTTTTTTTACGATGTTGCGGAAACAATTTTCCAGAGTTTCAAATTTGTCAGTGTTCTCCCACTGTATTAGTTTGTTTTCCAGGTTTGAAACCTTGTAAATGGTGATCTGAAAACTGGTGTGCGAATGTGTGAAAAAAAGTTTTGAAACTCTGAAAACAGAGTTTTGCAGGCTTGCAAAGTGGTAAAAAAAAAAAAATCTCTGCAAACATAATTTTGTTTTTGAGTTTTCCTCCTTCAGAAGTGCAACCCTCTTTTTTACGGTGTTGTGCAATCATTTTTTCAGAGTTTCGAATTTGTCAGTGTTCTCCCAGTGTATTAGTTTACTTTCCAGATTTGAAACCTTGTAAATGGTGATCTGAAAACTGGTGTGCGAATAGGTGAAAAAAAGTTTTGAAACTCTGAAAACTGAGGTTCGAAAGGGCGAAACTTACTACATTACATTGCATTGCACTCCCATTGCAGACTATTTTTTCAGAGCTGAGTTTACAACACCCACTTTGCGGAGATATGCACACACAGTTGCGAGCTTGCGACTCACGTGATTTGTGGCAGCGTTGTCACGCAGCTCTGCTCTGAAACTCTGAAACTCAGACTGAGCGAAAATGAAGTTTCGCAACTTCGCAACTTAAAAAAAGCCTGGAGGGAGGGCCTTCTGCTCTTGGCCAATGCTTTGCTGTCTGCTGACGTACAGTCCAATCACAAGTCGTATTTACTGGAAAGGTGGGATTGACCGACAGCTCCGCCAATGACGAAATTCTCACTCTCGAAATTCTCATACTCGCTCTCCTCACACAGCGAGCGACTCACTTTCCTAAGATGGCGACTCACTCTCACTCACCTCACACAGCGAGCAACTCACTTTCATCAGCTGGCGACTCACTCTCCTCTGATGGCGACTCACTCTTCTCACATAGCGAGCGACTCACTTTCATCAGCTGGCGACTCACTCTCCTCACACAGCGAGCGACTCACTCTCCTCACACAGCGAGCGACTCAGTCATGTACATTGGCCTAATATTATAATAAAATCTCAAGTAGGCAACTGTATTGGTGCAATAACTAACTTCAGTAAACTGTTCATTTTTGTGTTGTAAAAATAATTTATTCTGAACCAATAATCTTAAATTGATTCGCATTGCATTTTTTTTTTTTTTATAAAGGCAATTTCCCCCTAACTGATATAGAATTTGACTTGAAAGATGACAATCTTTCAAGTCAAATTCTATACATTTTAAGTCACTATATTGCTTTTACCAATCAAATTGACTAGTATAAACAAAAACGTTTTTTCCCACTGCAGAGAAAACTGCATCAGAGGTGGCATTTATAAAAAGTTTAATATGCAAAACAAGCATAAAAAAAAAAAAAAAAAAAAAACATTGCTTTGGTATCAAATATTCAACATGAATGCATGAGGCAAAAATTAACAAAAATATTTTGTGTATATTATGTGTATCTTATGTTTGTTTAATGACTGCTGCTGGCCAATAAAAAAGCCAATAAAATTGGAGTTGTATGAATACAATTGGAGTTAAAAAACAAAAAATAATCATAAAACATAATGGGGCATTCATGTTGAATATTCTTTTGAATGGTGTTATCAAATAATAATCTGTTA
>NC_140225.1:1077500-1135000 GCF_951802725.1 Rutilus rutilus
TGTATTGCCTTTTTTCATGAGGGACTGCTATCTATGGATGAACTTGTGTTTAGATATCTATTCTTGCAAGTGGAAAAATCCTGGAAAAACTGTAAGTTTGTGAGCAATTTTATCGCACGAGTCTCATGTGAACACATGCAATGTTGATTTAGCAGACAAACACTCTCAAAACACTCTGTATTTTATAATTAAATAGAAAAGTCATTTCTATAGTTGAGCTTTACTCGTGTGGATCCCAGAACACTTTCAGCACTCAGCTGCATCCAGTGTCTTGTGTGCAATGCATTATGGGTTGAACATGTTTAATCACAGTGACTCATGAAGGATGTATGAATGGGAGAGAACATCTCAATCCTTCCCATGATGCCACAGAAACAGGAGACGTTTGGCTCAGTCTGAAAGTCGTGTTCAGGGGAGTGTAAGTCTGCTGAAACTCAAGTGAAGGATGACACTTTATAACCCTGTTCCTCCATTAATGAATGACAAATGAGTAACGCACTATTAACATTTTACTATTAACTAACAAGAAACTCAAGTTAACAAATTAGTAAGTAACAGCGCTCCGTTGAATATGGTAGTTCACTATTAGCTAATCAATAACTACTATTATTCAAACCTCCCAGAGAACAACTGTATTCAGGGTTCATAATTAACATGAATAATGCATAATTAATAAAGGTAACGATAACCCACTATTAGTAATGACTCTTAAGTGTTACTACATCCTTCTAAACTAAAGGAACTAGATCAGTATCTAAAGCGAAAAAATGATAATACCTAATATTGACTGAAGTCGTTATAAGCTTTTGAGATTTTTGTACGATTCTGAATAGTAATTCCTTCTGATGGATTTGGTAACACTTTAGTCATTACTAGTTCTTTCCCATGATCGTAGCTTTATATACTGATCCAAATAATTAGCAGTTCCTTTAGAAAGATGTAGTAACACTTGAGTCATTACTAATGGGTTACCACCATTACCTTATTTTATACATGCGTTATTAATATTAATTATGAACCTGTTTATAGGTCTTAGTAGTCTTTAATAAGGTTTGAAAAATAGTAGTTACTGATTAGCTAATAGTGAACTTCCTCATTCAACTGAGCGCTGTTACTAATTGGTTAATCAGAGTGTCTTGTTAGGTAATAGTAGTTACTAGAATGTTAATAGTGTGTTACTATAATACTAAATACAGTATTATAAAGTGTTACCATGTAAAGAATGCATGTAAAAGTGTGTGTTTAATATTATTGATCTCCTGCATTGACACTATTATACAAGAACTGAACTGAGCTGGACGATGACATCACGGTTTACTCCAGAGCGGCTATATATATATACAGTGCAATGCATAAGTTAATACACCCATGCTAAAGTTGACTAAAAAGAGGAATAAAAAATCATATTTTGGAAATTGAACTTAATGCCTTAATTTAAATAAATTAGGAAAAATCCAACCTTTAAGGACACCAATTTTCTTTGTGAATGAATAATGTATCGTAAATAAATAAATGTTCTTCCTTAAAATACAGGGTGCATAAGTTAGTACACCCCTATGTTAAATTCCCATAGAGGCAGGCAGATTTTTATTTTTAAAGGCCAGTTACTTCATGGATCCAGGATACTATGCATCCTGATAAAGTTCCCTTGGCCTTTGGAATTAAAATAGCCCCACATCATCACATAGCCTTCACCATACCTAGAGATTGGCATGGTTTTATTTCAGTTAGCCTAAAAGCTAGTTTGATTTGCATTGCTCTCAATGCTAATAAATATAAAATAAAAATCTGCCTGCCTCTATGGGAATTTAACATAGGGGTGTCCAGACTTATGCACCCTGTATTTTAAGGAAGAACATTTATTTATTTACGATACATTATTCATTCACAAAGAAAATTGGTGTCCTTAAAGGTTGGATTTTTCCTAATTTTTTAAATTAAGGCATTAAGTTCAATTTCCAAAATATGATTTTTTATTCCTCTTTTTAGTCAACTTTAGCATGGGTGTATTAACTTTTGCATTGCACTGTATATATATAAATGAACTAAATTAATAACTTTTTTACAACAAAAATGAACCATCACTGAACTTACTTAAGCTGGACTGATGCTATTTTCTTCCGGAAACAAACTTTGTTGCATTATTATGTTGGATATACTAGCTTTCTGCCAGGACTTTTACATGCTTTTCCCAAACCACCGAAGTGACGTCGGCGTCCGGGTTAGCAGTAGCATTAGCCATCAGGCAAGTGTTATTTAAATAAACTCCTGATGTACTTACAAACTTTCCAATGCCTCGTTTTATGAGTACAGAACCTATTTGTACGACTGTAGAAGTTTGGTGCCATTCTGGGCATTATTAGTGCGGTAATTTACCAGATACAGCCTTGGATCCATTAACTGCACTAAACCATCCGGCTGATGTCTCTAAATAAGCTCTAACTTTAATAATGTTCGACCAAGGGGAAAAAGGCTTCTGGGAGGGTGTTCGGCTCGAGGTCATGGTGCAAAGGACCCTAGGCTGATTTTACTCCGAACCGTCCCTTTAAGAGCCACTTCTGCTGGTCCACAGGCTCCGATGAGCTGCTGTTTCAAGTCTGTGTGTGTAAATAGGGATTTGTGCTGGTCGATAACGCCATCCGAGAGCGTGTTTGTTGATAATTCGTTGAATGAGTCTCAGATTCACACTGACACGCAGCCATCCATTAATCATCAGAGACGACGCTGTCACTATACGTGTCTCAAAGACAGAGACGAGAGAATCTTCTTCAGTCCTCTCCTCCTCTTCTCGCTCCTGACCTGCTTTAAAGCATCATGGGAGAAGAGCCCATTATTGTGCAGCTCAAATGAGTCACTGATTCAGATTTAAAGAGACAGTGTTGTTTTACATAAGGTCCTGATCATGGCTTCATCAGCAGTGCATGCTAAAGTTGCAAAAATCTGCATGGAATCCAAATTGAAATTGGTTTTCATGGAATAATGCAGTGTTTATTCTAAATTATTTATCATTATTGTGTTAAATTCATGTTCCTGGTAATCTTGAATCAGAATAACAGCGATTTCTCTTCTCTCTCTGATGATGTGGGCGGGGCAACCTGTCACTCAAATCAGATCCACCAATAGCAACCCACAACCGTTCTTTTCATTGAATAACTGTTTCTAATCAGATATGTACATTATGTTCCATCTTATGTTGTTAATTGTGTTTTTGGTGGATGCCAGTGTATTATAAAGGTAGGTAAAAAACTGATTTTATTACTTCAGTAAATTTGTTATATTAAAGTCCCCCTGTGGTGAAAATCCAGCTTTTAATGTAGTTTATGTGTCTATGTGGTGTTTTTAATATGCTTTAAGACAAAGCATGTGTAAGTTCATAAGTCGACACCATTGCTGAGTATTTCCTCCTTAAAACTGCAGTGAACCAAAGACAGTCTCAGGCTACGGCTACATTAATCTGGATAAATAAATAACGAAAAAAATAAATAATAAAGTTATCGAGCAATTATATCATCATTATATTTATCAGAATATCTCCTCATTCCCTGATCGTCCAGGTCACGCTCTCACTCATTATATGTTTGGTCTAAAACGCTAAAACTGTTCTCGTGTTTCACTGCAGGACAGCAGATGAGAGTGAACTCTGTCATCTGTGCAGGACTGTCTGTGATATGAAGAGTGTGTGAACTTACATATTTTAGCAACAGAGTGAAAGTGAATATAACAGGACAACACCGCTATACACATCAATATCTATGGGTTCAATATGCGTCACATGACTAAACTTACATCATCGCTTTTAAGTACCTCAGTGTTCCCAGTCCACACTACACCGAGAAACCAGCGCTTTCAAATTTATCCACTTTGGAGAGCATTTTCAAAAAGCTTCGTTTTCATTAATAAAAACGCCGTCTCAGTGTCGACGGAAGACAAAGCGGAGAGAAAAAGATGCGTATTAGTGTGGACAAGACCTCAAAAACACGCTTTGAAATCGCTGGTGTTTCTGACGTCACAAACTACCTTGTAACCAATCAGATCAACGTGTGATCGTCAACCAGTGGATCTCTGAGCTGAGTGAGTGAGTGGAGGCGGAGCTCATTTGCATATTCATAGAACCCTGCATACTAAATGAAGCAAGGGTGTCGAGTTACATTTCAGATATTTTAAGACATGAAGAAATCTTTTTAAGGGATAAAATCATTGACTACAGGGGGACTTTATATTTCACAGATTCTGCGGACGTTTGTTGCTGGTTCTCAGTCTGATCTGGTGTGTCAGTTTATGGCTGGAGGTGCGACTGATCAAAGCAAACACAGATGAGAGATGACAGAGAACATTAATGCAGATTTTTGTCACACTCCACTACATCCCTCCCGTTTTTTTGAGAAAATGTACTTGGGTGACAGACATCTCTAAGTGACTGTTATTTTACACACATATTGACAAAGGCATCTGTAACAAGTAGAATTAGCTTCTGCTCTTTTAAGATGGAACGTCTCTTACTCCCTCGCTGATGAGTTGTCATGATTGTTGAGATTCATATGCGGATTGTTGATGTCTAATGATACAGTAGTTTAAAACTTTTTTTGTGCACATTTTCAGTTGCAACACTGCAGGATCTCATGCTGTAGTTTCACAGGTATCCAACTATAGTTGCTGCCTGTTTACCACATTGTCATGTCACATAATTAATATTCATGAGCCGCATAATGCCCCGCCCACACACACTATTATCATTCTGACAGTGAGCCACTGGTATGAGAGTCAAAAGACTGTGTGTTTGGACTCTTGCAGTGTTATGATCCCTGACAAAGAGAAAGAGAGAAACACACACAGAGGGCCCTATCATACACTCGGCGCGAGGCGAGTGTGTTTTGCTAGTTTCAGCCCGACGCAGTTATCATTTTCACATTCTGCGCCACGTTGTTTAAATAGCAAATGCATTTGCGCCTATTTGTGCGTCCATGGTCTGCTGGTCTGAGAACGAGTGTGTGTGTTCTGGCGCATTGTTGGACCGTTGCTATTCTGAGGAACTGAAATAGATCCTTAAAATAGGGCCCAGAATCTGTGAGTGACGGACGTGAAGTCTCTCCTCTGGCGCTCTGGATAAAACTAGTTGTTTTCCCTCAGCTCGTGTGTCGAGAGGCAGAGGAGGAGAGAAATAGAGAAAGAAAGGCTGGAAACCCCCCAGAACAAACTTTGCTGGAGGGATGGAGCATCTGCTTCAGTCTGAGTCTAAAGAGAGAGAAAGAGATTCACTCTTGAGGACGATCATGTCATTCTGCAGATACGAGATTTAAAGTAGTTAAACTACAGTCAAGCCCTTTTGTTAAAGTCCAATAATTTTATCCCTTTAAACTCTAAAATCTCTGATCACCAAAATTACATATTTAAATGTTTTTACCTTGAAAAAGAATTCTTCATGCCTTAAAATATCTTGAATGTAACTCGACACCCTTGCCTCATTTAGTATTCGCGGTTCTATGAATATGCAAATTAGCCCTGCCTCCACTCACTCACTCAGCTCAGAGATCCACTGGTTGACGATCACACGTTTATCTGATTGGTTACAAGGTCTTTGACGTCAGAAACACCGGCAGTGCTTCTACCAACCCAGAAAACGTGAAAAGTAAGAACCCCGTAACTTTGGTGAGTCTTCCGTAAAATGTTTACTTTGGTGAGTCTTTCTCTGCAAGCATATAAAAAAATAAGACGATCACATTTTGCTTCCCTTCTGGCAAATGAAGAGGATCTTATTATAATATTACCGGCCCTTAATCTGCACATTTATAACCACGGCGCCGACATTTGGTTCCGCGAGCGACAACAGCGACAACAGAGACCAGTTCTAACGCAATGATAAAGATCCAGTAAAGCCTGAAACTGTTCTGTGGTTGAGCACAGACGAGCACTGAGCACTATTGACCAGAACATGTCACCGCTGTCTTATAAAGACCTCAGGAACTGTGGACACTTGTGGAGAAGTTCAACATGATGATGAGATGATCAATGTAACTCCACAACAACTACAGAAATGTCTCCACTAACATTCAGAAACTCTTCCTGAATCTCTCCGTAAGGCTGCACTCGCTACTGGTTATTCTGGGATTCTGGATGAGGGAGATTGGCCTGTTCTGTTATTGCCGGAGTTTCTGAAGCTTGTGTAAAGACTCCGCCCTCTTCTGGACAGAGGCGGAGCTAAAGCTCATTTGCATTTAAAGGGACACACAAAAACTGCACATTTTTGCTCACACCCAAAAAGGGGGAAATTTGACAAGCTATAATAAATGATCTGGTATTTTTGGCTGAAATTTCACACACAAATTCTGGGGACACCAAAGATTTATATTACATCTTGTGAACAGGGGCATAATATGTCACCTTTGAAGGAGAATTAACTTTAGAAAAGCCAACTAATGAAAACATTAATCATAATAATAATAATTCGTTACATTTATATAGCGCTTTTCTAGGTACTCAAAGCGCTTTCCATGAAAGGGGGAATCTCCTCAACCACCACCAATGTGCAGCATCCACCTGGATGATGCGACGGCAGCCATATTGCGCCAGAACGCCCACCACACACCAGCTTACTGGTGGAGAGGAGACAGTGATGAAGCCAATCAGTGTATGGGGATGATTAGGAGGCCATGATGGACAGAGGCCAAGGGGCAGATTTGGCCAGGATGCCGGGGTTACACCCCTACTCTTTTTCGAAGGACATCCTGGGATTTTTAATGACCACAGAGAGTCAGGACCTCGGTTTAACGTCTCATCCGAAGGACGGATTAATCACCATAATCACCATAATTTTGACTTCAAACAAACCATTTTCAATAAACCAAGCTAAACCTCTATTAATTCTCAATTTATACATTTTCATGTATTCCCTGGGAATCAAACCTATTGCTATTCCACTTTGCTCTGCTGTTTGAGCCACAGAAAATGATACGCGATTGAGGCTGTTGTGTGTTTGTCTCTTACATGACGTGGAGGTGTGTGTCCGAGAGCGAAGGAGACCGAGGAAGACGAGGATTGGGAGTGATGTGATCTGATCCCTGAGGATCCTCGTGTCACACTCTTCCTCACAGCTGTGCTCACAGACCCGATGTGTGTGTGTGTGTGTGTGTGTGTGTGTGTGTGTGTCAGACTGACCCATAACAGCCTCTCAGGACAACGTTAAGAGCCTCAGACAGAGGCTCCACTGAACTTCATCTTTGGTGTTTCACTCAAACGTCCTCAGGGGAAACAAATGGACATCCGACAGAGCTGTGAAATTAATCTTCACAATAAAGTCTCATTGGTGAACTAACAAAACACTGTATAACCTTTGTCGGCATTTAAGACACTTCAAGTGCTTTAATATATTTCCTAAAGCAACTTTTTGACATTCAAGAAGAGGTCAACACACACACACACACACACACACACACACACACACACACACACACACACACACACACACACACACACACACACTCACTCGCAAACACACCCACTCGCTCGCAAATACACACACACACACTCACACACACACACACTCACTCGCAAACACACCCACTCACTCACAAATACACACACACACACACACACTCACTCGCAAACACACCCACTCACTCACAAACACACACACACACTCACTCGCAAACACACCCATTCACTCGCAAATACACACACACACTCACTCGCAAACACACCAACGCACTTGCTCGCAAATACACACACACACACACACACACACTCACTCGCAAACACAACCACTCACTCACAAATACACACATACACAGACACTCACTCGCAAACACACCCACTCACTCGCAAATACACACACACACACACACACACACACACACACACACACACACACACACACACACACACACAGACACACACCCTCTCACACTCTCACAATCCAACAATATTAATAAGAAACCCTAAAAAACCCACAGTGGCAATACTAAAGCACAGGGAAAGTATGTCACCATGGCACTGGGTGATTGCCATAATGATGTGACATATACAAGAGGATCTGTCAACGAATACTGTAGTGTCATGGTAGTTCAGTGAATAATCAACAACAACATTTTGTAGTGTTCTATGTGCCACAATTCACATATAAAGAAACTCTCATTATTCTCCATGAATAAGCGTGCTGAAGATCTCACTGTGTCCGTGTGGAGGAGAACGCGATGTCAGTGTGATTGACAGCTCTAGTGAAGTGAGCCGAGAGAGACCCGAGTGTCACGGTTCCCATGATGCTCCTCTTCCAGGAGATTATGCACTGATGCAAACGGATGTCCTCATTACAGGCCCGAGATGACACAGGTCTGATCTTATTACCCAGCAGGCATATAGTACAGGACAGGAAAAACCAGCTGTCAATCAAATCTGTCAATCACAGCATCTGTGCTGCTGGTTCTGTGGCTTTAATAAGATGTTATACATTAAACAGGACTGTCTGTTGTAGTAGTGGACTTGGTTTATCTGGTGTAATATGGTTCGTGTATTATACCTGTAAAAGTGTAAAGTCATAGAAATATCAGGTCCTGAGGCCCTGAAAAATGTATTGAAATTTCCATCAAACTTTACAATAAGCTCTGTTTTGTTAACATGATTTAATGACTTTAAAAAGTAGACATTTATGGATTAATTCACCTCTCCATTAAAAGCCATATTCATCCTCTCAAACAACCAGCAATTGAGAAAATAAATTTTTTCATACATTTCTGAACATTAAGAGAAGTACATAGGAGTAATATTAAGCTTCACATATATTAATAATATTAATATTCTTTTTTTGTTCATGTTAGTGCATAACTCATGTTAGTGCAATAAAAATGCATTAGTCTATATTAAAATGAACATGAATTAAGATAATAAATGCAGTAGAATATAAATGAAGATAAATAAAAATGCAGTATTGTTCAATGTTAACTATTAACTAATTTTAACAAATGAAACCTTAATGTAAAGCGTTACTAAAATTTGTGCATTTGTGCATTTATGTTTAAAAAATACTTCATGGTCTCTAATAAAAAAATAGAGTAAAATAAGCCGGTACATTGATATTAATGTGTGCATAATTGTTCTTTCGGATAGTTTCTTTTCAGTGAATCGGCTGAATCGATTCACAACTCAGCAGCATTGGTCTGTTTTAATGTTTATCCAGCAAGCGAAGGGTTAAAGCGATGGTGGAAACGCTGTAACCCGAGCGTCAGATATAGTTGAGTTTTCTGTGAAAGCGTCTCTCATCAGAGGACATCATGTAAGAGTCGCGCTCCAGGTTTTGCTCCTACAAAGAGCTTTGAAATGTCACTGCTTATGTAAGACGTGCATCAGACGAACACGCCTCTGAAAAATACAACACATGGAAAAGAAACAAAACATGACAAATGAGCCAAACTCTTCTAAAGGAAGACCATTTATGTCTGCAATTCACAGCTGATGATTATTCTTTTTGTCTCTTCTCTGTGTGTTTCTTTCTCCTCTGCTTACAGAACTCACTTGTTCCCATCAAAATAAGGTGTTTCAATACAGACCTTTTGTAAGCAACGTTAAAAGGATGATATAAATAGAGCTTTTATTGATGCAGTGCTGTTGGGAAATCAGTAACAATAATGGTGTATTCAAAATTGCTCAAACTTACTTTGGTCAATATTTTGTTGTGATTAATTCTAGCCTAGCATCATCAAATAATGTGTTTTTCTTCTTGCTTCAGACGTTTTTTTTTGCTTCAGTTCCTGATAAACTCACAGCAAAGTCCTTTTTCATTCTTCGCTTAGGGGTAAAAAGAAGTTTGAAACACCTTTGCAGAGATTTTTTACTGTTAGCGAAAAAATCACGACAAAAAGCCAGCGGTGAGAAAACAACAGTTCAGAAAGCATCTGATCACAGAGATGTGGATACGTTTGCAATTCAGACACGTCACGCTTATTCATACACCACTTTATACGATAGATCGCTTTAAATCAGAAGCTTTACAGTATTAAACATGAAAAACAGAGTCAGGGCCCTATCTCGCACCCAGCGCAATTTTCTTTGTACAGCGACGCATGCATCATTCCTATTTCTCACCCGACGCACAGCGGACTTTTCCCTCCACAGACGCACGTCGGTAAATTAGGGAATGAACTTGCGCTCCCGGGGGTGGATCAGCGAAAAGAGGAGGCGTGTTCCGCCGCAAACGTTCCCTGGTGCTATTTTGCAGTTTCAGAAAACAATTCCTCCACAGACCAGGAGAAACCTCGTCTAAAGTCAGTGGTGCGTTCAGATGCTATTTTAAGGGCGCATGCTTGGCCATAATGTAGCGTGTGCACAACACACACACACTTTGCTTCTCTCATCTACACACAGACACAGCACTTTTTTCATTTTTGCAAATCATACATTATTACAAGGAAAAATATTCCACACGAGGGAAATCATTGTGGTGTCCATGAAGATGTGAAATAATAGGCATAAATCAAGCTTACACATTTACCCAGATTATTATAGGCCTGTTTAACCGAAGCTAATTTGTGTGTGTTTCTCCATCCCCAATGTCACTTCTCTGTGTTTTACGGCCCTGACGAGAACGCCGGTCTCCTCGGCTGTGAACCGCTCCTGGCAAATCCGCCGTTATAATAGCAATCCGCCATGGAACAAGCACACCTGCTCTTAAAGGGAATGTGAGATGACGCTCTGATTGGTTTATTTCACGTTACGCCCAAACCACACCTATGAGTAATGAAGCTACTTCAGACCAACACATTTTAGATTTGCGTCGGGATCCGCCCACAAAGTTACTTGCGTTTCACGTTTGATACTTGCGTTTCATATCGTTAAAATAGGGCCCTCAGTGTCTCTCTCTGTTTCTATAAAGCAGTGTGTTCACCCATGACTAAACTCGGCTTCGAACCAGAGAAGATTTAAACCTCAAAGAGGAGGAGCCTCAGAGCCACACACACCTATTATGTCATCGGCAAATGGACCAATGGTAGTTCGAAGGCGTTTAACATCCGGAGCGAACTTTTCTGCCAAGCTGTTTCGAACTCCAGAAGCGTCTCCTCTAAATCTGATTTATATAATTCTACGTTTATCCATCTAAATATATAATAACTTAATTAAGCCCCCTCCCCTCCATAATCTACTCACTGAAGACATTACTGTGATTGTGATCTTTGTAGGTTAAGAGGTTAAGGATGAGAGCTTGTTACACACCGGTTGATGGGGATGAAGTTACTGATCACAACACTGCTCTCAAAGCACTGAAAGACAATTAACCTCAGGATATTCAGAGAGTCTGTGCGGTTAGTGAGACTTACATCGCTGTAAATCAAAGGCTTAATTGCCAATTAACACTCAAACCTAGTCAATAAGCCTTTGCAGATCTATTATTGTGGTCAAAGATGCTATAGGGGTGCGGATGCAGTTTTTATTGTATTAATGTGCAGTTGAAAAGGTGTTTTGAGTTGTAGACAGGTGTTCTCTTAGTTATATATGTTTTTTTCTGTTATATGTTTGGTCTGTGAATGTATCTAAATACTAAATAAATGTCATATCTGAATTGCACTGAAGAGTTTGTCATGAAATCTTCCTCACAGCGCTGATTATTATGCGGTGAGCCGGAGGGATGATGAGTAAGTGTTTTTAAAATGCCAGATTTTAGGATTTTAGACACAGTCTAAAGGTCTCTCCTCTTAAAGACAAAAGTCAGAGAGCAAATACTAGACATTTTTATCAAGCTTTTCATTTTTAGACACACAAAAGCCAGAAAGAAAAGCAAAAGCAGGGTTATTTCCCTGACAACTAAAACTAAAAAACCTTGAAACTGAACTGGAATTATTATTAATAAAAAAAAATATATATATACATATATATTATTATTTCTGGTAGTTGTTAAAGAAACATTTATCATTTATCATTCGCTTCCGGAAGTAAAAGTTAAATACATTTTCTCCATAGGGGACTTGATTCTGAACAATAACTCATAAACCTATAGAGACAGACCTAGTGTGAGCTGTTAAATTCTGTTGAAGACTACCATATTGTTAAAATAATATTGAAAAACTACATTATCCACGATTTTACCAAGAAATCTCTACCAATAAGAGAATCAAAACAAGCACATCGCACTAAAATGGCTCTTTAATCGAGCACATTTTGCAAAAAAAGATTCTGAAGTGTTTATGTGATGAACACTTTGATATCCCATGAGGCCACGGAAGTACTACATCCGCCATGTTGTTACTGTCACGTGACCTATGCTGTGTAGGTCACGTGACAGTAACAACCTGGCGGATGTAGTACTTCTGAATTTCATTCATCCTACACACATTTAACAGTCGCAAAGTAAGTTTAAATGTACTGTACCTACTCATCAATGGCGGGGAAAGAGTTAAAAATCCCTATTGGAAAAATGCTTCAGAACCAATTGCACTGCAAAAAGTTTAACTATTATTAATCAATTTTTTTGGTGAAACATTTTTACACTCAAAAAAAATGTAGTACATTTTAAAGCTGTGAAATCAATAAAATATACTGTATGAATTGAGTAAATGCAAGTAAAAAATGTAAGTAAATCTGAGAAACTGCATCTGGTACATTAACAAATAAAATTGAGTAGAAATAATTTAACATTTAAACGTTTAAAAAACAATATTTATGAGTAATATTAACTGCTTTTATTTATGAGTAATATTAACTTTTTTTATTTTCTCTAAACCTTTGTAAAATAGTATTCCACACAACCACCAGTATACATGACATCTGCCTTTATTGTCGATGAGTACAGCAATACAGCACATATTACACTGTTTTTAACATGTATACAATATTGCCTACATTTAAACTCATTTAACAAACATTTTAGAAGTAAAAATGAAACATTTAAACATTCATGTAAACATTCAGTGTGTTAAATATATTAATAATATTGATTTGAATTAAGTAATATTTTTGTTTCTTGAAACAGATCAGTTTAATGCAACATTCTCAAATATTTTTTATAGAAATTTCACAAATATTTTAAGTGTATTATAAAGAAATAATTAGTTAGTCAAATACTAAATCATTTTATTGATTTTTTTTTTTTAAATATATCTGTACATTTTAGATAAAATTAACTGTTGGATTTTTACTCAATTATTTTGGTATGTTTAACTCAAACAATCAAGTAAACGATATTCAGAGATTTTATTAAGTTAATAAAGTTAAATGTTTCTGTAATATTTACTGAGCCACAGAATCATTTTTTAGAGTTCTGGAAAAGTGGGCAGCACTGCTGCATTCATGCTGATTCTGTAACTGAGATTATCAAACTAGCGTTTAGCTTTTCTCCTGAGATGTGTGGTGAATTGTCTCACAGAGGTGATAAGAGCTGTTTGTTCTTCGCCGTCTCTCTCTTAATCTATTTGTATCTGTGTGAGGCCGCGGGACGATGAGCTCCAATTCTGTGACAGAGAAGAAAACCCCTGAACCTTCGGGGACTGAGACGGAGAACGAGAGCTGGGAAAACAAACACGGGGATAAAGGAGGATGCAGAAAGAGAGGGATATAGAATTGATATCGTGGGAGAGAGAGAGAGAAACAGAGATAAAGAATGAAAGAAGTGCAAGTGATTCTGAGAGGACGATGAGATATACGGAGAAGCAGATATGAAAGATTAATCATTAATAAAAGAAGCCAGGGAGAACCAAGCAAGAGAAATGGAGGAGATAGAATCGAGAATACTCAGACAATAGATATTATGGGAGCCAATTATCTAGCAAACATCCTCATGGAAAGTGTGTTTGCATTACGGCTTCTCCATCAGGGTTTGTCAGGGACGTGCGAGTCTAATCTCATGACAACAATTTGAAGATTAGAGAAGATTATATCATGCTTACATTTATGTCCTGACTTGGAAAGAAATATTTTTCTAACATTTAAAGAAATGGACAAAGAACATTTAGAAATAACGTTTCCAAAACGTAATTAGAATGTTATGACAACATTCTTAAAGCATACGTTTGTTAGCTGGGATAGAATGTATTTCACTGAAAAAGTGATTTTTTTTATGTTTAAGTTATGTTTTTTCATTCTTTTCTTTCACACCATTTTCCACTGTGTTGGCATCCATTTGTTTGCAAGTCTTGTTAGCTTAAGGTTTGGCTGATTATACACTGGTAATCCATCTTTCTCCGTAGACCTCTGGGAAATTGCAGTTCAAGACAGTGATTTTTTTTCTTTCTGATCTTTATATTACATAGTGCCATTTATCATAGTATCATAGTAGTACATTTATCAAACCGACAAGACACCTTAAACATGAAATATGCTTTCTATTACTAAGAACAATACATCATCTTATAACTATGTCTGAATAATTGGTCATTTAATAGAAGTGGTTAATCAGTTTTAGTCAACACCAATAGATAAATCAATAAAGTATAGCAGCAATTAACGGTATTCAAGCGCTTTAATGTATTTTAGAACATACGTAGAAAGGTATTATGTTTTACTTAGCAAGCCTGTAACCTTCTAGATCTGACATGGAATCCCATTTACAGCCAATACAGGGAAATATATGATTTTTAAAGCTGTTATAGCGCCACCTATGGCCCGATCTCCATAAGAGTGTGCTTGCTTGTTCAGACTAATATGTCACATGTTCTCACCAAATTTCAAGAAGTTCTGAGTTTTCGTTTAGGAATTATAGGTTTCGGTGTACACTTGGCCACACCCATTTTCTAAATGACCCAAATGGTAAAGTTCAACATTTTCTTTTTGATAATTATTGACCTAAAGAGCCCAGAGAATTGTACTACACTTTGTCAAGGTTAATTAAATTTTGAGTCTGCAGCAAATGCTTAACCCATTCAGACCCAGCGTCCATTACAATGGACATCACATGTCAACCCCCCTTTTTTTTACTTCTGAAGCATTTCACCTAGTTTAATGCCTGCAGTCCATTAGATTGGACGCTTGTCATCCAATCAAATGGCAGTAAAGCTCTGCATGTAGTAATTATAAAAAAAAACACTACTTTGAAGAGAAGCATGTCAGCACTTCACTCCAAACACAGAAGCAAGCAACATTTTCTAGGGTTTTATTTTAATTTTTTGATATGTTTGTCAGTATTTCATAGTTTGTATGTAAAATAGAAAGATTGAACTTATTAATTAAAGTTAAAAATCGATTGTAGAATTTCACATTTTAAATCAGGATTTTTTCAAATGTGTCTGTCCATTAGAATGGACAGTGGGTTCAAAAGCCTGTTACTGAAATCACATTCCAGTAATTGAAGTCCAGTAATGCTGATTGAAATTTCTTATATAAAAAATCTATATCACAGTACCGATACATTTTTTAAACTTTTTCATATGCAGAATATATAGTTCTTGAAGTGCTTGAACATATAGCTGATGGAAGTATCTCAGATGTTGACTTTATGTGGAGTGATGATGAGGAAGATGGAGATGTAAGAAAAATATCCGTATAAACTTTATAAAGTAAAATGACTAGCTTCCGGCCAAACGAAACATACGGATTTGACATAAATCTAAAGCGTAACTTGAAAATGAATTATTTTTCTTACACAAACGCATCGCTTCGCTTCAGAAGGCCTTTATTTACCCCCAAGAGCTGCATAGAGCACTTTTATCATGGATGGATGCACTTTTATGGACTTTCAAAACAGAAACAACCATTCACTGCCATTATAAAGCTTGGAAACCAGGACATTTTTTAATATAACTCCGATTGTATTCGTCTGAAAGAAGAACGATGTCATATACACCTAGGATGGCTTGAGGGTGAGTAAATCATGGGCCAATTTACATTTTTGGGTGAAGTATCCCTTTATAGGTATAGTACACCCAAAAATGATATTTGTCATCACTTACTCATCCTCATGTTGTTCCAAATCTGTACGAGTTTCTTTATTCGGCTGAACACAAAAGAAGATATTTTGAAGAATGTCGGTAACTAGACAGTTGACAGTATAGCCATTGATTTCCATATTTTTTCCTACTATAGCCTATATTTCCTAATAACTACATATTATATTATTATGATATAATATTATCATTATTAGTAATTACTTTGAAAATTATAATAATATTTATCAGTAATGTATCAATATAGATATTACAGTACAATACCGTATAATTAATTGCAGCAAAAGCAGATCAAATGACGAAATACAGTACAAATACAGTAAAGTACTATTTGGTAGTTTACAGTACTGATCTTGTGTACTGTAAAGTGAATTACAGTACAGTTACTGGAAATCGAAATACATGCATCATGCATGGCAACCGTGCTGCCAGTAATGTACTGTAGAAATACAAGAAAATCGCTAACAGAGAAATTGTTTCAAAGATGCACACAGGAAATTACTCTAACGTGAATGCGTTGATTGATTCCTAGGTTTATTTTGTTATGAATAAACAAATGTGCGATCTATAAAGCAAAAACCTTACAATTAAAGTTGAAATGTTGTAATGTTCAAGATTTTGATCTAAAAAAAGAAAGATGCGCAAAAAAAATGACTCTAACATGACCATATTGATTGATTCTAAGATATTTAGTTTGTTACAAACAATGTGCAATCTGTAAAACAAAAACCTCAAAATTATAGTTGAAATGGTATACTGTTGAAAGGTTTTTGACCTTGAGAAAAAGCTTTAAGTATATACTAACAATTTTTATGTTTATTATTTAATTTTATGTTGGTACATTTTTGTGAAGTACACCTGTTTTGACGTGACGTCCATTGAAATGGACAAAAAAAATTACAATTAAAGCCAAACATTTTTTTTTATTTTTTTTATTTGGTCTCATTTATAGAAGCCTCATGAGCTGGGAAAATGTACTTTTATATTTTTCAGAAACCTAAAACATAATTCAGGTCTGAAGGGGTTTTTAAGGAGTTATGAGCGATCTTTATTCTCTTGGTCGCTGTAGCGCCACCGTCAGGCCGATTGTGGCGAGATTTGGTGGAATTGTAGACGTGGTGGGTACTACCATCCCTCAAAGTTTCAAGTTTCTACGACTTACGGTTTGGTATACCTGGTTATTTTTATGGCAGAATGTTGATCATTGAAAATCCTAACAATAACAGTAGGGTTTCAGAGATACATGCTTCAACCCCTTATACACTGTTTTTTTACTGCATACTGAATAATTATGTGTTTAATACATTTGCTGCATGAAATTGATTTTTACATCTCATCATTACATCATCAACAATCCTTGTCAGTCAAGCACTATATTGCATATTCAAATCGTTTTTCAATTGCAGCTTTTACTTGTCGAGTTTTGCTTGATAGCAGCCAGATATGGACATCTACAGAAGGTCAGCCAGCAGCTCTTGATTTGACCAGCTTTTGCTCCACCAATAAACTCAGATGCATAATTCAACTAGATTTAGACATGATCAGGTCTTCAGACTGTTGTTGATACGGTGTGATCTGGCATTAATATGGGCATACGCTCTAATCTGAGCAGAGATCAAGTGTCTTTGATGTTTAATGCATAGGGATGCCTTGTGCCTTGAGCACTTGTGTGTCGAGACACAGTCCGGATTAGTGCGTGGGACTGGATCACATGTGATCTGTTTATCTGTGACAAGCAAATCTTCATATTCATACTGTGTGTGAACTAAAGCTAAAAGATGCATTAAATATGGAGCAGGAACCATCAGCTTTGACCCTCTGTTCTTGCATAAATATTGTTTAAAACCCCCTTTATGGATCACATTTTTCCGCCTAATTCAAAATAGTCATGCATATTATTGTTCCTTTTTTTACGGATGAAAAAGTGGCATAAATATGATGATAAATGTTTGTTAAAAATGTGTGTTACAAAAGAAAGAAGCTGTTTTTTTTCCGTCACAGAATAAAAAATAAAAAATGTCTCACAATTCTGACTTTTTATCTCAGAATTTTGCTTGTTTATACCTCACAATTCTGACTTTATTACATGCAATTGGGAGGTATAAAGTCAGAACTGCATGATATAAAGTCAGAATTGTGAGTTAAAGAGTTACCTTTTTTATTTTTTATTCTGTGACGGAAAAAAAACAGCTGTTTTATATCACTTCATATCAGACTTCAGTGATATGAAGTCGCAATTGCGTGTTATAAAGTCAGAATTGTGAGATAAACATGCAATTCTAAGAAAAAAAGTCACAATTGTGAGATATAAACACAATTGCGTGTTATAAAGTCAGAATTGTGAGATGTAAACTCACAATTGAGATAAAAAGTCACAATTATCTTTAAAAATGTTTTATTCTGTGGCAGAAACAAAGCTTCCATAGTTTTGTCTGTCTGAACATGTTTTAGAAGAAAGTAGGTCAAACATTGAGAAGAAGCTCATTTAAAATGCATTTCTTGTGGTTGTGTTTAAATGATCATTCCCACAGTTTCAAAAGCTTCTGTTGAGCGTTTTAAAACAGAATTATTATTACTCGATTAACCTTAAACAATGGCAGCATTCTACCAATTTGTCTTCCATATTCAATGAAGACACATTTTAAGGAAAAAATAAACCTGAAGAATTGTATTTCTTGTTGTATTGTATGTATTATTTAAATAAAACCATGTATTATGTTTATACAACAGCAAAGACAACTGCCATTGCTACACTTACATTTATGCATTGTCAAATGTTTTAATCCAAAGTGACTTGCATTGCATACATTTTTCTCAGTTCATGCATTATCTGGGAATCGAACCCACGACCTTGGTGTCGAAACTGTTTGAATACAGAACTTTTAGGGGTTAAAAACTCATTTTGAGAGCCGGTGTTGTGTGTGATGATGCGGTACATCAGCAGAACTGACAACTAGTTTCACTCCTGTCAACATTTATATATTCCTACAGAGAGTATTTGAGCACATTCAGATGATGACAGACTTGACAGTACCAGGAGTGGATCAAAATACAAAACTTGGAGTAAAAATTTTTTTCTTGAAGTGCAAAGCTGATATTTAGCTACTTATCTGTCGCAGTCACTATGGTTACAAGAGTTAAGGCGGGCTTACACTGCAAGTTCGGAGTGTGTGTGAGTGTGCTTGTGAGTGTATGTGAGTGTGTTTGAGTGAGAGAGAGAGAGAGAGAGTGAGTGTGTGTTTGTGGTGTGTGTGTGTGTGTGAGAGAGAGAGAGAGAGAGAGAGAGTGTGTGTTTGTGGTGTGTGTGTGTGTGAGAGAGAGAGAGAGAGAGAGAGAGAGAGAGTGTGTTTGTGGTGTGTGTGTGAGAGAGAGAGAGAGAGAGAGTGTGTGTGTGTGTGTGTGTGTGTGTGTGTGTGAGAGAGAGAGAGAGAGAGAGAGAGAGAGAGAGAGTGCATGTGTGTGTGTGTGAGAGAGAGAGAGAGTGTTTGTGAGTGTGTGTGTGTGTGTGTGTGTGTGTTTGTGAGTGTTTATATACACTCCCATTCAAAAGTATAAAGCCCATTTCTGCCACATACGATAAAAAACCTTACTGTAAATCGTAACTATGACATACTAAGTCAAGAGATTATGAGAAATGTCAAAATTAAGACAAATGACATTAAAATGTAGAAATTATGACAAACTGTTATGACAGGCATAGAAAGTCATAATTTCGATTTTTTTATATCATAATTATGATGTTGTATGTGTCCTCACTTCGATTTTATCTCATCATTTCAACATCCCATGTCATAAATATGACTTAGTATTTCATAATTTCTACTTTTTATGCCATTTAAAAAATGTTTTTATTACGACTTTTTATGTCGTAGCCTAATTAAGATTGTGGGTCAAACGGGATTCCATAGTTAACTGAAGGCTGGATAAATCGCTTACCTGGTCACAGACAGTCTCCGCTCTTGTGTAGCCTACTAGTAAGTCATCCTTGATAGTAAACACGGCTGTCAATCACAAACACTGACTAAGCGAATCTCTTTTTGGGGGTAAAAAGCGGGAGGCGCGTGATTGGCGCGCAAACACTCCCAGTCAGAGCGCGCGCGTGGGAATCATTTGCTCTCGCGCGCAGCTTCACGGACGCTTGCTCATAACGCGCGTCCATAAACCGGAATAAAGTGCTGCTAATAACTACTTTTATTTGGATGTCAAGTGGAGATCAATGTCTCTGTGGAACCCGCTGCTCAGATCATCCTGATATTTCTGAGAAATGCCCGTTTACACACGGCGCCACAGGTAAGAGAAAGGACTGGATTTCTGACGTTTCCAGTGAACTCGACGGTTACGCAGTTAAAAATAGCTTTAAAATTAGTAGAATTAGCTAATTAAATGTTACTAAGTTAAGTTAAATGTAAAAATGATTAGAATGATGCTTTATGGAGTATGTTTTTGTAAACTCTTGATATATAGTGTCTTTAATGTGTATGTTGGATACAACAAGACTACAATAATTAACGCTGCCTTCACTTCATATAGGAATTATCATAAATACTAGTTTCCTAGTTAAACAACATGAACGCCCTCTCAAATCAAAATTTGAATGCGATAAGCTCGTAATCACGACTTCAAAAGTGGGAAGTAGGACATTCCCGATAGCACGTGATCAGTTCGATCCATGTAAGCGCGATTCGTCTTCAGTTATCCCTTATTTCAGACTTAATAAATGTAGTGTGTAGGGAAAATTCTGTACATAATTATGTTGTTGAATGTTATATAATGTCTGTCACATATGCTTTGTGTAACATAAATGACATTAATTAGGGCGTTGAGTGGTTTGGCTGGCAGTCATTGACAAACTCAATTTATTGGCACGTTATGCAGTTGAAGATTTGGATAATGTGATTGGTTGTCTTGCATTACTATCTTTTAGTGCATTTCATATTATAATTGCACACTGTATATAGTGCATATATAATCAGAGATAATCTTGTGTCGTCAGATAATGCTTATCTCATAATCGCATGTATTAGTATGTGTTACAGCTGTGGATGAGATGTAATATAGCATTGCACAGTGTTACAGTCATATGGCTCAATATGCTGATGTCGGTCCCGCAGCAGTTCTTGAGTCAAGCATGACATGCAGGGAAAATGTAGGAGTGGGAATGAACAGGATTAACATAAATGCCTTTTTTTTTTTTTGAGAGAGAGAGAGAGGTGGGGAACATCGTCTCCCCTTATCATCAAAATTCCAGAACCGGGATTTTCAGAGTCACGTTCAAGTGTGAGGATGTAGATCAGGCGCTCAAAAAATACTGAGTTCTCATAGTGGAGCTGGATTTACTTTTTCTGATAAAGTAGAGTGGAAAACTAAATATATAGAGAGAGTTAGAATCAGGGCAGTGAAATATACATTAATATTTAGTGGTGTTTGCCATTTCAACTATTGCTCATACTTCAGTGCAACTATTAAACTTTTGTGTTAGTCGTTCTGGAGAGTTTATGATCCGGTTACTTCACTAATGCTTCCTTCAATGACATGTCGTGCATCTGAGTCTGAAAAAATAATTCAGAAGCTTTCTATCAATTTTATTATATTTAACATCGGCTAACAGTGTGTATGCGAAAACAAGTGGCAAAAAGACTAAGTGGCAACATTGGTTTTCAGCGAGAATGCTGCAAAAAAACACACAAAGCACATCTAAAACGGGAAAGAGCTTTGAGATTGACTGTATTATTAGATTTGATAAGAAATCTGAGGTATATTTTTACAGAAAGCTACAGAACAGAGAAGCAAATCAATCGCTGTGATTCACAGAAACAACTGGATCCAGGCAGAGAAAGGTGGATTTATAGTTATCATTTTGTGTCAATAATATGCTGAATTTATTGGGTAAAATCATACCCTATATATTGCATTGTTATATATTGTATTGACAACTCATTAATTATTTACCATCGTATATTCTTCAATAATTTGATGTTTTTAAATAAACACTGACAAAAAACTATACAAGGTTTAGGGCTGGACGATATGATGATATATATATAACATTGATATAAGTGATCACATGGATTTAGACCTATATTGTAGTTATATAAAGCTCTAACAGGCAAATTTGCTTTATGTAGTTGTCCGGCGTCAAAATCAGGCTCTTATAAATATCAGGAAACACGATTCCTGGCTGCATGTCAATATCCATGATGGATCTGTGGTGACTTGTAAGGAACACTATATCGAGTCCAACCTTTAGTTTAAACTGATAATCGTGTGTTTTACTCGCGTTTTTGCAGTTTCCTCTATTAAATCCAGTGACTCAGCAGCTCTTCTGCCACTCAGTCAATTCATAGCCATTAGGTTGATTAATTCCCAAATAGTTACAAAATCTAATAGTATATCAATGGCACTAAAACAACATGGGTTCCCACTTGAAAATTTGCTTGGTCATTCATGAGGTCAGAGCTCATAATAAAAACATTTCTGTCTCCACGTGAAGGCCATGCAATTAATGAGATTTATGATTTTCACCTGTCAATTGCTACTTGCCCTGTTGCATCGTCCAGCAGATGAAAATAATGCGACTGATCACTTAGACACTCTCCTCAACAACACAAGATTTGAGGAATCACTCATGTCTGGAGCTCAAACCCTGAGTAGTAGTTGTTTGAGAGGTTGTGCTGTTGGTGTCATGAATGACTGCAGGATTCTGTCCTACTGAAGGTCAAAAACAATATAACAATGATTCCACACAAGGGACAAAGGCTATGATCATTGATGGCCTTCCTAAAGCGGCAACTCCCATCAGTCTTACAGGCTTGATTGGCTATCAATCACATTATCTCTGGCTAGGTGGGAGGGCTGTCATGTTGCTCACCTAGTAGTGGAAGAATCTCTCTGGATCTTCCTACATTTTCAGCGGTGTGGGTGTTTCTTGTCTTGATTTCGGTTTTCTATCTTCCTCTGCCTTGACCTTTGGGCTCTTTGCAAACTGTAGTGACAAATCTTGTAGAAAGTGTGACAGGTGATCCATTGTTTTTTCTCATGTGCCCTCCACTGTGTATAAGTCCTCAATTGAATGAAATATCCTTTGGGATTTCCACTGTTGTAAGCGGCTAAACTTCTGAATCGAGGTTTTCCCGTCAGGTCGGAATTACCATAATTTCATAAAGAGGACAGCTGAGAAATAATGCCTCATATTGTGGATTGTTTTGTCAACAGTGTTCGAGAGCACTGATGTCTACATTTAAAGTCCCCCTGTAGTCAATCATTTTATCCCTTAAAACTCGTCTTTGATCACCAGAATGACATATTTAAACATTTAAACAAATTTATATTTAACTCATTAATCCGAATTCCATTTTTAATTGCTTGATTTAAATTAATCATCAAAATGTAAACATCGAATCAATTCAAAAATGAGAAGAAAAGTATTTTGTGTTAAACAAGTTGTTTTTGAAAGTTGGTGTATGAAATAAAGCTGCTCATGATTTTCATGATTTATGATTGATTCACGTTAACACAATCGGGAAAGCCTTTAGTGAATGCAAACAGTTGAGAAAGAAATCAGATGTGCATCATTATATTGGATCCGTGCAGGTCTTAAAGTGACAGCAGCCTAATATTAGTGTTCATCAAACATCAAAAGAAAATAGAAAACCACCCACTGCTTGACTGAATAACTTTAATATAAAATGAATTTATAAAACAATAACAATAAGTCCTGTCATATTATTCATTTACTGTTTTAGTTTTCTTGCCACGGTATCGATTCAGTATCGGTATCGAGGTATTTTAGCCAGGTATTGTATCGTGACAACATTAATATAATACACGTCAACTTTTTTTAAAGTTTTCCAATGAGGAGTTATGCTAAATATTATATAATATTAATTTAACAATAATAATTGCCTCGCCTAATAATAATTTTATATATTAATTGGAAATGCCAAATCCTCTTGATATAGCTGATGCTGTTGACGATATCTCTGGTTATTGTCATTACACACTATCATCGTCTACCGTCACAACCCAAACGGTGGGTTATTTTTGTGTACCCAATAGGTGGGTTAAAAATATTGGGTCGTTCTATTGGGTTATTCCGAACATTTATTGGGTTGTTTCTATAACAACGCAGACCGTTGGGTTAAAGTTCAAATTTCAACGGTAATCCACCGCCGCAACTGTGACAGAAGATACACGCGACGCCACGGGTGAGTTAATTACACTATATAAGCTTGTAGATATTGTATAACGTTACATGTTTTTTTCGTTATAAAGTGATTTTAAGCTCTTACGTAGTACTATTGTCGCATTTTCCTAAATGTGTAGCTTATTATTTGCATGTTTATATCTCCCCTGTCGACTGCTTTTTGTCTGCCATCTGCGACTAGCGACGTCGATGCTTGCAATATAGCCATTTATTCTTATACTCGGTTGTGATACTCTTCCTTACTTTCTATGTTCTTTCCAATACTTTTTGGGAAGTTAATAATTTTTTCAGATATTTAACCGACGCGCTCAGCTTCAAGACCCAGCGCAAGCCTAGTCCACTCCATCCAGTGTCACGGTCAGGAAAAAGGTAACTTATTATGCTGTGTTTATATAAAGGCCTAACGTTACATTGTAGCGTAAATGTCTACTTAGGCTATCCCATGTGAATTTAAAATACTACAAAATGTTAAAAATGTTATATATATATTAGTTGAGTATGTAAAGTATATTGTAACTGAAATTAAAATGTATTTTCTTTACATACAGACAGAAGAACACTCTGAAAACAATGAAACCGAGATACCTACCATAACTGAGGTTCCTACTGTGACACTGACTATTGTGGAAAATTCAACCTCATTTGTACGTATTTCCTTTTCCCTGATATTTAAGTACCTTACAAATACACACTTTACAGACACCTTCATCAGTGATGTTGAAATTCTCTGACCAATTTCTTTGTCTAAAAACTGTAATTAGTCAAATGTATATGTTAGAAGTGGGAAGTGTTTTTTCATTTGTTCAAAACTTAGGAAGGCAATCCTAGCATTATGAAGTTATGCTGATGTGCAATTCTAAACAATTTCTTTCTCCATTAAGGATATACGACAGATTTTAGAGGGAAGCACACATGGGTCTTCTATTCTCTCCAATTTGGAACAAAACCACAACTTATGTCTTGAAGACCGAAGGAAAATGGTTCGCATTTTGGTGTCCCATTTAATGGAGAAGTTTGGGGAATAGTAAGTGATGTTTTATTCATTGCACCACTTTACATAAAGTCATTCAATCATAAGCGGTCAATTCAATTTACTCATAAGTAACCTAATATCTGTACAATCCTTCTACCACTTAGTCCATCACCAGACCGAAAGAAAGAGCTAGCTCTGACCCTGGTCACACAATTTCCATGCCTTAGAGATTCGGAGGGCAGTGGATATGTGAGTATGCTGATCCCCAGTTTATCAGAACTATGCTCACCTTCACACAGTAGTAGAATATTTGACAAACAAGACATTTTTAAGACATTTTTGGGACATGTTATCCATTTAACATTTGTGTTGATGTTTTAGGAGGTATGGTATACACCAGGGCGATACCGCCATCCGGCTACAGGGTTTTTGGAGGAACGACTCCGTAATATTAGGAAACGACTCCACAGTCACAGTTCTACATCTAGAGAGAGGTCACAAACCACAGATGAACGCCGAGCTACTGTGACTGATAGGATCACTTTATTGCCAGGTAAGAAAAATGTAACCATTGGTGCTGAAGCCTTATTGACGTTCTTCTTTCTACTTTCTTCTTTTTTATTCCTTAAATCCAAATTGTGCTGTGATCAAAGCAGTTTAATGTGAAACTGTCTAAATAATCTACAGATTTTGTTATCCTAATTTTGGAAATTTTAGTAGTAACTGTTACATGTTTAAATCATAAAATGTTGCCTGTCTTGCAACATTGCTTTAGGTTGTTGTGATATTAATCACTCTGTTTGATTCATGCAGATTCACAAATCAGTGAGGCAGACAGTAACAAAATGACAGAGTGGCTGAAGAAGAATAAGCAACCAGTTAGTCAAGTTGAGGAATATATGAGAGGAACAGCTGTCTACAGAGCACAGTGGATAAGAGAGAACGGATCTAAATCTTTAATAGAGATCACCCAAGAGTATCCAAGACTTCTGGACACACCTGGAATGGTAAAGAAATGTTAAATCTATAAAAAGAAAATGAGGTTTGCATTAATTTTAATAAACAATTCATCCTAATCTAAACAACTCATTTGTTTGATTGGACATTTTTTAAAAATCACTGTCCTGCCCTAAAAAATGATCCCACTTGATTTGATTCACTAAGCTTGATTTTTCATATTGAAAAAACAATGTCCACACTTTCATTGTTACTGCATCATTATGAGGTGTTGGTGTGATTTAAATTATTATTATTATTATTATTTTTTATTTTTTTAAGATTACTCAGGACTTTGGTATTTTATACCCACATGCCAAAGAGAAACTTTTTGAGCTTTGGGGACATGCATCTCAACGAGTCCTGTCATATTGCAAGACCGAGAAGAGAGCCTTGGATCTTCTTCCAGTCCAGACTAACATTTCTTCTGGTGAGAAAATCCTGCACTGTACTTTCATGTCAAGTTATAATATTTTGCCTATAATGTAATGCGCTTGTTTAAAGATTAATCCATTGTTCTTTCTGTTTTATGTAAAGACACTCTTGGAGATGTTGCTCTGAAAACCCTGCCAGCTATCCTTCCTCCATTGCCATACAAAACGGGCTGCAAGATGGTCCGGCCCTCTTACCAGGAGGCAAAACAAGCATTTGTTGATTTACAGCCTGTGGGTACATAATTTATGACAACACATTTTGGGTTATATTTGATCCATGTGTGCATATTTACCATTTCAAATTTCTATTTAAAGGTTGGAACAAACATCATTCAATATTTGGAGGAGGAGGAGCAACGGAGGCAATTCCCTCATGTCCTGCAGCTTGGGGATAAATTCAACTGCTCACAAGCCTTCGTCATTGTGGGAGGAGTAGCTCTTGAGCAAGACAGCCTTTTACAAGCTGTGGATACATGCTTTAAATTATTTTATGTTTTAGACATTGAGTATCCAAAGCCGTCTGCAGCTGTTTGGCAGTTTCTACAACACACAATATATTCTGTGCCAGGAGGAGTTCCATCAACTCACTGTCGCCTACTTAGGCAGTTTATAATCGGATAAGCTGGACTAGCTTTGGTTCGTTTTGTTTGTTTATTTGTATTTTTGTGCTCCATGTTTCTTAGTTTTAGCATTGATATTCTGTGCCTGGAGGTGTTTCCTCAACACATGGTTGCCTTATGAGGCAGTTTATAATTGCATTACTTTATTTATTAATTAATTTATTTATTTATTTATTGAAACAGTTACTTACCTTAAGGAAGTAAATTAAAACAATTGCAACAATAACAATGAAAATGTTTACAACTTGTAATGTTTGTACAACTGTTTATTTGTGGCAGTTTATAATTGCATTACTTTATTTATTTATTTATTTATTTATGTATTGAAACAATTGCTTACCTTTTGGAAGTAAAATAAAACATTGTAAATATACTTAAGTTGTGAGTTATTTATTTACATGGCAATAATAATAATAATAATAATAATAGTAATAATTTTAGGTTGGTTAAAGCATCATTTTGGCTAAATAACCCAACAAATTAGTTGTTTGTTACCCTATTTATTGGGTTAAACTAGTAACCTAATTTATTGGGTTAAAATAACCCAACAATAGGTCGGTGCTATATCAACCCACCATTGGGTTAGCTGTTGGGTTGTTTTTAACCCAACTTTTTTAAGTGAGTAGTACATATTATAGTGTGATTTGTAGGGCTGGGTATTGACCCAAATTTCACAATTCGATTCGATTTCGATTCACAACCTTGCAATTCGATTCGATTCCGATTCGATTCAATATTGATTATTTTGGATATCAGGTGCAATACATGACAAAATTTCTCAAGGAAAACAAATCTCTTCACTAATGCTGTAAACTGTGGGAGTCAGTTGTAGCCTAGGCTTCATTTGCCTACTATATTGAAGGTAAAAATGAAATGATTTGTATAAAAACACTTAAATTACACTTTTATTTTTTTATAATAATAAAGTTATATGAAATATAAACATTTAAACGGTGGCTGTCATAAAAACCTGCCAGATTTACTCAAACAAGAATTAAAAATTGAAGAACATTAACAATTATAATGATTGTAATATGGTGCATATATTTAACAAAATGCTCCTCTCTAGAGTTAATATTTCTCTCTGACTAACGAGTTTATGGCCACTGGATATGGTTTTTCTGAGGTAAATGTGACGTTACATGACATTGTTTACAAGCTGTTTTACTGACGTCTTTCCACGGTTGAAACACTGATTGAGCGACTCCATGTCACATGATACGGACTTCGATAAGTTGTACTCTACCTTTTAACATACTTTCAGATGCTCATTCATGTTTATTTCGCACGGTAACTGGTGTTATTAAGGCAGAAGAGAAGATCATGTGCTTCTCTAGAGCTGAGCCACAGCGACAAAACGGTATTTATGTTTTTGAATTTCGTAAGAAAATGGACGTAATTTGAAATCTGAGACTTTGTTTCATATCAATAGTAACAAAGCACAAAGATTATTGCGATTTATTGGATGGGATGCGCTACAATGTTCCATTCATTCATCAGCTGAAAACAGGATGACTAATCGATTCTTGGGATTTAAGAATCGATATCGGTTCGTAAAAATGAGAATCGATTTAAATCGAGAAATCGATATTTTTTTTCTAGTGATTTGTATTCTGTGAACCATTCTACCAATTTACACTCAAGGTAATCGTGACCCCTGCTGTCCCGCTGCCGTTACCAGATGGGCACACATTATAGATGAAGCAGCAGGTTTCTCGTTTGTTCTGACTGATTAAAACTCATGTGCTCCCTGGCACAGGTGCGTTATGGGATTTGGAGTCGGTGTTGTCATATTTGATATTGGCTCATCTCTATCCTCTTGCATTTTCATGCATCTAGAGAATGTGCGTGTCGTTACAGACGAGAGTTCAAGCCGTGTCTTTAGATGTGTGTGTGTGTGTGTTGAGTTTGTAGGTTTTTGGGTGAATGTAAACACAGAGATGCTCAGTTTGGATAGTTAGTCCTTAATGAGCAAGCTGCTCTTTTTGGGCACAGAAAAAATAATGATCATTATTGGTATATTTTCACATGAACATGCATTACTACTTATCACTATCCACACTTTTGCTGGCAATGAGAATCCATTTTTTGACTGTGTCAGGTTTCCATTGAGTGGACTGTAGTTTCTCATCTGGCATGTTTTACCCAAAATGGATGCTTAAATGAACAGCCCATTAAAGAAATTACCATTCTGTCATCATTTACTCACCCTCATGTCGTTCCAAACCTGTATGACTTCCTTTCTTCTGTGGAACTTCACACTTGGCCAGGGATATTATCGGTAACTAAAATCAAACCATAAAAACATTTTCGTTATTTGAAACAAAATAAACGTTAATTGAAATTATGTTTTAAAATAAAGAAAGTAAACTTATTCAGGGTTCAACGCTAAGGATTTTTTCTACTGTGGTTGAATTTTTTACTTGCCTGCCAAAATGTTCACTGGCCCCAACTAGGGGTGGGCGATATCTCGATATTTACGATATCTCGAGATTTTTTTTTAACTCGATATGGATTTTGACATATCGTATATATCGATATATTGTTTATATTTAATTCTGATTTCGCCACTTTGCTTGTTTGCCTTCTCTGTGCTGTGCTCGCCCCCGCCCTCCTCTGCTTTTGTTCCCCCTCCCCTCGCGTGTTGTCTCCTATTTTTTTACAGTCTATGGTTGTCTCATTCAAGTTAAATGATTCAACCAACCAAGTCCCCCGAGTCCGGTCACGCACATGATCAATCTTTCCCCGCCTAGCGAGTGCTTGAAGTGCGTCAGAAACAGCGCGCGCGCGATCAGTTGTTGTTCGTAATTTGTTGTGTAGCGTCGCCTCTCGCCGCATTGCTTTTGTTTTAGGGCGCTTAACACACTCACACTTAACATGCTCCCCTGTAGAAACGGGCCTGGCAGCTCGCGCCAGGTCTAGACACGGTGAAAGTTTCCTGATTGTGACGGATGGCCGAATTTACATGACACATTATAAATTAGCATTAGCCTACCTATTCTGCTATAGATACAGAGCCAAAAAGAAGAGAAGAGGATAAAGGTGGATAAAGACAGAGGTAAAGTGATGTAATGAATGAACAGTTTATCTAATTGCATAGTAGTAAGATACTATAATTTAATGGCAGTTATTTTTACCTTAAACTTTATGCTAGCAGTTGTTCTGAGTTCTCCAGAGGCCCCAGACAGTGTGATTTTGTAACAATCATGTCAGTTTTTAGATGCATTTTTATCACTTTTAATCTACAAGTGCAGTTTTACTCTACAGTTGTGCAGTTTTTTGGGGGTATATGGCATTTTTTTTTAATTTATTTGCCAAAATTAGTAATGGTATTTCTATACAGGTTTATTAAAAATAGTGCAAAATTTTTTTTTTTCCTTTATTTTTCAGTTAAATTATTATTTTAGTATACAGGACTTTTTTTTTTTTTAAATGTCACAGAAGCACTTTGTTCCTACATGAACTGCCTACCTATTTGCATTTCAATAAAAAAAAAGACTTTGTGGTATTTGGCATATTTTTGCAGTAGTTTTTGGGGGGTTATTTTTCCTGTAAAGATATCGAGATATATATCGTATATCGAGATATAGCAAAATATATCGAGATATATTTTTTGCTCCATATCGCCCAGCCCTAGCCCCAACACACAAAAGTAATAAATAAATGAAATAATATAAAACAGGCTTAGTTAGGCTGTTGTTTTAGTTGTTTTTGATCCATGTGACCTTAATAAATAAGGTTATGACACCAAAAACTAATTCATACATTTTTAATATTGTTAAAGACGGTCAGTATTAAAATAAGAACAAATTGGGTTAAAGCAAAAATGGATTAAAATCACATTACATTCACTTCACGGGCTCCATCTTTCTAGGAGCAAGCTGGCTAAAATGTATCCAGGGTCTGACGCAAGATGCCCCAGATGTAGTCTGGAACCAGCAGACCCTGAGTCACATGCTCTGGGGATGCCCCAGATTAATAACATTCTGGACAGACATTTTCAGAACCTTTTCATTTATATGCAACAAAGATCTTGATCCCAATCCTCTGACTTTCATCTTTGGGGTAGTGCCAGAAGAAATGCAGCTGACAGCCAATCAGAGAGAGCTCATGGCTTTCTCCACATTATTGGCTAGACGCCTGATTCTTCTCAGTTGGAAAAAGGCAATGCCACCATCTTACAAGCGCTGGGTGACAGAGGTGATGTCGTGTCTCAAACTTGAGCATCTTAAATATACTATCTGAGGTTCCTCTGCAAAGTTTTATGGGGTCTGGGAGCCCTTTTTATCTTATTTTGAATCTACATTGGCCAGTATAGTATAATCATTACTATATATATATATATATATATATATATATATACAGTGCAATGCATAAGTGAATACACCCATGCTAAAGTTGACTAAAAAGAGGAATAAAAAATCATATTTTGGAAATTGAACTTAATGCCTTAATTTAAAAAATTTGGAAAAATCCAACCTTTAAGGACACCAATTTTCTTTGTGAATGAATAATGTATCGTAAATAAATGTTCTTCCTTAAAATACATGGTGCATAAGTGAGTACACCCCTATGTTAAATTCCCATAGAGGCAGGCAGATTTTTATTTTTAAGTATTTTTTTTTTATTTTTTTTTAGGATACTATGCATCCTGATAAAGTTCCCTTGGCCTTTGGAATTAAAATAGCCCCACATCATCACATAGCCTTCACCATACCTAGAGATTGGCATGGGGTACTTTCCATAAGATCATCTCTCAATGCAAATCAAACTAGCTTTTAGGCTAACTGAAATAAAATCATGCCAATCTCTAGGTATGGTGAAGGCTATGTGATGATGTGGGGCTATTTTAATTCCAAAGGCCAAGGGAACTTTATCAGGATGCATAGTATCCTAAAAAAAAATTAAAAAAAATACTTAAAAATAAAAATCTGCCTGCCTCTATGGGAATTTAACATAGGGGTGTACTCACTTATGCACCCTGTATTTTAAGGAAGAACATTTATTTATTTACGATACATTATTCATTCACAAAGAAAATTGGTGTCCTTAAAGGTTGGATTTTTCCTAATTTTTTTAATTAAGGCATTAAGGTCAATTTCCAAAATATGATTTTTTATTCCTCTTTTTAGTCAACTTTAGCATGGGTGTATTCACTTATGCATTGCACTGTGTATATGTATATATATATATACACTGAACAAAATTATAAACACAACACTTTTGTTTTTGCCCTCATTTTTCATGAGCTGAACTCAAAGATCTAAGACTTTTTCTATGTACACAAAAGGCCTATTTCTCTCAAATATTGTTCACAAATCTGTCTAAATCTGTGTTAGTGAGCACTTCTCCTTTGCCGAGATAATCCATCCACCTCACAGGTGTGGCATATCAAGATGCTGATTAGACTATGACTATTGCACAGGTGTGCCTTAGGCTGGCCACAATTAAAGGCCACTCTAAAATGTGCATTTTTACTGTTTTGCTGAAAAAAAAAAAAAGGTTGTTGATTGTGGCCTGTGGAATGTTGGTCCACTCCTCTTCATTGGCTGTGCGAAGCTGCTGGATACCTGGAACACGCTGTCGTATACGCCGATCCAGAGCATCCCAAACATGCTCAATGGGTGACGTGTCCGGTAGTGATGTAGTACTCGAGCGGTCTCGGACTCGTCTCGGACTTGTTCCTTCAAAGACTCGGTCTCGACTCTGTCTCGACCCTTCAAAGACTCGGTCTTGACTCGGACTCTGCATAGGCGGTCTCGTCCCCATCACTAAATTCTAGTGTGTTGTCAAAATGTTTAAAATTGGGAAATATTGGAAAATGTTATAAAGTAGCTAAGCCTACTAATTTAGACATACCACTAGATAATTTTAATTTGCTCTGCATGTCCTAACTATGATTAAAACTATGTCCCCTTAAAAAAGTCAGGGTGGGCTTAACATGTTGATGACAGAGCAGCACTGTTGAAGCAGTTTAGAAAAATAGGCAGATGATGATGCATGTGGTAGGGATTTTTTTAATGATAGTAAAAGCATAGTCCATATTAAGACGTTAAGACTGCTAGCTTAGTCTGTAGGCCTAACTGTTGATTATTAACTGGGGTGATATTAAATCATGACTATGAAAACTGACATGTTTTTATGGACTCGGACTTGCTTCCTCAAAGACTCGGTCTTGACTCGGACTCGACTGTATTTGAAAACCAACGGACTCTGTCTCGACTCGGTCTCGACCCTTCAAAGACTCGTCTTGACTCGGACTCGGCATAGGCGATCTCGTACCCATCATTAGTGTCCGGAGAGTATGCTGGCCATGCAGTATGCCAACTGGGATGTTTTCAGCTTCCAGGAATTGTGTACAGATGCTTGCAACATGGGGCTGTGCATTATCATGCTGCAACATGAGGTGATAGTCGTGGATGAATGGCACAACAATGGGCCTCAGGATCTCGTAACGGTATCTCAGTGCATTCAAAATGCCATCAATAAAATGCACCTGTGTTCGTTGTCCATAACATACGCCTGCCCATACCATAACCCCACCCCCCCGGTTGACATCAGCAAACCGCTCACCCACACAACGCCATACACGCTGTCTGCCCTGTACAGTGAAAACCTGGGATTCATCCGTGAAGAGAACACCTCTCCAAAGTCCGGTCGAGACCCCGATGACGACGACGAGCATGCAGATGAGCTCCCTGAGATGGTTTCTGATAGTTTGTGCAGAAATTCTTTGGTTATGCAAACCAATTGTTGCATCAGCTGTCCAGGTGGCTGGTCTCAGACGATCAAAAATGTTGAACAGCAATTAAATATAAGCCATTACTAAGTATACCACTTTAAATTGCATGAAATCATCAAATATTAACAGTCAGAAGAGAGCTTGCATATCACTTATATAAAGCTTGAAGGATCATAAGTCTGTATCGGCTGCATATATCCTGATCGAAGCATCTCTAATACCCTGTGATTGTGATAAAGTTGTAAAGTATTGATTCTCACACACACATTAGTTGGATGGGAATATATCACGGTCTGCATGTTGCATACGGTCTAGTCACTTATGGTAACAGTTTTAGGACTGAGCATTTGTCGTATGAGCTAGGCAGGCGGGGGTCAAAGGTTGTGGTGAAATTAGCCTGACTACGTGAGTCATATTCACTTGCTCTTTTAAGCAAAGAGAGAGAAAGATAAAATAAAAACAAGTCATGAAAAGAGTAAGACAGGACATTAGATAAAGCTGTGTCACATGATGCTTTTTCCCCTTTCCATTCGCCCTTTTCATGTCAACTTAAACTCAGAAGTCACTCTTGCACCAATTCAATTTCCTCAGGCACTGGCCACAAACTCCTGTTGAGCCGGAGGATCCGCTGGACGCCCGGATCTGATGACCGTGTGTGTGTGTGTGTGTGTGACCCGACGGCTGCATGATTGTGACCAAGGACGCAGATATGGCTGGATTTCTTGTGGCTGGAAAGAGTGCAAGCATATATATTTATCTAAAAATCTTCTGTATTTTCAGCTTCAGAATCATGAATATGTTTATTCTGGTGTCTCTATCGTCCTGTGCTTTGGGTTTAATTCCAGCAACAAGTCCAAGTCTATTCATTTACACCCACAATGTAATACCAAATTTCCAGGCAATTATTTATTTCCTCTTGGATTCACACTTACCCGTTTCCTGAATTTCAAAAGCTTCTATGTTGCATTCTAAAAATAATTGGAACAGAAATGCAAAATATGCCAACTTATGTATTATTTATTTCGGCTTCAGATTTTTGTTGTGTATTTGATGCACTTCTTGAACTGTTAAGCTTCAGTAATTCCTGAAAGTGTTTGTTGATTTGATCGGGAACAATCATATTGATACGTGAGAGTTAGAGCTGTGGATTCAGTTCTTTGTAGTTATGGATTATAATACATATTGTATTTATTTTCCTGCACCTGTTATGCTGATATATGATATAATTGTTGGTGTTTCCATGTTTAAAATAGTTAATTGTTTCATTCCAAACAGTTAAATAAGTTTCATGTTTCATGCTTCACTCTAGTGTTGATCCCTGTGCCATTGAGTGGCAAAACCGTGCACCAATGTTGTATTCTTCAGTCATATCATAGCATATCTTTATTTAGCAGATTTCTCATGCGCGCTCAGGATGTCGTAAGCATGCATTTTGCTTCCCTTGTTGAAAAATGGCAAGAGTCAGACCCTTCTGGATGAACCATCTGGATGCTTGATATCTCTGAAGACGTTTCTTGTGCTTTCATCCTCCCAGCGAGGTGCATTTGGGGGAAAAAAAAAAGTAAAGAAAGAGAAAGCGACTCCAGAGTAAGGCATCAGTTTTGCAAAGCTAGAATTAAGATTTCTATTAATTACATAATGTGTAGATGAGTGCTGGAGCTGTTTCTGGGAAATGACTTCCGCTTGATTGGGAATACCTTCTGTTTGTATCTGCTGCTGGTGTTTGAAAGCTCTGTTGAACTCTACAGTGTGTTATAGAGCAGATTTCACTGGCCTAAAGGGTAAATTATACGTCTGTCTGCTCTCAAGACCAAGTAGTTCCCTATGCCATCTGTGATGCCCACTGGGAGAGGACGTTTGGTGACACAACCCTCTACGCACACCTCGGCAATATAATCGCCATTGGCTAGTACATTTTTTAGTTTACTCACCAAGAGTTCAGATGCAAAAGCCTCTAAGTGCCATCTGAAATTTTCTAGACCATCTGACCATTTTTATCAAGCTTGTATATTTAAGTTCAGTAATTTCACTTAAATGGCAATGAAAATTACCTTAATAATTGTCATTTAAGTGAAATTACTGACCTTAAATATACGAGCTTGATAAAAATGGTCATTCTAGAAGAAAATTTCAGATGGCACTTAGAGGCTTTTGCATCTGAACTCTTCATATATATATATATATATATATATATATATATATATATATATATATATATATATATATATATATATATATATGTATATGTATGTATGTATGTATGTATGTATATGTATATATATGTATATATATGTATATATGTGATTCCACCAGATCAGCTTAAATTTGTAAAATGGCACCTTTTTAAATATCTGAACGTACACTCTTAACATCAGTCAATCAAGCATTATATTATGATAATCAAGCACTTATTAATGATAGAACTCTAGCAATTAGAACTAGTAGTCTAGTAATCGTCAAAATAATCGCCTGACCACTTTTTGGTATTGAACGTTCATGCAGTTGCTACACACGGGAAATGTGTAGCATGTAGATTATGTTTGTTCCCGTTTACAGCAGAGACTGTATTTTTTTACGCAGACTAAGGGTGTTTGGTGTCAGTCAGAATATTATGTTTTTATTTTATCAGGCAGTGATAGAAAGTGTCATCAGGTATGGAATGACAGCATGGTTCGGCAATCTCTCCACACAGTCAAAATCAAAGTTGCAGCGCCTGGTACAGACTGCTATGAAGGTGATGGGGAGGACTGAAAAGCTCTCCCTTCAGTCCATTTATGAGCAGTCTGTACTTAAACAGGCGCAGAGAGTTCTGTCGGACCCGTCCCACATTCTTCGAAAGGAATATGAACTCTTGCCGTCTGGTAGAAGGTACAGAATACCAAAAACTAGACTGAACCGGTTTAAATACTCCTTCGTACCAGTTTCCACCAAAATTTTAAATCAAAATCTAAATTAGAAGTTGTGTGATGATTTGTATGAGATAGGCCGGAGGTATGTGCAATAATCTTGTGTGCTGTACTTTTTATTAATTTTTAACCTTAGTTATCTATATTTGTGTATATGTAGTTGTGTATTATTTCTATTTTCTATGTGTATTTATTGTTTGTAAAGGCAGCAATGGCACTAAGCACTTTTGAGTCCACAACAAATTTCCCCCAGGGGACAATAAAGTATAAAGTGAAAGTGAAGTGAAATGTTGGAAACCAAACAGTTGATTGGCCCCATTGACTTGGTTCAACGGGGCCCATTAACTGTTTAGCCCTATTCGGACGGTAATTGTTTCTCATGTGGACGTCTGTAATAAATATATTTGACTGTGAAGGAGTGAGTTTTTTTTAATCCCACGAACCCGCGAACCGCGAATCAGTCGCATGATTGGCTGCTGCAAATAAAATGTCATATGCTTGGAATAATACGAATAAATTCGTATTTAATTTAATAATAGGATAATAATGTTCTATTTATTATTTAATTATTTAAATCTAATTTTTAAAAATAGGAACCTAGATACGTGTACGCTTTATTTGAAATGGTTTTCTGTCTTGCATTTTATCTCAAAAAGATGTCATTTTAAAAATATGGAAATTAGCGGTTAAATTAATGCAGCCTCTTATTTACATGAGATTGGTTTGTATTTTTAATGTTGTGCATAATACCCTATTTTAAAATTGTAATGCATATATATTGCTGCTGCCACAATAACGACCCGTTTCAAATGTTTCCATGTTCAAATGTTTTTTGTTCAAATGTTTTTTTTTTCTTGTATATTGTTCTTGTAAATACTTTCCAGCATTTCAGTGATAAAAGTGTACGTCTTTAAAATAATGCATGCAAATTACAGTGAAGCGCCACAGTTGTCGTACGGACGGTGTCGGCAGTGAGCAAGAAGGATTTAACCAGTGAATTTTGAAGTGATCTCTTCTTGTAAACTCAGATATGTGGATTTGGACGGCAATAAAATCACAGACTAACCCTGTAAATGTTGAAAATACCTCACAACTCCATGAGAAACAGTTAACTGGCTTTTGTGTGTTATGTGATAAAACTAGCAGTGATAAAACTAGGACACTTGTTAAGATAATTACAGTAATCTGCATGAAGAGTAAAGAGATGCATTCTCAGATTTCTCTGGGAGTTGGTCAGTGAGTCTTTACATTATAACAAAACATGCTGTTTTTCTTACATAAGGATTAATGAAATTAAATATGCGAGATGCTAAAAAAAACAGTGATACTCAAATATACTTATACAAAATGACAAACAATTACCATGTGGAAAATGCTCATAAAAATGCATTGACTTTAGCCACACTAAATCATGTCTAACGTTCTAAGTGGACCTTATCATATAAAATGATGTATAAATGCATGTATGAAATGACTCTTGTAAGCAAACAGCAGCTTAATACACTGACTGTCAAAAGAGCCAGCGCTTCAACAGTAGGGTAGACTGGGTACAGTTGAGACACTTTTTGCGTTTTGATTTTTCACACAAAAATAGATACTGAAAAGAAGTGAATTTCCACATGACATGCCACATGACATTTCATTAGCTTATCCACTAAGATATTATCAATCAATAATACCCAGAAGTAGTTTATATTTTCCACAATTATCTCATGAAAATAAGGTGCTTTTTGTCTCAACCTTGTCTCAACTGTACCCATATGTGGTACAGTTGAGACAGTGCATGGTACAGTTGAGACACCCATTTCTAATGATGTAAAGGTAACTAACCATTCATTCTAAATATGAAAAATAAAGACAAATAAAGAAAATAACAATTGGGCAACATTTACGTTTATTCAACCATTTATATTCATTCATTTTATTTAAATTAGCACTGGTTAAAATTGATAAAGCAGGAACAAGATATGAAACAATATTTATTAATTATACACAGTTTAAATATCACAAATATCAAATTTTATTTTCATTTGCGTCCTATGTTGGCTAATTACGACGTTTTACCTGTTATCATAACACTGCACAACTAAGCAGTGTGTTTCCTAATAGAACTCTATCGGGGGTACAGTAGATACACGTGTGTCTCAACTATCCCCCGCTGGCCACCTCGCATATTTCTCTAGATTTTGCAATTACCTTGCATGACACAATACCATGAAATATGCCAGTTTTTAGGGCACAGAATAACGTTTGTGGTGATACCAGTTACGTTTAACAGTCATATAGGGATAGTAAGCTATTTATTGTGGAGAGTGCATGGTGAAGTGAACGTCCTACTTTAGAAAAAAAACTTTTCCCGATATTTTCGGATCGGAGATGCGTCCATTGTTAAAATTTCCCACGATCAAAGAGGACACTAATACGCATGTGCACAGCAAAAATCACAACTTGTGCTTGCTGCGAACGCAAGTTATTTAAGGTGTCTCAACTGTACCTATGTCTCAACTGTACCCAGTCTACCCTACAAAAGACTCTTTTACAGCCGTTCTGCTGAGCGAGTCGAAGCGTGTCTTTTGACCCTGTGTGCCGATCGAGTCGCACGGGTATATTTGTGGCAATAGCCAACAACACATTGTATGGGTCAAAATTATCGATTTTTATTTTATGCCAAAAATCATGAGGATACTAAATAAAGATCATGTTCCATGAAGATATTTCAAGATATTTTGTAAATTTCCTACCGTAAATATATAAAACATTTATTTTTGTGAGTGAATGCAACCAACATATCACCAACATAAATGAACATTATGAATCACCAACATAAATGTACAACTTTAAAGGGGTCATATAATGCCATTTTTGTACAAGCTAATATGATTCTTTAGGGTCTAAATTAAAAGTTTGTAATATACTTTAATTAAAAATTCTCATTAGTATTGTAAGAAAACACTAATTTCACCTGCTCAAAAACAGCTCTGTTTTCAGCACGCCGTTTCAGTGCATGTGTCTTTAAATGATAATGAGCTTTGCTCACCCCGCCCCTCTGTTCTGTGCCTACACCGTATCTAACACAATAACCACGCGTTGTTCATTATAAACGTGGGATTATGAATTATATTGAGAACGTCGTACATAGAAAACATGCCGTAATGTACCCGGAGTGTAAAGCTTAGATGGATTCATCATGAAGCGTGCAGCAAGGTTTGCAAATTTGCAAAGATTAATATAATTATTAATATAAAGGTTAATAAAACTTCACACTCACTTCTGGAGGTTCAGCAGGAACACATTGGTACCGATCCGTTTTTTCTCGTTTGTAAAGCTGTCTGGTGTGAAATGATTCACGCAAACAGGAAAGCTCAGACGATCGTGGGGAATCCCTGTGAGGGAATCCCCGCGTCAATCCTTTGGGCATATTGCTTCAAAAACAAAACTCAGCCACTGCATCTTCAACGGCTCGGATTTAGGAACATCCAAATGACTGCTGTTCCTTATTACACCGAAGAACAATCGCAGACGCCATTATGCTCATAGACAGCGCTCCAGTGAGGGTATCAACAATGACGCGTGGACTATGATTGACAGCTCGCTCATGAGCGAGGGCGGGTCTGTGTTGAAACGCTGCAGCTGTCAATCACAATCGTGGGAGGGGCGTCCGACCGTGTGACGTCACACGGTCGAACGGCTTGATTTCAGAGAGAGTCAAACATATAAGGAGATTTAAAAAAAACCACTGGATGGATTTTTATCATTTTATGATGGTTGTGTACAGGCACTGCCAACACACATTTCAGTACAATCAACTTGTAAAAGTGCATGTACCATTATATGACCCCTTTAAAGGAGATTTTCTCAATGTTTAGATTTTTTGCACCCTCAAATTCCAGATTTTCTCATTTTTCTAATTTGTATATCGGCCAAATATAGTCCTATCATAACATAACATAACATACATCAATGAAAAGCTCATTTATTCAGCTTTCAGATGATGTATAAATCTCAATTTAAAAAATGTTACCCATGTGACTGGTTTTGTGGTCCAGGGTCACATATGACTCCTGTTTTAATGTCTTCACATTGGCTCCCAGTCCGCTATAGAATTGATTTTTAAAGAGCTTCTGCTTGTTTTTAAATGTTCACATGGCCTCTCTTACCTTTCAGACTTGTTGTGTGAACACCATCCATTAAAACTCTTAGGTCTGCCAACCAGAGTTTGGTCACTGTTCCAAAGTCAAAGTTAAAATCTAGGGTTGACCGAGCTTTTTCCATAGCCACACCTAAACTTTGGAAGTTTACCGATTCATATTAGAACCGCACCAACATTACATATTTTTAAATTAAAATTAAAAACGTATCTCTTCACTGTTGCCTATAACTTGTGATGTCCCTTGTTGTCTGTTGTTGTTTTGTTTTATTTTTATTCATTGTTTTTGGTTTTAGAACATTGCACAGCGCATTGGTCGACTGTGGTGGTTTTTAATTGTGCTTTATAAATAAATTGAGATTGAGATTGCTTATGTTCGTCCTCAGATCGACTCCAGCGGACTGAAGATCTCACTCGCTCACCATGACCTCCTTCAGCTTTTTATTTGGCCTCCTCTTCATCAGCAGGTAAGAGGATTCTGTCATGGATCAAGCTCATTTAATCGTGTGTGACGTTTCTAAAATCAGGCTTATATGTGCTCCTAGAATAGTACATTTACGAATTAAGGATGCAATTATTCATCAATTCTTTTAAGGAAAGTTTACCCAAGAAATTAAATTCATATATTCACCCACATCTCCTTTTAAGAAAGAAATGCGTATTTTGATGAATTGTTAGCTCTTCCCAGTAGGTAATGCTAGGGGTGTGACGAGATGCTTAGCTCAGGAGAACGAGATTGGATTCACAAGAACGAGGCGAGAGTATTTTTAAGAAATCCTCAATGGCAAAATTCATGACTGTAAAAATAGTCTTCAGGTGCATTTTGGAAATGTTTTAACTAATCATCTTGTAATGAATATAATTCCAGTTCTACTTTCTGAGTATTAATAATATGCATTGAAAGACAACAATATACAAGCACTGTAAAAGGTTTTGCCACAAACTCGACTGACTGGCTTTTCTCATGTATGATTTCACATGAGTCTCTTCAGATCTTACTATACATGAGCTGGAGCTGCTCGATTATGGCAAAAATAATAATCACAATTATTTTGGTCAATATTGATATCACGATTATTGGAGGGGTGATATGATCTTATTTCATGATATGAGTAATTTTAATTTCACAATGAGCGATACTTCAGCAAAAACTAATACTAGGTTAAATATAGCTGCAAGCAGCAATTATCGGGGCCAAGCAGAATAAGACGACAAGACATGCCAACATTTCTGAAAGTGTCAGACCAACTGCAACAATGAGCAATTAAAGACATTTAAAGAGGATTTTTGGTGAAATGGCTGAAAAATCATCAGTTTTAAAGTCATTTAAAATATGATTTAATTGATTATCAGTTTCGACCAATAGGTGGCGCAGTTACAAAACTGATGTGATGTGGTCAGAGTGAAGAGACAATGACACGTACAAAGTTTGGTGTCAAAATGTCAAGGCATTGCAGAGATAAAGCCTGAATAGTCCTTTTGGCATCATGTCTAAACTTTGCTGCTGCACTATACGAAAACGGTTTCGTCTATCAGCACGAAATCCATAACTTTTAGTCGGCACAGTCTGGAGATGATACGATTCGATTTTGGTGAAAATCGGACAAACGGTCTAGGAGGAGTTCGAAAAAGTAGGTTTTGAATGAAAATCAAGATGGCGGACAGGAAGTTCGGCCAAATGAGGTAAACTTGGTATCTATGTTCTCAGCTTGACCCAAGGAATGTATTAAGACCAGTGGTTCGAAACTTCTCACGCTCCTTCAGGGCATCGTGCTGATGACCCATACCAAGTTTCGTAACAATCCGTTCATGCGTTCTTAAAATACAGCATTTTAGCGCAAAATTCAAAATGGCTGACAGTCAAAATGGCCGATATGGTAAAATCAGCATGTTGCCCTGAATCTAACGAGACCAATTTTATGATTTTTGGACAAACTGTTCAGAAGTTCTAAGCAAAAATATAAATTTTTCCTATCTCTGGACCAGTAGGTGGCGCTGCGCCGAAACGCAGCATGTAGCCTCAGGTCATGCTTGTGACGATATGTACCAAGTTTGGTCTGAATCCGGTAAAGCGTTGCGGAGATACAGCCTTGCGTCTGTTTTCGCAAGCGCTACATAAAATTTGTCCGTGGGTTTATCGAAAACAGTTTGACGAATCAACTTGAATTCCATAACTTTTTGTCGGCATGGTCTGGAGATGATCTGGTTCAATTTTCGTTTGAAAAAGTAGGTTTTTCGGAAAATTTCAAATGACGGAAAATGACGACATAATTTTGTTGATTGGCTTTACGGTTCTAAAGTTATTAGCATAAACATGAGTGCAACTTTGGACAGTTGGTGGCGCTAGAGGGATTGGTTTTAAGACACCAAATTTGCTATGGTGACAGATTAGACTATCCTCTATTAGTGTGCCAAATTTCAAAACGCAAGCGGTTCTATGGGCTACCTATGGGAAGAAGAATAATAAGAACGGGAACAGATACAATAGGTGCTTGGCCCCTAATTAATGAGTAAAAAGTACATGCTGTACATTAAATATAGACTAATCCTTATTTAAAACTACAAAAGTTATTAATTCAAGACCAGTGAGTGATTTTTATCTTTGTCTTTTCTTGTTTGATTAACATTAATGTCATTAATTTCAGCTGCACGGATCCAATATACTGTTACACACGCGTTTCAAACGCGCTGCCAATGCGGCATTTCGACATGTTTGTGTGTCACCGGAGTGAAATATATATTCCTTAAATGAAATTTTTGGAAAGAGTCTGGAAATCAAAAATAAGAAGGATAAAGGATGTTTGAATATTAGGTTTAAATACCAATAAACTGTATAATGCAATATATAGTGGATTTCTTCCATGAAAGACGAAAAACGAAGGTTTATAATCTATTCCAGATGGATGTTGGTGTCAGTGAACTTTGTAAATGTGTACAGGCTGGGACACGCAGCGGGAATAATGGGATTCGGGAATTCGGGAATAATGGGAGCTTTTTCACAGTCTGATGCTCGGAAAACTGCCTGACAGAGACTGTGATGAACATATACCCACGCAGACAGACACACATGTGCATAAGGGTCGAGGAACGTCTCTAGGCCTGATACAGTAACCGTGAGATTTATATATGCTGACACTCACCTAGTTCCCGCAGCGCTCTGAATCAAGCACTTTCATGCCTCGTGTCCCGGAGCTCCAGACTCCAGCAGTTCCTCTGATTATCATCAATAATGGAGACGAGTGAGAGGAGGCACATGTGGCGGCCGTGCAGATTCTCCTGCGCATGAACACCAGGGGTGGGAATCTCCAGGCGTCTCGCGGTTCAGAGGCTGCGATGCTAAAACAATTATCGATGCATCTTTTTTTTGTGTGTGACTACTTGGTACTTTTAAAGCAAAGTATTTATAATGACCCATAAACCCTTTAGAACCTGAAGCTAAAATAGGTGTTTTTCACATAATTAGATTTTTTTGACTGTACAATTCTAAAACAATGTGCAATCTTCATGTGCAAGGTGTCATCTTTTTCAGAAAAAGATAAGCTTTCAACAAATTAGGGTTATTGACCATTATTGTGTGTGGTGAGTTTGTAAATTGAATTTAAATAGACAAATAGATTAAATAGATTTTTATTTAGAAAAAAAACGGAAAAAATCATGAACGAAAGAAACTAACACCTTAAAGTTGAAAAATGAACTATAATACATATATACACTTTTTTTTTTTTTGACATTGGGTTGCACAGTTTTAATTTAGGACACTTTTTTTTCATACACGCACACATACACATGCACACACTGCATGCTATCTATCTATCTATCTATCTATCTATCTATCTATCTATCTATCTATCTATCTATCTATCTATCTATCTATCTATCTATCTATCTTGTCACATAAATTGGTTGTCTGGGAGGGTAATGCTTTAAAAGTAAAAAAAAATTAACATAAGATATCTCTTTAAAAAAAATAAAAATAAACGTATTTAAATCTTTTTAAAATTGACTTTTGCAAATAACCTTTTTTAAAAGTATAGAAGTATTTGTTAATATTAACGGACCAGAGCTTAAATAGTTTTATTTTTTAACTAACAACTAAAAAAAGATTTATAAATACTAACAAATATATTGCTCATTCATTGTTTGTTAATGTTAGTTAATACATTTATATGATAAACAAATTTTAAATGGGCTTTTTTTGTGAGAAGTTTTTTTTTTTTCAGCATATGATTTGGTCGCACCTTTTTTTTTTTTTTTTTGCTACATGCCATGGGATTAATCAATGCATGCTGATGAATAGTGGTCTTAATCTGCATACCCTAGTTTTGCACAGATGTAAAAAGACTGACAGTGACACAAGACCTCATGTTAGCAAAATGTTTTAATCTTTTAACTCTCAAAAAAACTATTAAAAAAAACATGTATGTTCTTTAATGTTTGATTATAATTTTACTGTCTTCACATAGGGATGGGAAATGATAAGATTTGATCAATATCAGTGCCACTGACGATTCTGCTTATCGATCCGATTCTTTAACGATTCTCTTATCGATTCTTGATAGCACAAAATGTAGTCATGCTTTTCAAAAAAACAAGTGGTTTTATTTATTTTAAAGCTTAAGCTTGAGTAAGCAAACTGTACTTTTTATGTAATTTATGTAATAAATAGAACCTTATTGTAAAGTGTTACTGATTAGTTATACACCGATTCAGACGTCTCCTGAGTTCACTGTTGGAAAGATCAGTTGTTTTAACCATTCATTAAAATGAATCGGTTCAAAGGAGTCATTAGTTCGCGAATTGGACGTGTCATGCGCGTTGTGTGATTATCCCAGCAGTTAGGACATGGACACATCCAAGATTTCTGTCAACACAGATCACCGATCAAATAAGACTTTGGCGGGACAAAAATTCACTTTGGCGGGGACTAAAACAAGTTCAATGCAGGACAATTCATGGGTGAATTTAACTGAGTAGTATAGGCTACATGACCATGCACTCGCACAAATGCGACCACATCAAATTTTAACTCGCACATTCTCCAAAAATGGTTGCATATGCAGGGGCAGGATGCAGGAGAGCTACTCCGGCTGCTACTCGCAGTAGAGCGAGTGTTGCCATCTTCAGTTCCCTGTGAGCATTTAAAAAACACAAATATTTTTGTCTGGTTTTCATCTGGTGACGCGACATATTTCCCGCCGCGCTCTCTGTCCGCTAGTGCTCATCTGTATGTGACGCAAGTGTTTGTGTGTGAGTGTGCGCGCGTGCGCACTCATTGGGATAATTGTAAACACGCAAACACAGACAGAAAAGACATGCCATCGTGGAAATAAGATAAATGACATATTAGTGATGGCCGGTTCGTGAACGAATCGTTCTTTTGAACCGGTTCTTTTTAGTGAACTGGTCGAACCAGTACACTAAATCGGACTGAATCGTTCGAAACAGTTCACGTCTTGCGTCAGCGCTGATCCACAAGTTAAGTTACTCACTTTCGGACATGAGTCCTGACAGTCCCTTCGACTCAAAATAAACCAATATCCCGGAGTAGGCATATATGTTACTCCAGTAAATCCAACAGTTCACTGAACTGAGACATGTTGTGCTGAGAGAAGTGATGAGCACGAGCAGATACTGAGCATGCGCGCACTGCCGAACATACAGGTACAGCCGGTTCTCGGATCACCAGTACAGAACTGTGAACTGTTTCTTTCGGACGCGTTCGATACGGAGAACCGATGAGCTGATGAGCTGAGCATGCGTGCAATTTTTTCAGAGGGACGAAATGCATGTTTCTTAAGTATTTTATTGAACATCAATAAGTGTAACAAAATAAAACATGTTAGAAACATGTTTATCACATAGGCTACTGCCTTTTCACTGTATTATTTTAAAGATTGGAAACAATGAATGGATTATAAAACTAAACATTTATTATTATACTAAAACATTATTTTCAGGAACAGATAATTTAATTTCTAAGTAAGGTGATATACGTTTTTGACGTAGCCTAAACTCTTTCCAAGGTTTTAAAGGGTGCAAATGTTTATAATGTGTTAATCAAAACATAAGGTATTAAACATACTGGAGACATGCATCGAGTTTTTAGTTTTGTCGACTGATTTAGCCTAGTAAGGTTTCAGTAGTTTTCAGCTCACACACAGGCATGCTACGGTTCTCGAGTCAAGAACTGGTTGTTGCAGCAGTTCTCGGATCACCAGCACAGAACCGAGAACTGTTTCTTTCGGACACGTTCGATACGGAGAACCGATGAGCTGGAGAGACTGCGCATGCGTGATCGCACCGTCTCTGAACCGAACTTTCTTTTGGCCAACTGATGCTGTGTTTCTGTTTATATACTGTCTGTGCTGTGCTGTTACATGAGCACGGGTGAACCAATGACTTGAATGAGGGGCCGAATTCGGCGAAATGTAAGTTTATTTAATTGCAAATAAAATAAAAATGATGAAGACCAGTTTATTCACTTTAAGACAGGGGTGTCCAAACTCGGTCCTGGAGGGCCACTGTCCTGCAGAGTTTAGCTCCAACCCCAATTAAACACACCTGAACCAGATAATCAAGATCTTACTAGGACTTGATTATCTGGTTCAGGTGTGTTTAATTGGGGTTGGAGCTAAACTCTGCAGGACAGTGGCCCTCCAGGAACGAGTTTGGACACCCCTGCTTTAAGACATGTAAAACATCCGTGTTTGCGCATTGCCTTAGGCCTACTACAGGGTTCATTTTCAAAACGTAAATGTAAGAAACCTATCCAAGATGATTATTTATGACGATGAGTACTGAAGTTATGATTACAAATGCCTTTATTTGAATGTATATTTATACGCCGGGATGATAGAATTGACGTAATTACGTGATGACGTAAAAGAACTGGTGAACCGTTTTTTTGAACCGGTTCATTTCACTTTTTTTTTCCGCAATTTCACATTTCGACTTCCCATCACTATAACATATTACTTAAGGGCTATTTAGTTTGTTTAATAAAATAACAAATTGTAATCTGGCGCTATAAAGAAAATCCAATCAAATTTACTTGACCTTCAAGGGGGGCGGGGCGAGCCGTTAGGAGGGCGGGGCGCCCCCCTTATGTAATGGTAGGGGAAACCCTGAATTAGTAACGTACAAAGCCGCTCTTATACACAACTAAATAATAAAGAGTTATGACTTGAAATTGTTGCTGTATACCGCAATCAAAAACAGCTTATACAAAAAAAGTACATGATCATCTGCTGAGCACAGTCAAAATGTGACTGATACACACTGACTGTGGAGGACAGTGGTGAACGTGATTTCACCAAGTACCACATGTTCCTGGATCAACATCTTTGTTGATCCTGGAACAACTTTCCAATCAACCAATCAGATTTGAGGGACAAGTTTACAGTTTATGTGAAGTTTAGGCTTAAAACCAGGGTTTGGTTCTTCAACATCAGTGTTATTCACCCATCATTTCCCTCTGAGTTTAGGGAAAAGTTTGGGTAGGGATAGGGTTAGGACTAAATTTTGGGGCAGGAATGTTATTCCAGGATAGTTTCCATTACAGATTTGCGCAAAACTTATGCGTTTTTTTTCTAAATGTCGTCAAAAAACGATTGCGAAATGACGGTGTTTCCATTAACGATGTTATGCGACTAAAACTGAATTTTTTTCTCTCGCGATCAGTAAAATCATTCCAAAAACCATGGCAACTGACGTTGGTAGATTTACATATATCCCAGCCACTGCACTGGCCATTATTATTAATGGAAGGAGATGTATGTGTGTTTTCCAAGCATTAATGGTGAGGAACGACCCTTATTATACTTGTGAGCGGCACATATGAGGAGTTTCTGGGTGTTTCTCCCTCATTTCTGCTTCGAGGTCTTGATTGTGGCATTTATTTTTGGTTTAGAATCCAGTATTCCTGTAATTCTTTTGTCTTTTATGAGTTTAACCCTTTGGGGTCTGAGCTGTTTTCTGGGCCCTGGAGGTGTTCTGACATGCTCTGACATTTGTGCTTATTTCTGTTACTTGTGACATTTTCATGGCTAAAGTCTAATTACACTGTATTCAGCACAAACTCTGCTACAATAATATATCAGCAGCATGTGTGTAAAAGTTTGTAGTTTTGAGATAATGACAATTATGCGTGGTTTGTGAAAATACAAAAAAAAATTCTCACTGAAATAAGGCCATGAAACCCCTACTGATTAGGCTATTTCTTCACAAGACTTTTGAAAATTGTATGACGTAGCCTAGAATATTTGCTCTAAAACTATGTGAAAATCACCCTGACTCCTCATTCAGATAAGACAATATATTGATTTAAAAATGTTACGACGTGTTTTGTGCCACAAAGCTTTATGCGGGAGCTCATTAATATGTAAGCTTTTCACACCTGAGAAAGACAAAGACACTCCCCTAACGGCCCTATTAGGAGCTATCAGGCCCCTATCATTCTGAGCAACCTTGCACAAAGAATGAGGAGATTTAAAAAAGAATGGCTTTTAGATTGTTTGATTTATTTACAACACAACATAATCCAAAGATAACCAATGATCCAAAGACAGAGACCTTTGTGCCATTCCTAAAAACATTGTACATACCTTTCATTTCCAAGGTGTTTGATTTTCACTTTACCATGTTCATGTACAGAGACATGTACTGTGAATGTTGAAGTCAGCAGGACTCAGTGGCATCTGGGCCCTGAAAAAGAAAAAAAAAGTGAACATACTGATATCAAGAGAAAGGCCTGCACGGTTTTGGGAATACATTTTAGATTTTTCTGGTTAAAATTGCTTTTTAAAATTCACAGAATACACACACACAAACACACAAATGTTTCCAACAATAATATAATGAACACCAGGTTTGTTGTGCCTTGTAAGCATAGGCTATGTGCAGTGCTGCATAAAATAATAATAACAATAACCATAGCAGCCTATAAATCTTCCAAAATATTTCAGTAACAACTAAGCAAGAGAAAAATATATTGATTATCATGTTACTTCAAATGTTTCCATTCGTTATGATGATATGAAATGAGATAATAGTAAAAACATGAAGCCGTTTGGTGCGTTTTGCTTTTCGAATGTATAAAATATGATACATTCAAACGCGATCGCGCTCAAATATAAAACATTATGGTTACCATATACATATCTACGTTTGAGCAGATATCCACAAACACAGTAACAGTAAACACGGGTCTAAATATTACAATATTCCCCATATATCTAGCAACAGTTCAACTGCAATGTGAAATTTATGCAACAATAACAAACTAATATGTAAGAATTTCTTACCTTGTACATCTTTCTTGTCTTCAAATCGCATCTTTCTTGTCTTCAAATCGCATTCTTCTTCTTCTGAGGTAGCCTAAATCCAATGTAAGCTCAGGCGCGTCTTTCAAACTCGACGAAAAGCAGAGACTTGTGAAGTGTTTTGGTGTTTTGTTTTTGAGGTAATGAGCGCGTTCGTGTTCCATGTGGAGATTTGCATGTGAATATCTTTTGCGCGAGTGGGCGTGTTCAAATTAAAAGTAATTAGGAAGCGTTTGAGAAGCTGGACATCTTGTTGGTTTTATACAAATTACTTAAACAGAGAATATTTGTTTTCAGTTTGAATCCGATCATTTAAAAGTACACACTTAAATGTTTATAAAGGTATATGGCTCATAAATGTGTGACAAGTATTCGCTGAGTTTTGTTTCAGTTTATAGACGTGCTCAAGAAAAAAAAGTTCACCGCGACGGAGAGGCAGAACGCACACCCTGTTTATTTTCTTTATTTTACAAAAGCACAATGTTTTGATTTGATTGTAAGTGGACACATACAAAAGTAGAAATATCACAGATTCTTTTTTTATATTTCTTTTTTCTGTATGACCATAAATGACGGAGTAATTTAAGTTTATAGTTCTACAATGTGAAGAAAATCCAGCAAAACGCGCCGGCGCGTTTGCCGACCTCAGAGGGTTAATAAAGAACTCTGTCTCGTATTCTGTCCAAACACACCGTGTCATCTACGTCAGGTGACCTGTAAATGAGCAAAAACTGTTTCCATTGCAGTTTTGTGAACTATATTTCTTTTTCGAATTGCCTGAAAAAACCTCCTCATGCGAGCAGAAAAACTTTTTTGCGATAAATGGGAGTTTTTGTGAAATTGACGTGTTTCCATTGGGCGTATTTCAGACAAGGAAGTTCCGGGAGTCTCCCGCATGTTGATCGTGTCTCCCTGATGCCCGCAAATTAGTTAAAATCTCCCGGAATCTAGAGCGAGCGAGCAAGAGCGTGTATGCGTAGCGCGCGCACGGCAGAGAGAGGGAGCGAGAGACCTTGCGTGTGTGTGCTAGTGTGCGTGTGTTCCTCACGAAGCGCATGTAAGGACCCAACCAATCAATTGTCAGTGTGGGCAGGCTTTTATCTATACTCCCGAACCAAATTAATTAGAACCGAACCCCCCCAGCATTAAATCTAAGTAGTAAATCTAAGTAAATGCTTAGTAAATCTAAGCAGATCATAGGCTGTTTCTATGATCTGATTATGCTTGTGATTAGGAATGCACCAAAATGAAAATATCACGTACTTGATAAGTTCTAGTTCAGCTCTGTCTCTCAATCATATCCACGAATGAGATCTTAAAGGATAATGTGATTGTTTTTGTGTCTGGAAGAGATGAATGACCTAAATGGAGATTAGAGGAAAATCTGGGATTGCACATTTGTCAGATTATGTTATTGTTTTAAGCATCGGGACCTTTTTGACTCTTTGAGCTGAAACTTCTCATTGTCTCTCATATTCTTTGTCATGGCAGCTTAATTTCAGGGAATTAGATTCATTGAAATACCAAAAAATAGAACAAAATAAAGTTGGAGACAAAGTAAAATTTAATATTATCCTAACTTCATCCAGTGGTTTGTAATTCAGTGGGATATGCTCAGCAACCAGAGAAACATGTTTCGGTGTTTGTACTACCAACTGACTTTATAGTTTACAGCATTAGTTCGTTCGTTCGTTCGTTCGTTCGTTCGTTCAGATTGAATCGGAATCTAATTGAATCACAAGCTTGTGAATTGAAATCGAATTGAATTGTGAAATTTGTGTCACTATTATTCATGTTATTAGTTTATTATTACGCATATGTGTTGTTTTGGAGGCTGTCCTTAAGCATCACGCCTGTGCCTTATTTTATGTCTCTCACTCACTCTTCTGGGACAGAATGATGTTTGTTTGTTTTCTCCCTTTTCATCTCCCACTTTCCATTTGCTGGGAAAGAACAAAGCAGGAGAAGATCCAAGAGTGAAAGCAGTAACAGAGCCACACAGATTGGCCATCGCGTCTCGTTTAAAACACCCGGACAGGAACACGCCAAACATGAGACTTGTGTAAAATATGACACAGAGCAACATTTTATATCACCGACATATATATTATATAACCAATGGTGTTGGTTTGCAGTGGGAGGCTTACCACGGTATATGCTTATATTCTGAGCAAGGGACGATACCAGTGTAATTTAACATTTTTATTATGGGTAAAACATATCAATATTAAAAACGTACTTTCATTCATAATCGGTCAGTGAGTGACACAACATACACTACTGCTCACAGGGTTTGGCTCTGTACGATTTTTTTTATTATTTCAGTCTTCTACTCGCCAAGGCTGCAATTATTTGATAAAAAATACAGTAAAAGTTGTGAAATATTATTCCAATGTAAATCAGCATCATTACTCCAGTCTTCAGTGTCACATGATCCTTCAGAAATCACTCTAATATGATGATTTGATGCTCAAGAAACATTTATGATTATTATCAGTGTTGAAAACAGTGCTTTAGATTTCTGTGGAAACTGATTCACTTTATTTTTTCAGGATTATTTGATGAATAGAAAAAGTATTTATTTGAAATTAAATCTTTTGTATCATTATAAATGTCTTTACTGTCACTTTTGATCAATTAAATGCATCCTTGATGACTAAATATGCATTTCTTTAAAAAGACTCACACTTTACGCGGCACACTGATCCTACAAGCTGTCGGCATCACTTTCCTCCTCACTGTCGTCTTCTCTCTCGAACATGGTAGATGATGATGATGATGATGATGATGATGTTTATTTTATGTTATTAACATTAATGAATATTAGGCTGCTGTCACTTTAAGACTGAATGCACGGACCGAATATACTGACACACATCCGGTTTCTTTCTCAACGTTTCACTTATCACAGAACCGAGAGAATATTAGCCAAGACTGGTATTTTGACATCATTATGTGCGCATGTGTCCGTTCAAGCGCAAGTAAACGAGAAAGAGGAATCAATTAGGTGTTCGAGCGCTGTCTGAAACGCCTCTCTCCCTCTCTCGTTTTCTCTCTCTCTCTCTCTCTCTCTCTCGCTCTCTCTCGCTCTCTCTCTCTCTCTCTCTCTCTCTCTCGCTCTCTCTCTCTCTCTCTCTCTCTCTCTCTCTCTCTCTCTCTTGTTCTCTCTCTCTCTTGTTCTCTCTCTCTCTCTCTCTCGTTCTCTCTCTCTCTCGTTCGTTTTCTCTCTCTCTCTCTCTCGTTCTCTCTCGTTCGTTTTTTCTCTCTCTCTCTCTCTCTCTCTCTCTCTCTCTCTCGTTCTCTCTCGTTCTCTCTCGTTCTCTCTCTCTCGTTCTCTCTCTCTCGTTCTCTCTCTCTCGTTCTCTCTCTCTCTCGTTCTCTCTCTCTCGTTATCTCTCTCTCGTTCTCTCTCTCTCGTTCTCTCTCTCTCGTTCTCTCTCTCTCGTTCTCTCTCTCTCTATCTAAACTTAGCAGGTAATCCGCGAATCACATGCCTAATCTGTACGGATCAACTGCGATCCCTAATAATTAATGAACACACTTATCATCAGGGTTCGAATTACAAAGTGGCTTTCGGGGGAGCCCTATTTTCCGATCCTCCCTGACTGATTTTAACGCTTTTGGTGCATGTTCGGGCATTTAAAACAATAGTTTTACAGTAAACAGTACAGAACGTACTTGGTTACTTACGTAACCTCGGTTCCCTTACCTCGGAGATAAGGGAACGAGTACTGCGTTGCCTTGCCGTACTATTTCTCTCACGTCAGGTGTTTTCGCTTCAGTCGATTAGATCTGTCATATGGCGAGTTTTCTCTGTATTTATACTCTTCTATTTGGCGCGCAGAGTCTGGCAGGTCGCCAAGCGCTCCTATTGGATCGCGTGCTTCTGCTTTCTCGCCATTGGTTTGTGCAGTTGCCTCAGCACAGCCCATCAGCGCTCTCGCCTGTGTTGCTGCAATACGTTTTAAAATAAAGGCTTCAATATTCTCGAGAAAAGGAGTTTTCCCTTGTACAGAATGTACAAAAAATGTACAGAAAATCAAAATCTATATGCGACACAAAAAAATGGACAGTGTTTTAGAGCTCCCCCTAAATGTCTCAAAGTAGGCTTTCAGGGGAGCCCAGGTCCTTTTCAGGGGAGCCGAGCTCCCCTTAGCTCCCCCGTAATTCGAACCCTGCTTATCATCATGATTGCTATCTTACCTGAGATGAAGAAAAGTCTTACTCCAGTTAATAAACGTGTTCCTGTCCCCAAAAATGTTGGTACTCAAAAGCGCCGCCCTCCACGTTTTCTGCTGCGAGTCGTTTATATGTGAAACACACGTACACCTGTAACGCGAACCTCTGATGATGTACAACAGACATCTCAAGTGTGTAAAATATTAACATCGTGAACTAAACAACACAGAGTTGTTAATGTAGCTGCATTTAGACCATAATCACAATTATCAGAAATGTTTGGTTGAGTTTTGATAAAAAGGCACAGTTTAATTTTCATAATTTTTCATTTTAATTTCCATAGTGTGATATTTTAATTCCTTTCTATGTAAAGCATTTTGAATTGCCATAGTGTATGAAATGTGCTATATAAATAAACTTGCCTTGCCTTTAATCTTATTGCACATTATTCAGTTTTAAGTATTATTATTTTTAAGGATTTCTGGTTTTATTTCCATTTAAAAAAAAAAAAAAATCACATTTTAAAGTTTGAATTCAAACCTCTTTGAGTTATTGTATAAGCTATTGCTCAATGAAAATGATCCCAAAGCGTCCAATCAGCCGTATTACTAGATTAGTCTGAATATTACCAATATTGTTGGAATTGCTTTTTTAAAAGTTTATACAAATCAGTGTGAAATGAAATGTATGGCATCGGGAAAAGTCTTCTCCGCTGTTCAGTTTGCTTTGATCTAGAATTTCGCTTGCTAACTGCAGACAAACGTTCAATTCTGTGTATGAAAGTCAGTCTTCCGTCGGCTGATTTTTATCATGCTTTATCGTTTGCCACAGTGATATCATGTACTGTACATTGTCATGCGACTCGTTAAATGAAACGAATAGTGACGGTCACGAGTGAGTTTCCCCGCTGGCCGGGAATGAGCTTGACAGATCCTGTGAGGGGTTTCAGAGAAGCTCCGGCAAAGATAAGGTGGATTAATATGAAGTGAAATCTTAAAAGCTTCTTGTGTGTGTCGTAACGACAGAAACATACACTCGTTCACATGCTAGCATACACATGTGAGAACGACTCGATTCACTGGAGGCCACAGGACAGATGAAGTCATATATATATATATATAATTATCCCATCCCATTATATATATGCTTGACCCATCTTGCACACCATCTTCCTTTTGCCTCTGTGAAAATGAGCATTGTGTCGAAACTCAGCATATGTGGAAATGTATTTAGGCAGTTATTGTTTCATATATATATATATATATATATATATATATATATATATATATATATCAAAGTATACAAATGCAGTTTGACTTGATAGCCTTCTTCAGGGAATATAACAAATAAAATGACTACATACTGAGTTGACCAATAAATATTAAGGAGGATTAAAGGGATTAAAAATGATGTTCTTCCTCAGTGTTTCTGTCTGGTTTTCCTGCATAAAATATCTAAACATTCTTAAATCAAGTTACATTTACTGGAGAAGCAGCAAAATGACTGAAGATATTAAGAGTTTATGCTTAAAACAAGAACAAATATCTGCCAGTGGGGTCAGAAAAATCAACTTAATTCAAAGGGAAAAAATAAAAATAAAAAATTGCTTCTCCAGTGAATGTATCTTGATTTAAGAATATCAACCAATCAAAGAGCGTCATTTTCAAAATGCCATTTTCCACATTTCCAACTTACCAACAAGTATTACACCAACAACCATCAGCAACAAAGTAACATCTAAATCACAGAAAAAACAACTGAGAACACATCGACACCAAAGCAACACGATAAATATTGAACAACATTCTGAACACAAAATCTTCATTTTATTTTGTAAATAAACTATAAAAAATTCTAAATACCTCATTTTTTTTCTTATGCAATCAATATTACCACCTATTGCATTTGGTTTCATCTGTTCAATGCCCAAAAAGGAAAAAAAAACATGAACAAATTTGCATTTTATGGTTAAATTATTTAGGATTCAAACAATCCTGATGCAAGACATTCAATTTATTAAACTTCTATGTTCTTTTATCTGCTCGTTTCCCAACCATAACCTTATTTAATGGACATTGAATTCTATAAATCACTTTTTTTTTTTTTGTAAATTGACAATTAATGCACTTGCCACATTTAAAATTTCCCAAAGGAATTTAGTGGAGTTTTTTTTTTTTTTTTTTTTTTTAAGAGATGAGTTTTTACAGCTCTATTTTTAATAAGTCTTAAATCAACCAGAAGATTTTTTATTTCTAAAAGAGGAGTTCAAGTAAGAATCAGACATATTAAAGTGTGGATAAACAGACACATTAAAGCGAAACTCGTATGGCTTCATGAAGGCTCTTTCTGAGATTATACTTGATGATTTATTGTTCCCAGTGTCGTCTGCTTAGAGGGTTTCATGATGCAATGGGTTTCATCACATTTTGACCTGGAAAACCTCTATATTCTTATATTAAGCTCTTCAGAAAAGCATCCCTGTTATGTGAACATTTTATATAGGGAGTGTAAGTCGTTTGCTCATGTAGAAGTCACTGTTAAAATGCTAGGATGTCGTGGAGGGCTTTAGTGCACTGTTATGCAATTTCTAAGGTGTGCTAGGTTGTTGCTAGGGCGTTGCTAGGGCGTTGCTAGGGTGCAGGACGAACCTCAAACAGAAGTTTGAATGCTTAGTGTTTAAAACCTAACCCTCAGTAATAGCAACTTTGCAAACACCACTATTTAAATTGCATGTGTTTTTGAGGATTATTACCAAATTGATCCAAACCGTTCCAAGCTCCCATTTCTATAAATTATCCTCAAAAGTATAAGTAACTTCCCCCCCCCCCCTCAGAAACTTTTAAAATGAGAGCAGTTGCCATAGCAACCATCCTGAGGGATTCTCTAATGCACTGCACAGATATAGCCAAACATAGTTCTCATTCACTCAAATTATTATTTTTCTGCGATTTCTTAAAGCAGATCATGCCACCAGCTAGATGGTTTAAAAATAAAAGCTCACGGTTTATTATGTTTCCCAATTTTAACTGCTGCAGGGTTGTTTTGTGATCACAGTGAATGTATATTATATTATATATATATATTTTGAGTGATATATCATGCATTTTCTTTCCCCGTACCGTCTTT
>NC_140225.1:1137500-1182500 GCF_951802725.1 Rutilus rutilus
CAGAAAAAAAATAGAAACTGAACAGGATCGATTGATGTATTACACGAAAATTAAAGATCAAAATTAACAGAGCATTTTGTGTTTATTTTTCATTGCTAAAAAAAAAAACGAGCAAAACGCGCCGGCGCGTTTTTGGTCCCCAGAGGGTTAAGTGCGCCTTATAGTGCGGAAAATACGGTACTTCGGTGAGTCATCAGAAACATCGAGGTCGACAGCTATGAAATTAAATGTGATTTGCCTGGCAATCAGTGAACAAACAGACTCAGATAAGAATACATGCACTTGGACAGGAGGAAGGGACGGATTACGCCACATATGTGGAGTTTGACTATTGACACGTTAGATTGTTTTGGTGCACATCCAAAACTCACCGCCTGCGCTGTCGCTAATCACTGATGCCATGCAGACGCTCCTTGAAGACTCGCAGATTATGGAGGATCACTGTCTGTACCGACACCATTTTATAACACTCTCTCATCTAGAGAATAAAAAACAGTGCGACTGTCACTGAAAAAAACATGTGAAGTTGCATGAGCTCAGATCAATGAGGCCTATGATCAGTCCGTTCCAAAAAGCGATGCAAAACCTGTGCTAATTGAAAGAAAACACGTTATGATCATTTAATATAGCAACATTTTTCAGCTGGTCATTTTTGATTGTGTAAAAGTACAAAATGGACCCAATTTTTTTGAGAAGTTATAACTTGTGTGAGGAAAAGTCAGTAAATTTTAGTCCAATGCGATAACATTAACTGGCATTTTCAGGAAAAATAATTCATCTCCAGGTTAAATTGAGTGATCGTAACATTCTCTTATGATCATGCATTTTTAATTTGAACATGTGCTCCTCTATGGAACTAGTGTGTGTGAATATTGAAGACGTCGTCGTCTCACTATATGAGGACATGAACAGGTGAACTTCATCTCCAGAGCTGCTCTGAGACTCCAGCATTTCACCGTTTCACATGAGAAAACATCGGCAGATACACACAGAAAATGCCTTTTGTCAAATGAAGTGTTGAAATGCTCTGAAGTGCAAAGAATGCACTTTTGTCTTGTTTCCAGTCCAAATATCTAAAAATTCTTAAATCAAGAAGCATTTACTAGATAAGTAAAATGACATGATAAATTATATCTTGTTTTCTGATCAAAACAAAACAAAAACAAAATTGAGTTTTTGCATAAAAGAAGCAAAATTATCAGTCAATGGGGTAAGATATCACCTTAAAGGGATGTAATAATGGCTGTTTTATGACTAAGGAGCCTGCAATATAATAATAATAATAATAATAATAATAATAACTTTATTTATATTGCACTTTTAAAGCTTCTCACCACAAAGTGCTTCACAAAAGACAAGAAGAGCATTACAAAAATATAATATATTTATATAAATATAAATATATATATAATATCGTGGCAGAAGAGCCTGTAATTCAGGCTCTGTGAAGCATTATCTCCTGGTTTGATGAATCTTCAGGACTACAATGATTAGATGTTCTCATCAGATCTCCTCTCACTGCTAAAACCCTGAACACAAGAGAACGAGCCCTTCATCGGTCCATGACCTCGGGAACATGCAACAGCTCAGAGCCACAGGGAGTCGTGGCACGCGAACAGGGATGAGAGTGTGTGTGTGTGTGTGTGTGAGAGAGAGAGAAAGGATGGCGCAGTAAATCCTCAAATGTCCTCTTCATGGAAGAGAATCTGCTGAGAACAGTGAAAGCCAGATGGAGGTTGTCCTGCGCTTCGCTAGTGAATCGAATGAATGATGAGAGGAAGAGGAGGAGAGAAAAGGAAGAGGAGGAGAGAAAAGGAAGAGGAGGAGAGAAAAGGCTTTTTGAGTTGTGTTGAAAAAATACTATTTAAATTTTTCTACTTCAAAACATTTAAACATTTCATGTTTAATTGAATGTTTCCCGCCGTCTCTTTGTAACTGTTTGTAAAATTTTCTAGCAATTTCTGAGTGAAAATTGTTTCTACACCAAATAGTTCTTGAATTCGAGTGTGTTTTTGATGTGTCTGGCTGTCTCCGGTGTGTTTAAAGGCTTGTCAGTGTGTCGGCGCTGATGCTCGTGACCTCCTCAGCACCTCCAAGATCAAACCACAGAGAAACTAAGAGGACCAGAAGTGATGAAAGAGGCGAATGATGTGGGGAGAATGTTGCTCTGTTTTGCATGGAGATTTAAGTCAGATGTGGAGAATCAATGCATTCTTCCTTTTAGATACATTTCCTAAAATGTTCACAGTATTTCACTCTTCAGGAAGTCAAACTATAGTGACTCTGAACATTAAACTGAACATCCAGAGAAATGACACACTTGCCCTTTTCATGTTGAGGATCAGTAAAGTGTGTAAGGCAAGTGTGTAATGAAGTCTGTTGCAAGGTCAGAAATTATATTTTCCATAAGGGACAATATTTGCCCTCTGGAATTGAAATTGAAAGGTCAATTTTCACATGGCATGCATTTATTACACAATATTGTATAATGTATATAGCCTATAAACAGGAATTCATTGCAAGAAGGGCTTCAATATTGTTGATTGCCCCTGATATCGTAATAATTATTATTAATATTGATTAATATAATACATAAAACTTGTTTTGGGGAAACGGTGCATCATATTCTTTAATGCAACATTAGTTTATTGCGTTTTACACATTAGAAAATCAAGACTTTGTTTATTTTATTAGCATAAACAAAGAAAATATCTTCATCATTGGTGCATCGACCAAAATGCAAGCATCTCTGATTGGCCGCTGCATTTTCGAACGCTCAGCAGAAACGCGTCTGATTGGTTCTGATGCTCAACCCTGCAAAAATACACAAAAATAATGTTTTTATGCGACACGTGCAGATCTAAATGTAATGCAGCAGTCTACACTTCATTTTCACATTTCTCTTTAATCGCAACAGTCGTAATACATTTTTGTTTAATTCTGAAGGGATATTTTTTTGCCCCCTTGATTTTGGAGGGTATTTTTGTTCATTTTGGTGGCATTTTTGATTTAATATCTTGGTTTTATGGGTATAAAAGAACACGTATGTATTCAAGCTAGTGTGAGTGTGGTTTAAGTGTTCAGAAGTGGCTGTGCATCATTACACTGATGTTGTTTGTGTAATGCATCTTGCAAAGCCCTGTTTTTGCAGGTTTATTTATATGCAAATAGAAATGCATCCGAACTTATTGGCATCTGCCAAATCATTCCAACAGGTTCTGGAGAAATAATTCCTTTCCTAATCCCAAATCCATCTGAAGGTGACCCGATGAGGTGCTGTCGATCTCACAATCCCATCATCCTGACAGATATGAGTTGATAACCTGTATTTCGTTGCTGCATGACTTCCAGTTTGATCTGAAATGCTGCTTTCATGATTGAATTTATCGACCGTTCCTCTGTTGCTTCTGTTTTCTAAAATGAATCATTAAGAAGCAACAAGAGCTGTCACATTTTCTTTTAGAAGTGCTTCTGTTTTTAATGTGTGCGTCTCATGAAGCCTGTCACAAAATCTGCCTCATTTTTTTTTATCCAAAATCAAAAGCACTTTGTGCATAACTTGTTTTGTTTATAAGAGCATTTTCTGAAATTCAAGCATATTCCCCCCAATTCCCATTATTGTAATGCCAAAAACATCATGCTCACTACTGTAATTATAAAGTATTATTTAAACTATCAAGTATTTTTAGATCCTGGTAAAATAGGATTTATGCTGATTTAATAATTTCAAAAACAACAACAACGATTAAAGTCATTAATATATTGTTCAGAACTGAATTATAAAGAAAGTAATGCAATATATATATATATATATATTTATGCTGAAATAGGCTTTGTTTTCTTTTCTTTCTAAAAAAATATAAATATAATTTCGGTAAAACTTTAGTTTATGGTCCAATTTCACTATTAACTAATTACTTATTATCATGCATATTACTAGGATATTGGTTGTTTATTAATACTTATAAAGTAGATATTAATGTCTTACTCTGTAACTTTATTTTAGGGTCCAATTCTCACTATTAATTAATTGCTTATTAGCATGCATATTACTATGATATCTCCTGTTTATTAGTGCTTATAAAGCACATATGAATGTCTTATTTTGCATGACCATATTCTACATCCCTTAATTTAATCATTAATTAATAATCCCTTACTATTAATAAGCAGTCATTTGACGTTTGAGGCAAAAGTTGTAGTTAATAGTGAGATTAGGACCCCAATCTAAAGTGCTCTTTGATTTTGGAGTGAGTTGTGACCTGGACAAAGTTTTGTGAGATTCACCCTGATATGGGGAAACTGAAGGTCATGTTAGGATTCCTAGTGTGTGAAGTCAAAGCCAAACGCTGTCAGAAACGGAGCTGGAGAGGTTCCTTCTCATCCCACACACACACAAACACACACACACACACACTCATATACATACGACCCCACAGGCCTGGCAGAACAACAAACGCTCGTCTGATAAAACACACTCTGCATCCGCTGTCTCTCATACACACACACACACACACACACACACACACACACACACACACACACACACACACACACACACACACACACACACACACACAGAGAAAGCAGTCCATCACTGATCGTAGTGTTTACATGAACGCTAAACATGTGATCGGGTTGATGTGTGTGTTTATGTCACAAGCTTCAAATCGGAATAGATTTTGCGCGAATACACAGAGTTTCCCGCTGTTTGCCCATAATAACCATTCGCATACATCGGTTCTTTATTTGTTTTAAACAGCAGACTTAATATTTATCCATTTCTGGTCATAATTTGGAGACGATGAGCGTTTGAGCCGTTGTGTCGCTGCTTATATTGATCAGTAAAACTGGCCAAAACCAGTCGTGTGTGTGAGTCTGAAGCCAGCACTGGTGGCCGTTGTCCTGCTCCACTTCACACACGCAGGGAAAGGAGGATTACAGAAAGACGGGAAACTCATTTACACGACACTTTATTCATCAGGAGAACGGCTCGTTCAGCGCGTCACACGTCATAACGCTGTTTCAGCGTCATCGCACATGCGCAGTCCTTTCAGTTTCAGTGTTGAATCTGATCAAGTGTTCACATGTTCTCTGGATCGGGTTAGAAAAGGAATAAATCTCCCCTTTCAATCCGATCGAAACTGAATTCGGATCGAAACTGAATTCGGATCGGTTAAGGTGTTTAGATGAAGGCTTTCCAGGCCGACTGAGCCGTCAATCCCATTACTGACGGATTATTTGTAAACGCAGCCACTGATGATCCTCTGGCGTTCCTCGCAGGGAAACTCACCTCACACAACCTCTGCAAAACCTAACAAGGTGGAGGGACATTTGAGAGGAAACAAGGGTTGATTTTGTATTGTGTGTCTGTTTAGTTGCACAGCTGGAAACTCAGATGTTGTGCTTTTATAGCTCAGCACACTAATGGAGTTTCTCAGATGTTTGTCCTAAAATCTATTTTTAGAAAAAGTATATATAGACACTAATGGGTTTTGGTTGTTAATAGTTCAGTAAGCGGTTGTGATGTTGAGATGGTTTGATCTTCTTTGATTTCAGTGAGTGGCTCGTTTCCCCCTCAAACGTTTGCATCTGCATTATTTCTCTTTATTCCTCAGGATTTGAGGCGTCGACACCATCTTTTTTTTTTTTTTTTTTTTTTTGTTAAAACAGAGACTTAAAATATTAGTTGAGGGACATAAATTTGTTTCCGCCACAGAATAATTTTTTTTACAAGATAATTGTGACTTTTTATCTCAGAATTAGATGTTATAAAGTCAGAATTGGGAGATATAAGCTCGTAATTGTGAGAAATAAACTGCATTTCTGAAATCTTTTCTCAGAATTGCTAGTTATAAAGTCCAATTCGGAGGAAAAAAATGACTTTTTTTCTCAGAATTGCGTTTATATCTCGCAATTCTGTCTTTACAACACGCAGTTGCGACCATATATCTTGCAATTCTGACTAAATCTCACAATTTCATGTTATAAAGTCAGAATTGTGAGAAATAAACACAATTTTCATTTCAAGTCACATTTATTTGTATAACACTTTTCACAATACACATCGTTTCAAAGCAGCTTTACAGAAAATGCACGAGTCCACATTACAATAGCAAGTTTACATTTCGCAATTCTGATTTTATAACTCGCAATTGCGACTTTATATCAGATATTAGTCAGATTGTATCAGATATATAGTCAGAAATGCGAGATAAAAAGTCGTAATTACCTTTTTTATTTTTTAATCTGTGGCGGAAACAAGCTTCCATAGATGTCTAGAGTTGAGCTGCACGATTAACTGAAATAAAGCCGAAATTGCAATATGGCATTTATCAAATCTCAATGCCTGCAATATAATTAAATTAATTTGCAAACGTGCTTATCAACGTTTATTTTTCTGTTAAATTATAAGTTTTAAAATGAAGAAATTAGGACAGCCATTAAAAAAAAGAATAATTACTATAAAATATTATTTTACATTGAAATATTACAATAGTAATATGTATTTACATAGTTATAGTTAATATTTTATAGCCATATTGATATATAAACACAAAATATTAGCCAAATTATGCAGCCCTAAAAACAAGCACAACAAACCAGGGCTGCGTTTCCAGATAACGATGGATCTTAGCACTTACGAGGTTTCACAAAAATGCACTTAGCACGATCGTTCACAGCTGTGCTTTAAGTGCTACTTAAGAGTCGCTGTCCGTTGTAGAATGGCTTGTAACTGCAGCACACGCTTGCAGTTTTAAATGTTTAACCTAACTGTTTTCACCTGATGTGCATTTTCCACGAGGCCAATCATCTATAAAAGGACAAACCTATGAGTGGAGACACCAGCAAAATGGCTGAACCAAAAAAAAAAGAAAAAGAAAATACTATTTTTTTTAAAGAGGAGATTAAGGTAATTTTAGTGGAGGTGGAGCTATACAAACAAATTATTTTCAGCAGGTTTAAGGGAAGTTATACAAATAAACAAAAACAAAAAATCTGGGAGGATTTTGCTAGAAAACTGACTGCAACTAGTGGCATTAAAAGATCAGGGAAGGAGGTCAGGAAGAAGTGGCAGGACTTTGCCAGCCGTGCTAAAAGGAAAGGGGCTCTGCAGAGGACAACATTTAATAAAACAGGTGGTGGGACCAATGATGGCCAACCAAGAAATGCCCAATACATGGCTGGTTTGTCATTGACAGATTTTTTTTCTTCATCCCTATTTTTCCCAGTCTTTGAAGCATATTACATCTTTTATTTTTATTTTTTATTCATTCATTTAATTTTGATTAAAATTATTAGATTAAATTATTTCTATTTTTTTTTGACCTTTTTAATTATTTATTTTATACATTAATTTAACAAAAAGAAAATAGTAATAAAGTGTACAATAAAGTACAATCAAAACCTTATATTATAATCACATTGCATTTGAATAAAGTTAAAGGTGTAATCTGCCGGTTGTCCTGCAGGTGTCCTCATAACTCTGTCTTCTTACGATGCACGATGTACGGGATGTACGATTACTCCAGAGCACTCGTAGATCTACGAAGATTTTCAAGTGCTACTTAAGTTACGATGCTTTTGGGAAACAGACCGTAATATTAAGATCAGTCGTACGATCGTTTTTACGATCTCCTTAGGCTTACGATGCTTTTGGGAAACGCAGCCCTGGAATTGTTTTTAATCACATTTTAAATATCAATTTGAAATGTTCGCCCTAAGTTTCTAAAAGCCTTGACAATTTTAAACGAACTAGTTCAAATTGTAACCAAATGTTCTCTGATTATGTAACGTGCATCGCCTGAAACTGATGTTCAGTTAGATCATCTCTATGTTTTACTGCCAGTTTTTACCGTGCTCATCTGTCCTGTATTTACTGTACATGTCACACACACGCGCAGGCGTCGTTCATGGCTTCATAAATGTGCTTTAGTTTCTGCTGAGAGTGCATTGCTGTATTTTGCTGTTCTGCGCAAAAGCCAAACGTGATGAAATCCGAAAGCTGATGGTCCGTTCTCAAGTCTTCCACACTAACGGATCAAAGTAATCCAATTATGAAAATGAGCGTATGTTTTTCCTCTCTATCTTAATTTAAAGTTGTTCTGGGATCTCCGACACTCTTATCAGTGTGAACTTCCGATTTTACGCCGAAACAAATTGTTCATCAGCGTTTTGCCCGGAAATAATGAGCGCGTGAATGTGCTGAGGAACGCCAGCGCTCGGCCTCTTCATTCATATTCCTCTGTTTTTCCCACACACAGGTTCTTGGAAAACTCTCTGCTCAGCGCCGAAGTGAAGGATGGAGAGATTCTTCCTCCGACCATCCAGAAGCTGATGAAAGGATACAACAAATACCTCCGGCCTTTCTTTGACAGTAAGGACGTGATGAATGTTTAATGCGTGTGTATGTGTTGACGCTTCACTCCCTCACATTGCTCATTTGAAAGCAGATTGATTGATGCTCCATTATATTACACATTCAAATGTGAATTATAAATGTGATTAAGCCACAGCCTCATCAATCAGAAAGACACTTGGGACAAGTGTCGTTATACGTGCATAACAACATGCATTAGCTAACCTTCTCAGCTGTAGTTGACCTGACAGTAGAAGAAGACTTTGGTTTGTCACCTTTTTCACCTTTGTTGCCATTGGCTTTTGGCTTGCTTAGTTGGGGACGTGTAATTTAACATTATATTTAATATTCAACAATATTATTGATCTTCCTACATTGACATCATTATATGAGAACTGAACTGAGCTGGGCCGGGTTTCCCCATAACGATGTATCTTAGCTCTTAAGAGCGCTTTCTACGTGCAAGGTTACGAACACTCGCAGCAATTCCACGAGCGTTTCCCAAAAATGCACTTAACATGAACGCGCGAGAACACGCTCTACGTGCTACTTTAGAGTCGCTGTCCATTCACGAAGTGCTGAAATATAACCTTATATGGAATCGTATTCTGAACGTTTAACCTATTAATTGTCATCTGTTGTGGATTAGCAATCAAGACAACTCTATATAAAGCACCTACAGGCGGAGGCACTGACAAAATGGCTAAAAAAAAAAAAAAAAAAAGAAAAGATACCTTTCAAAAAGATGAAGTTAATGTCCTTTTAGAGGAGATAGAGCGAAACAAAGATGTAATTTTTAACAGATTTAAAGGATTTCTTTTATTTATTTTTTGTTCATTCATTTAATTTTGATAAAAATTATTAGATTAAATTATTTCTATTTTTTCGGGTTTTTTTGTTTTCTGACCTTTTTAATTATTCAATTTATACATTAATTTAACCAACAACAAAAAGAGAGTAATGAAATGTGTACAATAAAGTACAATCCAAACCTTATATTATAATCACATTGCATTTGAATAAAGTTAAAGGTGTAATCTGCTGGTTGTCCTGCAGGTGGAAAATCAAAAACACAAAACTGGTGTGCACATCCCAAACACCCAGATTGGGCTCAGGTGCAGGACAACTGAGTGATATAAACAAAAATAAAGAAGTGTGAAGTCCGCACACTGACATTAACTGCTTCCAAATGGATTTATTTAACTTTAACAAGGCAACGTTTCGACCCTCATGTCCTGCAGGTGTCCTCATAACTCTGCCTTCTTACGATGCACGATGTACGGGATGTACGATTACTCCAGAGCACTCGTAGATCTACGAAGATTTTCAAGTGCTACTTAAGCTACGATGCTTTTGGGAAACAGACCATAATATTAAGATCAGTCGTACGATCGTTTTTACGATCAACTTACGAGCTTACGATGCTTTTGGGAAACAGCCCTGGACGATGACATCACTGTTTACTCCAGAGTGGCTTTATATATATAAATGAACTAAATTAATAACTTTTTTACTACAAAAATGAACGATCACTGAGTTACTTAAGCTGGACTGTGACGCTATTTTCTAGGGCTGGTAAAAAATATTGATTTCTCGATTTTAATCGATTCTCATTTTTACCAAACGATATCGATTCTTAAATCCCAAGAATCGATTAGTCATCCTGTTTTCATTTGATGAATGAATGCAACATTGTAGCGCATCCCATCCAATAAATCACAATAATATTTGTGCTTTGTTACTATTGATATGAAACAAAGTCTCAGATTTCAAATTACGTCCATTTTCTTACGAAATTCAAAAACATAAATACCGTTTTGTCGCTGTGGCTCAGCTCTAGAGAAGCACATGATCTTCTCTTCCGCCTTAATAACACCAGTTACCGTGCGAAATAAACATTAATGAGCATCTTAAAGTGTGTTAAAAGGTAGAGTACAACTTATCGAAGTCTGTATCATGTGACATGGAGTCGCTCAATCAGTGTTTCAACCGTGGAAAGACGTCAGTAAAACAGCTTGTAAACAATGTCATGTAACGTCACATTTACCTCAGAAAAACCATATCCAGTGGCCATAAACTCGTTAGTCAGCGAGAAATATTAACTCTAGAGAGGAGCATTTTGCTAAATATATGCACATATTACATATTCATCATAATTTTTAATGTTCTTCAATATTTAATGCATGTTTGAATAAATCTGGAAAGTTTTTTTATGACAGCCACCGTTTAAATTTTTATATAATTTCATATAACTTTATTATTATAAAAATAACTAAAAGTGTATTTTAAGTGTTTGTATACAAATCAGTTAATGTTTCCCTTCAGCATTACAGTGGGCTAATGAAGCCTATAGGCTATAACTGACTCCCACAGTTACAGCATTAGTGAAGAGATGTGTTTTCCTTGAGAAAATTTGCCATGTATTGTTCCTGATATCCCAAATAATCAATATTGAATCAAATCGAAATCAAATCGAATTGTGAAATTTGTGTCAATACCCAGCCTTACTATTCTCTTCTAGAAACAAACTTTATTGCATTATTTTCCTGTTATCTCGGTAAAGCTGCTTTGAAACATTCTGTGTTGTTAAAAGCGCTATATAAATAAATGACTTGACTTCAAGTAATGAAGATAAAACCGAGACGCTTCAGAGGTCAAGACCAGCACACACACGTTAGAGAGACTCAGTGTTTGTCCTCGTCTCCTGTCGTGAGTTATTGATGTTCTTCTGTTGTTTCTCCAGCCGTCTGGTCTCTTTCTTCTCTCTCTGCTCCACCAGTGTTGAGGAAGATATTTGAGGAAGTGTAGCTTGTCAACTTATAACTTAGTCAGCATGAAACAGAAGTTGCGCTCGTCTTTTCTTCTCTATTATGCCGTATATATCCGAGTGAAACGCTTCTGGAACCAGAACAAATGTGGGCGGGGCTTGATTTTGTCTGTGGGGAATTGATTGGATGGTGTGGACGTGGTTTGCTATTGGCTGATCTGCCATTCTTTTTTGTTTTATATTTTGTCACCTTGTAAGGCTTTGTTTTTAAAATAGGGACATCAGTTCGGCTGTAATGCTCAGTCACTTGCAAAATAGTAAAAACCAACATAAAACCGTGAATCTTGATTTTCCTGAGAAAAAAATCATATGATATTTTTGCCATATTCACCCCTAATTTGAATTAAAGGTTCTGTTTAATGAGACAAAACTCCAGTACAGTTTGCAGCTCGTCTGAAAGCGATATGATGTTGATGTTGATGCTGAATCATTAGCACTAGGGCTGCACGATATTGAAGAAAACTGCGATGTGCGACTCATTAAATAATGCGATATTCAATATTTGATACGATAATGCTTAAAGTGTGTAAAATAAACTTAAATTATCTTTAAATTGTATTTTAAATGATATAACCTACATGTGTTTCACATTCTTTTTGTGACAAGAAAACATCCCTACAGCTTCTGGAAGTGAACATCAGTGTTTTACTGCCGCATCAGAAGTGTTATATTAACGTCAGTGGGGTCAGGGGGTCAGGGGTTCAGGGGTTCAGGTTATCCTACATTAGGGTTATTTCACAACAGAAACTCAATAATAAAATGTAAAAATAAAACTCTGCTTAGTTTTCACTGTATGAATTAAATATATACTGATCTTATTAAAGCTACAAAAGTTATTCAGCCGGTGAGTGATTTTCTCTTCGTCTTTTGCTCATGACCGCAGTTATTGCAAGCCGTTGCGATATGCATATCGATATATACATTTGCAAATGTAAAATGAAGAAAGAAAAAAGTGTAAGGAAAACAATGATGAGAACATTTTTGATTATTGCCTCAGCAAATATTCTAAATCTTGTCGTGTTCAATGCAAACATTGCCTTTTTTCTGTTCATTTGTCCCCAAAACTGTTCATTTAAATCATTGCATGTCTCTGACTCACTGTGTTTATGTAAAGACTTTAGGGGAAGTAAAACCACATGATCAGCTTTAATGAGCAGAGAGAGTTTCGCTCGCAGGGTTTCCATCTTTAACAGAGTGATTAATGCACATGATATTTACATGCCTTCTCCTCATCTCTGTTGTTTAGATGGTCCAGTGACGGTGGGCATGAGTTTAGACATCGCCAGTATTGACACTATCTCCGAGATCAACATGGTGAGAGGAACAGTGCAACCTCACACACACACACACACACACACACATCTGGGGTGTAAATAAGAGATTTTATATTAATAAATAATATTTACAAATTATTTATATTTATAATAATTATTATTGTTTTTTTATTTTCAAATGGCATCAATAATAAATATTAAAATAAATAACTATTTGTATTATTATTAGTATTAGCTAGCCTGGATGCCAGCCGAACTTAGCCCCGCCCACAAAAATTTTAGGTCGGGAAGTTCGGTCTGGACTCGTTCCGTTGAGGAGCTATTATGCCCGAACAAAAATTGTTCGGACCAATCAAATTGTCAGGGCGGGCTTTATACGATGATGGACAGATGAGCAACGGTAACGTAATCATCCACGTCATTAACGAGCGCTTGGGTTGAATTCAAATGACTGCCGCTGAAGAATTGAGATTTCACGAGTTCATGCTTACAAATAAGTCAGATAGAATAAATGCATATTTGGCGTGCTGTCCGAGGAGAGGCTTCGGGCTCGGTATTTGGCCCGAACCCAAAGTATTCCCCCATATTCCTGGCTGTGGAAGAACAAGCCGAGAGTGCAGTAGTTTAATATAAATAATACAAATTAAACTTATTATTTATTATTATTATTATTATTATTATTATTATTATTATTATTTTAATTTTCAAATGACAACAATCATGACAAATAAATTATTTATTTATTACTATTATTTGTTTATTATTCAAAATAATAATAATAATAATAATAATAATAATAATAATAATTCAAAATAATATTGAAACTATTATTATTATTATTATTTTATTATTAAAATTACAGAAGAATAATGCTACTAATAATGAATTATTAAAAAAAAATTAATGCCATACTATTTAATGACAAATAAATATTAGTATAGTATTTTTTTAAATAATAATATAACATTTATTAACATTTATTGTTATTATTATTACTATTATTATTATATTATTATTAAAATCTTTACCTCAAGTATTAAACTTTTGATCCCACACCGTTTCTAATTGGCTGTTCATGAAATGTTTGTATTATTTGCTAAATCTCAGGACGCTCTGCTGCTGTATTACGAGTGTTTAATTGCATGTGTGATTGCAGGATTACACGGCCACCATCTTCCTGCGCCAGCGCTGGACCGACGAGAGGCTGGTGTTCGAGGGCAACAAGAGTCTGAGTCTCGACGGGCGTCTGGTGGAGCTGCTGTGGGTCCCGGACACCTTTATAGTGGACTCCAAGAAGTCCTTCCTCCACGACATCACAGTGGAGAACCGACTGATCCGGATCTTTCCCAACGGAACGGTTCTCTATGCCCTCCGGTGAGGCTTTATCTGCTCTGGAGATATATCACTGTGAATCTGCTTAAGCCGTCTTGATCAGGGATGCACGATGTATCGGACACCATATCGGTATCGGCCGGTATATGATCATTTTTATCGGTATCGGCCCGATAAGAAAATTTGGCTGATATATTAAAACCGATAAATAATGTATTATTCCCTTTAGCTGAGACACTTCAGATGCGCACTGTTCAACATGATGGTTTTGAATGGCTTGAAATATGATTGTTGTCACTTCAAAAAAGGAAAATACAGTTAAAGTGCAAGTCCGTCATATCGGCTACATAACATTATAATGAGAACGTTATAATTGTGTGTTTGGGACATGACTTTTAATGGTGAGATTTTTGGTTTTGTAATCAGGCTCTCAAAAGTTATGTAAAAATTTGGATTTAGATTTATCTGCCAATATATCGGTTATCGGCTGTCAAATATAAAGAATTATCGGTATCGGCCAAAATGTTCATATCTGTGCATCCCTACTCTTGATATTATGCATTGTGCTTAAATGTCTTGGTTTAAAGGAGCAGTTCACTTCAGAATTAAAATTTCCTGATAATTTACTCTCCCCCACGTCATCCGAGATGTTCATGTCTGTCTTTCTTCAGTAGAAAATAAATTTTTTGAGGAAAACACTCCAGGATTTTCTTCATATAGAGACTTCAATGGGGTCCAACGGGTTGAAGGTCCAGATGTGAGTTTCAGTGCAGCTTCAAAGTCTCGACACGATCCAGCCGAGGAATAAGAGTCTTATCTAGACAAAAATCGCAAATTTTCTAAAAAATAAACATTTATATACTTTTAAACCACTAGTGCTCACCTTACACTAGCTGTGATGTGACACACATTACGTAATCAGGTTCAAAGGTCACGCGTGTTCAGGTTCAGAAATGTAGAGTAGTGTGAAAAACTCCTTCTCAGTTTCTCCTCCAACTTCAAAATCGTCCGACATCGTTGTTTTACATTTTTTTTATTTTGTAAAGGCCGTTTGACTTAGTTTTTGCACGTTCGCTTTTGTAAACACTGGGTCTGTACCCCCGCCTTCGTCACGCGTGACCTTTCAACCTGATTACATAATATGTGGCCCATCACAGCCAGTGTAAGATGAGCACTAGTGGTTAAAAAGTAAATAAATGTTTATTATTGTTATAAAATGTCCGCTGGTTTGTCTAGATAAGACTCTTATTCCTCGGCTGGATCGTGTCGAGACTCTGAAGCTGCACTGAAACTCACATCTGGACCTTCGACCCGTTGGACCCCATTGAAGTCTCTATATGGAGGAACATCCTGGAATGTTTTCTTTAAAAACCTTCATTTCTTTTCCACTGAAGAAAGACAGACATGAACATCTCGGATGACGTGTGGGAGAGTAAATTATCAGGAAATGTTCATTCTGAAGTGAGCTGATCCTTTAAGGATGTTTGGACTACGATAAGTATAGGATGTTATGCATTTAAATATCAGATGTTTATGAAAAATAATATGAACCGTGTGTTTTCTGTAGGATCACCACCACTGTGGCCTGTAACATGGATCTGACCAAATATCCCATGGACAAACAGACATGCACCTTACAACTGGAGAGCTGTAAGAAAACACATGCATTGTCCATCTTTTACTGTGTTGCTCTGGGAAGCTGATGTGCTCTTGTTTATAACATCTGAACTGCACAATGTTTCATATACATATTTTATAAGAACATGCTGGGGTCGCACAACTATAGAAGTCGCATCCAAATATGTCTGTTTATTTTCCGTGCACTTAAGATCATATTATAAATGAATATACACAGACAGAAGATGCACCTCAGGAGTGTTTGGCATGATGTGTGTGTGACAGCCACTAGATTTGGGTCAGTTTTGCGTCGCATGAAACCTGATTTGCTGTCGTTTGGGACCTAAAGCTGCTTTCTGTTCTTGCTGACATTATCTTTCTCTTTATCGCTCCGCCCGTCTGTCGTTCTCTGATCCTCTGATTCTCCTGTAACCGCCTGTGAGTGTTGGATGTGTCTCTCACAGAGATCAGCGGGAGGAGAGTAGGACGTTAGAGGAGGTTCTGAAGTCTGTCTCAGAGTCGCCCACAATCCACAGAGTCTTTCTCTAATGACAGGACAGAAAGATGCTAGCGGCCGCCCAATTTCATGAATATCTGGGTCGTATCTCAGACACTCCACAGATCAGGACAAAACCAGGTTTCTGATGCACTAACTGAAGATTAATTTCAAGACCATTTTATTGTCATGACAATTTTGTCCGAAGTTCTAAAAGTCTTGGTTTTCTTGAGAATTATTTGCAAAACGTTCTGTGCAGTTCTTCTGCAATTTTAAGCGTAGGTTTCATGAAAAAGATTATTTAAGTGCATTTTACACCAAATTCTAAGACCAAAATGTTTTTTTGCAGACATTTTTCTGATTTTTTTTGCACAATCTTACATATGTGCAGGTCTTGTGCAATTTTAAGTCTATTTTTCATGAAAATATAATTTAAGCACATTTTGCACCAAATTCTAAGACCAAAATGTTTTTTTGCAGACATTTTTCTGATTTTTTTTGCACAATCTTACATATGTGCAGGTCTTGTGCAATTTTAAGTCTATTTTTCATGAAAATATAATTTAAGCACATTTTGCACCAAATTCTAAGTCCAAAATGTTTTTTTGCAGGAATGTTTTAATTGTTTTGATATGAACATAATGTGCAGGTCTTGTGCAATTTTGAGTTTACTTTTCATGAAAAGATAATTTAAGCACATTTTACACCAAATTCTAAAAGACCAGATCAAATTTTCCAAAGAGATTTTTTTTTTTTTTGCACAATCTTACACATGAACATAATGTGCAGTTATTATGCAATTTTCAGTGTATTTTTCATGAAAAGATAATTTAACCCTTGTGCATCCTTGAGGACATTTTTGGCTTTTTCAGTTTTGTTTTTTTGATCACTTTGCCTGTGTTAATGCTAACTGCATAAAATTTGGCACGGGTGTGTATTTTTATTGGAATTTTACTATTTTATCATCATTTTCTTTAAAAAATCTATTTTGCACTAGTTACACAAAATACTTCCTCTTAGGACCTTAAGGACAAAAATGTCCCCATTGAAACCCATTAAAACTGCATTTTTTAATCCCTGTGCCGTTTAACTATAAAATGATGCAATCTTTTTTAATAGGCTTTCATTCTGTTGGCAAGGCTTCAAAATTGACATTTTTACCATTTTTTATCAGATGGTGCCATTTTTTCAGGTTAGGCCTATAAAGCAAATACTCGCTTTATTCCTGTTTTCTGCTTCGGCATATTATAGAGCCAACTGGATAAATTATGCAATGATAATTGTGTGGGTGTGTTGGTATGGATGTCAGAGTGTGGTTGGTATGTGTGTTATAAAAAAAAAAAGGTGTTTGTGTGCATGTGTGTGTTTGTAGTATTGAGAGAGAAAAACTCAACTGCAAATAACAAAGCCAATCACTGTGTGACCAGAGGAGTTTTGCTGGGATCCAATGGGGACAGTTTGGTACTGCGCCCAAACAAAATATTACTGAAAGCTCATTTTTTGAGATATCAACCTCAAATTTGGAACACAACTTATTTAGATTTATGGCTTTGATTTTTTAGCCGTTTTAGAGTTCAACTTGTTTCATAAAATATATATTTTATATAAAATAATATTCATAAATAATTTTCATAAACTTAAACCTATATAACTTTTTTTTGGATTTACTTATAAAATTTTTTTTACTTCAGCAATAATCTGGCAAGGGTATTCTTTAAAATGATACCAAAGTTAAGTCTGTGCTCCCAAGCTTCACCTTTTTATGACCGTTTTTTGACATGGACATTTTTGTCCTCTTTGGACCTATGAGTAACTTTTTTAAATTGATGCACAAGGGTTAAGCACATTTTACACCAAATTCTAAAAGACCAGATCAAATTTTCCAAAGAAATTTTTTTTTTTTTTTTGCACAATCTTACATGAACATAATGTGCAGTTATTATGCAATTTTCAGTGTATTTTTCATGAAAAGGTTATTTAAGCACATTTTGAGAACTCTATAGAAACCCCAGCAAAGACAACAAGCTTAGAGAGAATGGCTTTTGCTCACTGATCACTCGAGTTACGTCGTGCGCTTATAAGAAAAAACATCCAGAAATGGCAGCATGAAGTAAATACCATCACATGACACAGTGAGTTTTCAGAAGGTTGAAGGAATTCATCTTAAATTTGACTTGTGCATCACTTGTTTGAAAGCAAATGGCAAAAACAATCATTTGAACATCAGCATCATGTGACAAATGCCTGATGTGTCTAGTCCACCCATTCTTATGCAATCCGATTTTTATATTTGGAAATTCAGCTTTGTGTCGACGCAGAGCTCCAAGGCATCCGAAAATGAGCTTAAATATTAATTTAACGATGACAGGAACTGAGAGATTCTCCATCTTTGCGTCTGATGGTTTCCTATGGAGACGTGTTGGATTGAGATGCTTTGTTTCACATGAGGGTCTAGAAAGTCTCGTCGTGTGGGAATTTATTTTATTAATAAAGTCTTGATTAAATCATGGGTTACTGTACAGATATGTGATGCGAGTCTCACAAACAGCAGTGATGTGAACAGTCTCTTCCTCCGTCATGTGCCGTTAATGTCCTCAGGGAGTCACATGGGAAAACACACATTAATGAACATCACATGGCAAGAAAACAGATCTCACAGCTGCATATTATCTTATTACGGTGACACAGCGCCACCAAGAGGACACACACTGATATTACATACTGATGTCCACATGTGACATTTATATTTGAAAAATCACAAAGTTTTCTGATATAGTCACTAAATGATATCTAATTATTAATAACTGAATATGTAAATAAATACGAAGGAATGCATTCACACCTCAAGCCTGATTTTATGCTCAAATCATTTTTATTTTATACTCTAAAATGAACCTGCACATATGAAACTCTCTTCTTGTTTATCATAACATCATAAGAAAATTTCATCATATTTTTTAATTTGGGATGATTTTTTTTTTTTTTTTTGAAAGTAGAAGAACATTTGACATTTAGTTTAAAATCTTTGCTTTAGCCTTAACATTTAACCTTCGGCTTTTACTGATCAAAGCAAGTGTCACAACATGTGAAACCTGATGTACATTTCATTTATATTTAGAAATACCGTTCAAAAGTGTTTTTCTTTAAAGAAAGCAATGCTTTTATTCAACAAGGATGCATTAAATTATTCAAAAGTGAGAGTTAAGACATTTATTTATATGTTACAAAAGATCAATTTCAAATAAACACTGTTCTTTTCAACTTTCTATTCATCAAAGAATCCTGAAAAATAAAATGTATCACAGTTTTTTACAAAAATATTTCCTATTTTCAATGTTGAAAACAGTCCTTAATGTTTCTTGAGCATCAAATCATCATATTAGAGTGATTTCTGAAGGATCATGTGACACTGAAGACTGGAGTAATGATGCTGAAAATTCAGCTTTGATCACAGGAATAAATTACACTTTATTATATATTCACATAGAAAACAGATGATTTACATTGGAATAATATTTCAAAATGTTATCGTTTTTTTTCTGTATCTTTGATCAAATAAATGATCAGCTTTGACGAGTATAAGAGACTTAAAATAATAATAATATTTGAATGGCTTTTCTGTGTAATACTTATGATGCAATTCATAAATTATTGTAAGTTGTGCATGCAATTATGATGAATATGACAAGACACATCTGATCTATTTCCCACATGTGATTTTTACATCTGCTGTTCATAATAGCAGAACTGTTTCGTGTGTCCACAGGGGGTTATAATGTCAATGACGTGATGTTTAACTGGGCGCGTGGGAACGAGTCTGTGAGCGGACTGGACACCCTGAGACTGGCCCAGTACACCGTAGAGGACCATTACACCTCCGCGTCTGAGGCCGTGTACGAGACAGGTACACAAGAACACAAACACTCTAGTCAAATCTGATGAGCAGAATAATGCCAGATCATAATTTCATTACGTTCTGTCAATGTTATGAACAAACGTTCTTCCAGTAACGTTAATAGAACGTTCGTTCAAAGTTATCTGGCCTTTAAAGCGTAACTCTTGGCAAAATGCAACCTAGGGTCTTTTTGTTAATCTACCCGAGGCAAACTTTAGTTTAAAAGCATAATTAGAATGGAAACGCCACTTTTAAGTTTGACCGTATTTTAGTTTTCGGTCAAATTGCCTTGTGAATGGGAGTGAATGGGGCACGACTATAATAGCATCAATAATCGCTATTTTTAAAACACTAAGAAGGCTCGACACAACATGAAACTGTGCTGGAAGCCTCACCAGGGGCTCTACACATGAACTCCAGCATGGAGAATAGTGTTTGTGTACACAGAGTTTACTAAAAAGAAAGATTATTCTTTTATCTTTTACTAAAAAGACATTTTTACCTTCAATAATAGTAGGCTAATGAAGCCTATAGGCTACAACTGACTCCCATAGTTTACAGCATTAGTGAAGAGATGTGTTTTCATTGCGAAAATGTGTCATGTGTTGTACCTGATATCCCAAATAATCAATATTGAATCGAATCGGAATCGAAATCGAATTGCAAGCTTGTGAATCGAAATCGAATCGAATTGTGAAATTTGTGTCAATACCCAGCCCTAGTGTTAATGTTTTATATCACTGAGAAAAGATTCTTTGATCCTCTTCCCAGGAAATTATCCCAGGCTGATCTTTCATTTCGAGCTGAAGAGGAGCATCTTGTACTTCATCCTGGAGACCTACGTTCCCTCCAGCCTGTTGGTGGTTCTGTCCTGGGTCTCTTTCTGGATCAGCCAATCGTCCGTCCCCGCACGCATTTGCATAGGTACAGTCATGAATTCATTGTATGATTTTTAAACTGGAATTACCCGGAACAATTTGTCCCAGGAACATTTTTTCCCCCCAGACCTGTTGCTGTCTGCGTTTCCACTGCGATCTAAAGCCGGGATTTATTATCGTCCTTTACGATTGTTGCTTGTCAGACTGTACAAACATGATCATCGCTGTAAGCCATGTCACACTGTAACACCGTGTCCTAAACTACACATGACGCAACGCGCGATAAAAGCCTCTTTTCCATGTTGATCAGAGCGTTTGTCCTATCCAGCCGCGACGGCGACACGCGACGATCCTATTTTAGAAACGGTTTCTATTTTTCTGCGACGTCGCGCTGGAACAACAAACACAAAGTGTGGCGATGATAATCTCAGGTGCTGTTTATGTGCTTTATTTAATGTTAAAAGCGTGTCATGTGACTCTGAACATCATTTAGTGCTCCAGCTTTGAGCTGTAAAAGCAACAGTGGATAATTCACCTCAGATCTTGAAATGAAACAAATGGAAACAAGAACGTTCAAACTGTGAACAAACAAGTGTATTCTGTGACAAAGATTGTTTTAGTAACTCAGCCTATGTATTTTAAATAATGTTTAAATGGTGTAATATTTGTGAATTTGATTATGTAGCTGCTTATCCATTTTCTCGCGAGTGCCGTCAGGTTTACTCTCTGGTGTCGCGAGACTCCGCCCACACGCTGTTCTGATTGGCTGACTCCGCCCACGTGCTGTTTGATTGGCTCACTCCGCCCACACGCTGTTCTGATTGGCTGTGGGTTTTGATTGATTTTGACTGATTTTGACTACATTTTTACATCATCAATCAATGACACGTTCAGTGACTGTGAGCTGCGTTACACACGGGATTGAAATGATGACTACAAAGAAATCTCTAATGTTCATTTTGTTCACGTCTTGTCTTGAAAAACGAAGACAATTTGACGGCCGTCGTAGGAGAATCACTGCAGGACTGAGAGTCAAATCTGCTGACACAAATTTGATGGCAACGGTCATTAATCGGCTGTCAACATGTCAAACCAACGTTCAAAGACTTCAGATTTTAGGATCAGAGGATTCTTTTAGGATTTGCTAAATTTGCCTCAGACATTTAAAGTGATGTCAGTGTTGGGGAAGCTCCTTTGAAACTGTAGTAAGCCAGCATACTTGAGCATTATTCTCCAAGGTCCTATGATTTTTTTCAATGCATAAAACATGATCGGAATCACAGAATTCAGTCGTAAAAATGTAATTTACAGTGTAACGTAGAATGTCATAGAATTTTGCTAATTTCAGATGAACAAATCAAAAGTAAGGCCTAACACTTAATTAACTCAGGATATGGACTAGTGTCTCTATTGCTATTGAAATCTGAAGTCTCCACGTTGTGCGTGTCTCAGTTTGCTCTACTACACAAACTCAAGCATGTGTGACGCTCGTCTGCCGTCTCGCTGTACGAGGACGTGAACATCATCTCCAGGAAACTAGTGTTCACCCGGCTTAAAGTGCCGTGAAGATTATAGGCAAATAGTCCGGTGACGTAGGACTGAGCACGACTTTACAGTTCCCGCTGGATTTCATCCTCTGAATTTAAGCTTAATAAAGCCTGAACCTCGTATTTTTAAACTCCATTGTTGATGCGAATAGCAGACGACTGTAACTGTTACTGTAACTGTACCGCAACAGATGGTGGTTAAAATAAAATGCTGCGTGGAGTCAACCAATCAAAATGCGGCATGAACTCGACCAATCAGCATGTTCAGCGCACAAGTCCCACTCTGCAAAAAATGCTTTTCTTACTTAGTATTTTTGTCTTGTTTCCAGTCCAAATATCAAACATTTCTTAAATCAAGATGGATTTACTAAAGTTGTAAAATGACATAAGATATTAAGTCTTGTTTTCTCGGGAAATAAATAAAAATGAAGTGAGTTTTTGCTTAAAACAAGCAAAATTATCTGCCAATGAAGTAAGAAAAATAATCTTGTTTCTGTTTGAATTAAGTTTTTTTTTTTACCCCAATGACAGATAATTTTGCTTGTTTTAAGCAAAAACTCACTTAATTTTGATTAATTCCCACGGAAAACAGGACATAATATCTTCAATGTTAATTAAAATGTTAATTAAGTGTTAGGCCGTAAATTATCTGAACCGTGAATTTTGTGATCTGTTGCACCACTACTAGTTGATTTTCTCATAAACACTGAGCAGTTCAGAGCCCTGACTGTGTGTGTGTGTGTGTTACAGGCGTGACCACTGTCCTGACGATGACCACACTGATGATGGGCGCCCGCACGTCTCTGCCCAACGCCAACTGCTTCATCAAGGCCATCGACGTGTACCTGGGCATCTGCTTCAGCTTCATCTTTGGGGCGCTGATCGAGTACGCCGTGGCCCACTTCTGCACACTGCACCACCCCGACTTCAACAGCGCACTCATGGTGAGAGATGAACTCATCACTGCCTTCATCATCATCATCATCATCATCATCATACTGTGCTCATCATCATCATCTGTGGTGTTTTCTGTGGTAAGCAGCACTATTATTGCTCATACTAGTGTTGTCAGAAGTACCGACTTCGGTACCAAGTCGATACTGAAATTTTTAAAACGTGACGCTGTGACGTGACGCTTTGAGCGCTGTTGAGCGGAATCATAAACACCTCTGATTGGCCGTTGTGTTCACGAGCTCATCAAATATGTCTGTGATTGGCTACAAAGATCAGCGCTTCAAAAACATGTTGTAAATATACATCAATGACACTCTTCACCGAGCGCTTACACAGATACACACGGGAGCGTTTGAAAGCAGGACCGGTCCGCTGATAGACGCCTGCTTGTGCTTTCAAAACCTCCTGCTCCCGTTTTTAAAAAAAACTTTCAAACACTTCTATGTGCTCTCGCTTCGGTTAAACAGGCGTATAATAATTTGGGTAAATGTGTAAGCTAGATTTATGCCTATTTTTTCACATCTTCATGGACACCACAATGATTTCCCTCGTGTGTTCATTTTTTTCCTTGTAATAATATATGGTTTTCTAAAAATGAGAACACACAGACTCATGAAATGAGTTTTGAAAGCACAAGTCTGCACTGTGTGTAGATGAGATAAGCAAAGTGTGTGTGCGTTGTGCACACGCTACATTGATTATGGCCAAGCATGCACTCTTAAAATAGCATATGAATAACATGCACAACGCACCACTGACTTTAGACGAGGTTTCTCCTGGTCTGTGGAGGAATTGTTTTCTGAAACTGCAAAATAGCACCAGGGAACGTTTGCGCCGGAACACGCCTCCTCTTTTCGCTGAACCGCCCCCCCGGGAGCGCAAGTTCATTCCCTAATTTACCGACGTGCGTCTGTGGAGGGAAAAGTCAGATGTGCGCGGTGCAAAATAGGAATGATACATGCGTCAGTGTACAAAGTCAATTGCGCTGGGTGCGAGATAGGGCCCTTAGTGAGCTACGCAACTCAGTATGAAGCCTATAGTCATTATCTCAAAAGTGCAAAAAAACAAAACAAGGAACTCCCGCACACTATCAGTACTTGAAAATTATGAGTATCAAAATTTTATTAGCAATGTTTAGGTCTCACCAAAAGACCAAGTGCAGAAATTGAAGTTAAAAATTGAAATTGAAGTCGACACTGAGGACAGGAAGACGACAAAAACACATTTTTGAGGACAACTTAATATAGCCTACTGCAAGTACTGCAAAGGAAAAAAGCAAGCGGTCATTTGTTTTGTTTTTAGCACTTTATGCTTTATTGAGGTGTTCATTTCTTTTTATATATTTTGAAGTAGGCTAAAAATAATAACTGCATAATTATTAACCAGTTCACCCAAAATAGAAAATTCTGTCATTTATTCCTCTCCATCATGTCGTTCCAAACCCGTAAGCGTTTCACTCATCTTCTGAACACTTTTTGATGAAACTGAGAGATTTCTTTCCCTCCATTGACAGCCTACACAACTACCACTTTGATGCTTCGAAAAAAGTTCATAAAAAGAACATAAAACTAATCCATATGAATTGAGCAGTTTAATCAACTTTTTTCACTGTGCTCCTATATTTCTTTGTGTGCTCCTAATTTTTTTCATTTAGGAGCACATGTACTCCTCGGGAAAAAAGTTAGCGTAGAGCCCTGCTATGTGTAAACAAAAAATATAAAGAACAAAAGCATTTAAGCTTAAACGGAAAAAAACACCTTTTGACAACGCAAAAGATAGACATGCATGCAGCTATCACTCATCTCATTATAATATTAGTGAAGTTCACAACGTAATTTCGGGAGGAGTGAACCCATCTAATCTTCCAATTAATGGCCGGAGCATATAAGCAGCTGCTCACCTTGCTCTGGCATCGGCTGTCCTGGCGTCCCTCCTCCTCCCCAGCTCCACCTGCATAATTTAGGCATCTTGCTACCATACTCCTCATCCAAGCATTAGTAGTCCCACTGGGGGTTTATCTAAGGTCTAAGCGAGTTGAAGCTGCTTCCTCGAGCCCCTCCACTGCAGACAGCAAGACACATACGCTTAACCTCATTAGCTTAAAGATTATATCGGCAAAGGAACTCGTGAATGCATATAATACAATAGGTTAATACATCACTTATGTTATGCTATGTTGCTTGCTATGCTATTACACATAGGGCAAAAATATTCCTTTTTTTGTCTAACTAGCTTACATAACCAGACAGTAAAATGTGATTTTGTAACATAATGTAACTTTTTTTGATCAAACGTAATATCACTCACTTTATTAATGTTTTTAAAATACACCATAAAATAGATCTACATTTCTCAATTTCATTAATGGTGAAAAATGTGCTTTGGTTTAGTGTCTGGAATCTACTGGAAAACAAGCACTTTTATATCTAATATATATATATTATTATTATTATTATTATTATATTTCTTCTTTTTTTTTAAACTACAGCCACTAGATGGCTGCGGAGGATTACTCAATATTTTTCTTTTAGATTTATATTTAAACGTTATAAAATCATTATTATAACAATAAAAACGACTCTGTCAAAGTTTAGCATTTTTTGTTCTAAAGTATTTTGCAATTGTCACAATATTACAGTCAAACCTGAACATGCTGTTGTGTGTGTGTGTGTGTGTGTGTGTGTGTGTGTGTGTGTGTGTGTGTGTGTGTGTGTGTGTGTGTGTGTGTGTGTGTGTGTGTGTGTGTGTGTGTGTGTGTGTGTGTGGACATATTTTTTATGAAATTATGTATAATGCGTTGAAGTTGTGTCAAGGTGTCACTTCCTCATTCCTGTTTGTGTTGTTGCTGATTTTCTTTTTGCCAAATTATGTAAGAGAGAGCAACTTGTGTAGTCTCACCCATTCAAACCACATAGCAACCATCCAGAACACATTCACAACCAAATGGTAACACCTTAATGTGATTTTTCACAGGTAAGAACCACTCACAGTTTCTTAATAAACTTATAAATTTAGACTTAAATTTAAACTTTATAAACAAGAAGTCTACTTATAAAACTTATAAATAATTAAAGGATTAGTTCTCTTCAGAATTAAAATTCCCTGATAATGTACTCTCCCACACGTCATACAAGATATTCATGACTTTCTTTCTTCAGGCGAAGAGAAATTAAGGTTTTTGAGGAAAACATTCCAGGATTTTTTCCATATAGTGACTTCAATGTTTGTTTGTATTTTTGTAGATTTTTTTTTCAATTGTGTTAAAAAGTATATAAATGTTTATTTATTTCTTCTAAAATGGCGGCTGGTTTGTCTAGATAAGACTCGTATTCCTCGGCTGGATCGTGTCGAGACTCTGAAGCTGCACTGAAACTCACATCTGGACCTTCGACCCGTTGGACCCCATTGAAGTCTCTATATGGAGAAAAATCCTGGAATGTTTTCCTCAAAAACCTTAATTTCTTTTCTACTGAAGAAAGAAAGACATGAACATCACGGATGACGTTGGAATGAGTAAATTATCAGGAAATTTTAATTCTGAAGTGAACTACTCCTTTAAACCAACTATTGTAATCATCATAATCACTGTGATCATTATCAAAATCATTAATCGTTTACATCATCTTCTCATCTCATCAAATCATACCTGTGATCTTTCCTCTTGAGTTTCATTGCTAATTCTCTCTGTCCTCTGTCAGTACGGTCATCACATGCACGACTGCGAGGAGGAGATGAACGGCATCGTCACAACCATCGCCAGCAATTCCTCACGGGTAAAGAGACGCAAAGACTCGGTGTCGGCGTCCACCAGCGCTGCAGAACCGGGTCTCGGACCCGCCGGCGAAGACAAGGCCACCGAGGGCCCGCCCGAGCTCTTCAGCCGCTGCGCCAAAAACATGTCCATCTTCAGGAAGATCCTGAGATCCATCAACTGCTGTCACGTGGAAAACCCACATTATATAGACAACTACTCCCGGTTAACCTTCCCGCTGTCGTTCGTCTTCGTTAATCTGCTCTATTGGACCTACTACCTGTACTTTTAACCATGTTGAATCATTTCTGTGTGTGTTTGTGTGTGTGTGTGTTTGTTTGAAAGACCAAAAGACTCAGCAGAAAAGGAGAAGAGTTGAAGTTAAGATCTATCAACAGCATTTGTGATTTAACTACAGTTACCGTATCAAATGGAGCATTTAAAAGCAGACATTTGGAGCTCATATTTTTGTTAAATATGATTCAGTAAATCCCTGCACTGCAAAAATGCTTTTCTTACTTAGTACTTTTGTCTTGTTTCCAGTCCAAAATATCTAAAAATATTATGTCATGTTTTCTGGGGAAATAACAAAAAATTAAGTGAGTTTTTGCTTAAAAAAAGCTAAATTATCTTCCAATGGGGTGAGAAAAATAATCTGTTTTCTGTTTGAATTAAGATTATTTTTCTCTCCCCATTGTCAGATAATTTTGCTTGTTTTAAGCAAAAACTCACTTAATTTTTAGTTATTTCCCCAGAAAACAAGACATAATACCTTGTGGCATTTTACTACTGTAGTAAACAAGACAAAGACTTTAGTAGACAAAACAACAGGACTGGAAACAAGACAAAAATACTAAGTAAAAGAAGCATTTTTAATATTTGTGCTGTAAACCATCATTCTTGCAGTGGATTTCTTTTCACATACGGATATAAAAGTAGCTTTTTCTCTATGGAAAATGTCCATCTGTGTGTCAGTCGGTGTGTTTACCAGCTGTAAAATGCCACAGATGCTGTTGAAAGAGTTTAACTTGTATTGAACCCGATGATTATGATGCAGACGTGTAAAATATATATTATATGCGTATTGTCCCATATATGAAACTCAATGATAGCGGCGTCAGGTCGGACGTTTGGTGTGACTGATGGTGATTAAATCCTCTGATTAACTAGTTTAATGTCGTTAGTAATACTGGTTAGCATCAGATTACTGGAAGTCTTGAGTTTGAATCAACTTTCCTGTCCCATTCCCATTCCCATTCCCGTCGGCTGTGTGGGCTGCTGGGTAATGTTAGTGTTAACCAGTGGTTAGTCGTTGTTTTAGTCTGCTAGAGTAATATAATGCTGGTGAAGGTTAATGTATTGCAGTGATAGCAAATAATGAAGGATTGAGAAAGAAGTGTCACATTGGGACACGTATAGAAGGAGCAGGGTTGAGGAAAGGGTCGATAAATTATTAAATTATTAAAAAATGAACACCTAACCCATCATTTTAAAATAAAAACAATGAAAATAAAACACTTACTAAAAAATATTAGTTCACCTGCATGTCATGTGATCGTTAACTGTCGTCAGAGAACATGCAAATGTGTTAAATTATTGAAATATTCAATTAAAGGATTTCGGCAGACTAAACCGTTTGGGAATCGCTGCTCGGGAGGATGTCTGATGCCGGCACTAGAGGAAGAAATAGGGAAAATTTGAGTATTTGAAGGTGTGTGAATGATTGTTGGAAACTGTGAGTATCTTTCATGTGCATTTGTGTGTGTGTGTGTGTGTGTGTGTGTGTGTGTGTGTGTGTGTGTGTGTGTGTGTGTGTGTGTGTGTTGATCATCATTGCTGGATGGCTCGACCCGTCCAGAAGTCTAACAGAAATAGTCTGATGCAGTAAAATGTTATTCAAAACTTGATGTCCTAAAGGTTTAGTTTGTCCAAAGAGAAAAGCTCATTTACTCGCCCTCGTGTCCGTCCAAACCGGAATCACTTCCTGTCGAATCTCATTTCGGCTGCAAATTTAAATATGAAATTTCAAGTTCAAGTTTTACATCTGTCTGTGTGTCTCATCTTTCACCCCGGATAATAGGGAACGTTAATCGAAGGTTTGCTCAAAATGATCTGGTCTTTAATAACATTTCGTTATTGATACACTGTTCATGGAACTTCTGAGTGAGTGAGTGAGTGAGTGAGTGAGTGAGTGAGTGAGTGAGTGAGTGAGTGAGTGAGTGAGTGAGTGAGTGAGTGAGTGAGTGAGTGAGTGAGTGAGTGAGTGAGTGAGTGAGTGAGTGAGTGAGTGAGTGAGTGAGTGAGTGAGTGAGTGAGTGAGTGAGTGAGTGAGTGAGAGAGAGTGAGTGAGTGAGATAGTGAGATGCTACATATTTCAAATGTAACATTCCAATGATGTTTAAGGAATAAAATGGAATGTTCACTGAACGTTTGTATGACCAGGAAAAAAGAACATTTAAACATTTTGAAAACTGGATGTTCAGAAACATTTTCATAACACATTTTTGTTAGCTTCAGCCCGGCTCAACACGACTTGACTTGCAATATGTGCATTAAACACAAGCATGAATGAGGTTTGAGAGCCGGTTGAGGCACGAGGGTCAGTAAATGATGACAGAAACTATCTCTTTAAGCGGATCAGCTGCTCTCCTCTAGTCCATCACAGTCTCTCTCTTTCACTCGTGTTCATCTCCTCCACATGTAAACCCTCCTCTCTCTCTGAGCGGTGTGTTTGAGGGTCTGGAGTGTGAGTTACGGCAGTGTTGAAGCCAGTTCTGTTTATTGCTTCCATAAATCCTCGGGCCTCGGCCGCTTTCTTGCACATTACAGGATCGATGGATCGCAGGGGCCGTGTAAACTCTTTATTCGACTCGCTTTAATGATTCATGCTTTGAACCAGAGGTGTTTGTGGACCAGACCAAGCCCTAATCACCCAAGGCACTACATGTGGCGACTGATGCTAAAATATCTGGAATGCATTACATATCTTTGGGACGCACTGTGCATTAAAGCTCTCGTTACGCACTGGACTAAACACTTCGGGTTATGATTATCTAAACTGATGTATTTTATGTAATTGATGCTTGATTTTGCTCAATAACTGAAGGTAAAATAAGCACAGCAGTGCAAACAAGCCACACTACCGGACCGGATCCGGGACTCTTTTCTAAGCTGTGAATGCTCACCTTTTGACTTTTTATTAGCATTTGATGTCATAATGGTCAGATGAATTAATTCATTTTAATCTCTGGACCTCGTTTAGGATTTTGAAAACTGTTTGTATCTGCTGTTTTTGTAAGTTATGGCTTCCTTTAGATGTTTTGGGCGTTTGCTGCTGGCATGCAGTCGGATCCTTCATTTCACGCCGAATGCCTTCCGTTCAGTTTCAAACTATACAAAGTGCTTGATTTTCTATTTAATGCATGTTTCTGTACCACTCTAGGGTGATTTTACATGTAACACCGTGTCCTAAACAGACGCGATGCGATGAGATTCCAGCGACAAATAATTTGTCTGTCCACACTAGATGCGACGCGACTGCGAGATGCGTCGAAATCAATCAAAACCCACAGCCAATCAGAACAGCGTGTGGGCGGAGTTAGCCAATCAGAACAGCGTGTGGGCGGAGTCAGCCAATCAGAACAGTGTGTGGGTGGAGTCAGCCAATCAGAACAGCGTGTGGGTGGAGTCAGCCAATCAGAACAGCATGTGGGCAGAGTCAGCCAATCAGAACAGCGTGTGGGCGGAGTTAGCCAATCAGAACAGCATGTGGGCGGAGTCAGCCAATCAGAACAGCGTGTGGGCGGAGTCTCGCGGCACCAGAGAGTAATCCTGACGGCACTCGCAAGAAAATGGATAAGTACATAATCAAATTCACAAATATTACACCATTTAAACATTATTAAAAATACATAGGTTGAGTTACTAAAACAATCTTTGTCAAAGAATACACTTATTTGTTCACAGTTTGAACGTTCTTGTTTCTATTTGTTTAATTTCAAGATCTGAGGTGAATTATCCACTGTTGCTTTTACAGCTCAAAGCTGGAGCACTAAATGATGTTCAAAGTCACATGACACGCTTTTAATATTAAATAAAGCACATAAACAGCACCTGAGATTATCATCGCCACACTTTGTGTTTGTTGTTCCAGCGCGACGTCGCAGAAAAATAGAAACCGTTTCTAGAATAGGATCTTCGCGTGTAGTTAGGACACGGTGTAATACATTATTATTGACATATTTATGGGACTTTTTTTGTGTTGATTCATTGGTTGAGAATTAATGCAATAAGTTGATTATGCATATCTGGGTTATTATAGTTAAAACCATTAAAGGTTTTCAGTATTTACTAATAAATGTTAACTGAAATAAAACAAAATAATAAAAAAACTAACTTTCAGCTAGTTGGCAAGACAATATGATTTAGTTGAACGTAATGTACTAATAAAAAACGGTAACACTTTACAATAAGGTTCATTAGTTAACATTAGCTAACTACATTAGTTAACATGAACTAAGAATGAACAATACTTTTACAGCATTTATTAATCTTAGTTAATATTAATTTCAACATTTACTAATACGTTATTAAAATCAAAGGTTGTATTTGTAAACATTAATGCACTGTGAACTAACATGAACAAACAGCTGTATTTTTATTAACTAACATTAACAAAGATTAATAAATACTGCAACAAATGTATTGCTCATTGTTAGTTCATGCTAGTTAATACATTAACTAATGAACCTTATTATTAAGTGTTACCAAAAAAAAACTATATAGACATAAAAAAAAGCACAACAAAATTGCTAAAATATTAAAATAAAAAATGAATTATAACACTGATGCATATTCCAAATTCACAGAAAAGATTTTTCTTTAGTGATTCCCGTTGTAGGACACTTTCACAAACTTTATTTTGATTTTATTAGCATCCTTGCGAGGTGAGATTATATTTGCACCAATATTAATAAGCAGCTTAACACAATCCATGTGAAATCTTCACGCATGTCTAATAATAATTCATCTCTGTTCCAGCAAATAGTGCCAAACAAGTAAGCCAAAGAGTTCATAACAGACGACAATAACCTGTTGTTTAGCTCTTCTATTCACATTATAACCTGCAAACTGACCCGTATTCAGTTGCAAGGCCGTCCACGTCTTCACTTACTTTCCCATCATTTATATAGTTCCGTCATAATCATCACTTTATCGATCATAATGATGTCGCAGTGAATTTGCGTGTTTGAGGATGCTGATTTCTGAAGCCCTGATGTTAATATGTGTGTATAATGCAACATTGGCATATAGATAGGGTTGAAGAGCGACTGTAAATACTGCATGTTTACTTGATGTTTACTTAATAATGACACTACAAATAATAATTCAAATAAAAAAGACAAACAAGAATTCACGAGTGATATTTTTTTTTTCCTGCTGCGAATCAATAGATGGAAGTTCAACATTATGAACACTGTAAACGCTGAAGAAGATATTAGCATGACGGCGCTATAATTAGCTCGTCATCATTATATTTTAATGAGTGTTTACTAGCTAAACGCCAGATGGTTGAGAAAACAGAACAGAAGTGCTTTGTATAAATATACATAACACACTTTGACAAATTGTTTGAATGTTTGTTCAGAAAAGAAAGTTAGAAGCCATTATCAAAGGCATTTTACAACTGAGGATTTCAGATCTGATCACACGCTGTTTAAAATCTCATTTCTTTTTTTGAGTTCTACTTGCCATTTTACTTCCGTATTATTTATGTTTTAATTCCTTTTATAACTGCTTTCATTTTCCTTGCTTTTATTTTGCAATAACTTGTATTCCTTTCTATGTAAAGCACTTTGAATTACCATAGTGTATGAAATGTGCTATAAAAATATCTTTTTTTTGGGAGTTTTACTTGCTTCCAGAAGTTGAAGTAACTTTTTTAATTGTGTCAATTCAAATGCATGTGGATAAACACAGTAAATTAAGTTTATTTTACTCAAATTTAAAAAGTGCACATGCATTGGGCATTAATGAAAAATAATGCTTGATTTGAGCAGAAGCTACATTACAATAAACCATATTATCACTGTATGAATTGAAATATTTCTTTCCTCAAGTAGAAGCTGTACTTTGCACGACTGAGTGACTGGATCTGCTGAAAGGCTCTTTCACAAACTCCTGAAACAACGTATTTGGTAAGTTGATCTGAGTATTTGCGCCTTAATTTCATCAACGGTTAAAGGGGTGGTTGATTATGATTTGACTTTTCTAGCTTTAGTTAGTGTGTAATGTTGCTGTTTGAGCATAAACAACATCTACAAAGTTACGACGCTCAAAGTTCAAAGCAAAGGGAGATATTTGCTTTTACAGAAATCGCTTTTTAAGGACTACAACAAACGGCTAGTGACATCACCAACCCTAGAATTTACATAAACCCCGCCCCCGGAACACAATTTATAGATTATCAAGACAGAATATGCTAATTAATTACTACAAGATTAGCTACATAAATTCATCAACTAACCGTTCAGAAATGTCCTGTTGCTTCTACATGTTGTCTCTTCTTCTTGAGTCTCTCCATCATTGTCTGACTCCGGTTTGAACATAAAAGGCTAAAAGGTTTTAAATTTTCAGTGCATGTGTGTGTGTGTGTGTGAGGTAAAAGAACACGAGCTGTTGTAGCTCCGCCCCCCTGTGCAGGGAGCAGCAGCTCATTTGCATTTAAAGCAACACACAAAAACGGTGTGTTTTTGCTCACCCTCAAAAAGTGACAACTTTAACATGCTATATAAAAATATCTGTGTGGTATTTAGAGCTAAACCTTCACACACACACTCTGGAGACATCAGAGACTTGTTTTACATCTTGTGAATAGGGCATTATACCACCCCTTTAAGGGTTTTTGATGCTTGAATTCAAAGTGTTGTCTGTTTTTGTCATCTTGAAATGAGATATTAAGTATTAATAGCAGTCAAAATCATGGCAGAATACAGAAGTAACCAAACAAACAATCAGCAACAGCAAATAATTGTTATATATTGACAAATAATTAACACATTTAAGGCAGTATCTTTACATTAGTGGACTATGAGCTTTGTAATGCATAAAGTAATATTGAAATACAGCACAAAATTGAAATAACTTGCTAAAAATTATTAAGAGAGAGAAAAACAATTCTTTAATAAGGTTTAGGTGAGTTTTTCATTTTATTTAGCTTTGTATAAAAACAGGAAGTCTGTGTTTTGGTAGATAAACAAGCAACACTTTACTATGAGTTTTCACTTGTTAATATTAGTTAACTACATTAGTTTGCATGAACGGAACATTTTACAGCATTTATTAATCTTAGTCTCAACATTTACTAATACATTTAGTAACCCTAACCCTAAGATCAAAGTTGTATAAGTCACTAAACAAAGGTTAATAAATGCTGTAAATATATATTGCTTTGTTAGTTAATGCATTATGTAATTAGACCTTGTAGTTGTGTGTGTGTTTTGCTGTTTTGATTTGTTCATTTATGTTTCTCCTCAGATCGTGGAGGATCAATATAGTTTAATGAGACGTACACGACTGCAGCATCACTCATTACGCCTAATTAAACACTAACAAGACTGAATAACGATCCTGATAATGAGCATAAACCTGCTGATATTATGCGTATTGATGTCGTAACATCAGATTATTGACAAACATCACATGAGGAATTATTCCTCTAGAGGATTTTAATTATGAATCTGTTTCTGAGTTTGATCTCGTTTACGGCGTGTGTGTAAATGTGACGTTCGGTCTCATATTTGCTCTTTTGTTGCTCAGGAGACGAAGCTGTAAAAAATATAATATTAGTATAAACTAGATTAAAAAAAAGTTTAAGACAAACTTTGAAGTTGGCTTGAGAAAGCCTGACCAGAAAGTTTGAAAAATGTGTGTGTGTGTGTGTGTGTGTGTGTGTGTGTGTGTGTGTGATCTCAGAATAACCCCCTTCAGGTGTGTGTGTGTGTGTGTGTGTGTGTGTGTGTGTGTGTGTGTGTGTGTGTGTGTGTGTGTGTGTGTGTGTGATCTCCGAATAACCCCCTTCAGGTGTGTGTGTGTGTGTGTGTGTGTGATCTCTGAATAACCCCCTTCAGGTGTGTGTGTGTGTGTGTGTGTGGGTGTGATCTCAGAATAACCCCCTTCAGGTGTGTGTGTGTGTGTGTGTGTGTGTGTGTGTGTGATCTCTGAATAACCCCCTTCAGGTGTGTGTGTGTGTGTGTGTGTGTGTGTGTGTGTGTGTGTGTGTGTGTGTGATCTCAGAATAACCCCCTTCCGGCTGATGAAGATCCTCATCTGGTTTATTCGGAGAGTATTCCCGTGTGTGTCCAGCAGGTGGCGCCATCCACTCACGATCAACATCATGATTCCTCAGGCTTCAGTGTAATGCGATTATGAAACATGACTGTACACACACACACACACACACACACACTGCAGTCTCTCACACCACGAGAAACGCCACTGAAAACATCTTTAAGCTGCTTACATTCCCAAACTCTGTGTTTGAGTTATTTGACACGTGTGTGTGTGTGTGTGTGTGTGTGTGTGTGTGTGTGTGTGTGTGTGTGTGTGTGTGTGTGTGTGTGTGTGGATTAAACCGTGAGCCGCAGGTTGTTCTCACTGTGGGGCCGGTTGTGTGTGTGTGTGTGTGTGTGTGTGTGTGTGTGGAACTTTGTGTAAATGATTGTTGTTCAGATCCTCTTCAAACCTGTACATGTAGTTTCATAGATCATAATGAGAATCCAGCCGTATGAAGTGCTATAATAACATCCACATCTCTGCTGAACACACACACTGTGGATGCATTCCGGAGCCGGAGCGCTGAAGAAGTGTGAGTGATGATGATGATGATGATGATGATGATGATGATGAAGATGATCATGGGGTTTTGTGCCTAGAAGCGCTTTAAAAACCTTTCCAATTAGAGTTGAGCGCATGAGAACACAGATACTCTGCTTCACGAATCCTTCATCTGTCATACACACACACACACACACACACACACACACACACACACACACACACACACACACACACATACACACACACACACACACACACACACACCATAGTTCTGCACGAATCGCAGCTTATTCCAGCTTGACCTGTAAAGTGACCATTCAATGTTTTTAAGTGTCATTTAGAGGCGAATCTCGTGAATTTATTGCAAGATTTTTGGGATCTAGAGACCCAAGCACTGATATTTATGATGATTATTATTATTATTCTTTTTTTCGTTCTGAACCTTGTATTTAGGAAGCATTTAGTTATAAAATTAATTTAGTAAAATCATGTAAAATTGTGAGAAATTTGGCATTTAGGGTTTGCGAAAATTCACCTTTAGTAAAAAGTTAAAACACAACTCACACAAATGCATTTAAATTTCCTTTTAACCAGTTACAAAAAGTTTAGAAATTGCACTATTTGACCATTTTATATATAATGTTAGATTATTAAAGTCTGCATGTTGCTGATATGAATTCAGAAGAATTATGGGTGAATGTTGTAATACATAAATCATATTTTTTTGTCTTCATCAGAGCTTAAGGCCTCCGTCTCCATTCACTTCCATTGCTTGGAGTCCTTTTGTTGACCTTGCACACTGCCAGGTTTGACCTTTGACCTCTGCCACTTATTCTGCTACAGCGAATATTTATGTGAATGAAATGATTTATTCTGATCTATTTTTAAACATATTCTGCTGATATCAATAACCGTTTCCAGATGTTTAATATATTTGAGATTTTTCTGCTCATAAACATACAAAAACAACATGAACTGTGATTGGTCAGAGTCTAAATGGGCGGGTCTTATAGGTCATTCAATATTCCGATTCGGGTCTTTCATGCACATATGAACAGGAATATTACTGTGCTGATATTCAAATTCAGTGCTGGAGGCGGTGGACATCACTGCGGTCCGAGAGATTTAGTTAGAGATGTTTGGGTTTGAAGAAGCTTAATGGACGTGTGTTTATCCTTTCGTCTGGAATGATCTAGTAATTCATGGAGAAGAAGATCAGCATGAAGATTTTAAAAGTGAAACCAGACGGACAAATTAAATATTTATAGAAGAAGTCAAACTGATGTTGTAGTTTATCAGCACTTACTCATGTTGTGTAAATCACAAACAAATGCACACATGAACACACACACATGCACTGTTACAAAACCCAGAGATGTAATGTGTGTGAAACAACTTAACTGACGATAACTTGATCATATATTGTATGTTTTTGAATACAAGGCTCTTCTGCTCATCAAGGCTGCATTTATATGACCGAAAATACAGTAAAAATTATTCCTATGTGAATATACAGTAAAGTGTAATTTATTCCTGTGATCAAAGCTGAATTTTCAGCATCATTACTCCAGTCTTCAGTGTCACATGATCCTTCACAAATCACTCTAATATGATGATTTGATGATCAAGAAACATTTATGGTTATTAAAAAGTGTTACATTTTTTAAAAAGTTCATATTTTTGTGGAAACTGTGATGCATTTTTATTTTTCATCAATCCTTTGATGAATAGAAAGTTCAAAAGAACAGCATTTATTTGAAATAGAATAATTTGAACACTTTTTTACAGTAGTGTAGGTTTCATTAAAGTCCCCCTGTTGTCAATCATTTTATCTCTTAAAGGAGTCGTCGGATTCCCATTTTCCAGAAGTTGGTGTGATTCTTTAGGGTGTCCATGTAAAGTTTGTAACATACTTTGGTTAAAATTCCTCAATGTTTGTGTAAAACAACAGCCTTTTTACCTCCTCAAAAACAGCTCTGTCCACAGCGACCCGTTTCGGTGCATGTCTCTTTAAATGATAATGAGCAACTGCTGAGGGCGGAAATATGCTAATACGGGAAATATGCCAATAGAGAGTATGCTAAGTCCCTCCCCTCCGCTTCCGGCCCATGGGACCTTATTTCGGAAAAAATATGTATGGTAGTCAATGGCGAGAGACAACTTATCTTTTTATTCCGTCTGAACTGTGCCCTGAATTACACATATGATGTTTGTCAATTTAAAAGATAATTATGAAAGTCAAGAAAGTCGCAGTTTGTCATAAAACAGAAGAGTAACATTTAGTTTTATGTGAAAATCGCTCAATGAACTACATCTCTCGTCTCGCACTGTGTACGTCACCAACATGGCTGTCACCTTAGCGCGTTTCATCTCGTTCTTTCAGAAAGACTATAGACTTAACGTCAGACTATAGAAAAAATAACAGACGTTAGCTTCATTCATCGAGAGAAAAGGTATGATGTCATGTGTGCGCCTTTTGGGTGTGTAGTCTTTGTAATTACGTATTTTCACAGTCTTATACCTCAACAGTTTTACATCAAACTGCGACTTTCTTGACTTTAAAATGTATCTTTTAAATTGACAAGCATCATATGTGTAATTCAGGGCAAAAACGAGATCAAAATATTTGTTGTCTCTCGCCATTGACTACCATACAATATTTTTCCGAAATAAGGTCCCATGGTGGTCCACCGGAAGGGGAGGGACTTAGGCTCTCTATACGGGACAGTCCTCAGCGGTCGTGGGCGGAGCATTAGCAATATGACATCATATTGCTCAGAAAGTTCAAACGGCTTGATTATTGAGAGTGTTTAGGCTTTTTGAGGATAAAAAAAAGGAGTGAATGTTTTTTTTTTTTCAGTGTATGTTGGTTGTGTCCAGAGCGCATGAGCAGCTGGGAGTCATAACAGGTTGAGGAGCCGATTGATTGGTGTTCAGGCATGGTACCTGTGCCTTCCCCTCCGGTCTCCCGTCATTCCTTGACTCCGTCCAGCCCTTCTCTCTTAAAGAGGCCCATGATAAACGCATAATAATCACACTACGACATTTATATGCAAACACCATATAAAAGTACATTTTGCATCCGATGACCCCTTTAAAACTCATCTTTGATCACCAAAATTACATATTTTAATATAAAAAAATGTCTTCATGCCTAGAAATATCTTGAATGTAACTCGACACCCTTGCCTCATTTAGTATGCGCGGTTCTATGAATATGCAAATGAGCCCCGCCTCCACTCACTCGCTCAGGGGTGCGTTTCCCGAAAGCATCGTTGGCCAACTATGGTCGCAAGTTCCGTCGTTACCAATAGAGTTCAATGGACATTGCGATGAACTTGCGACCATAGTTGGCCAACGATGCTTTCGGGAAACGCACCCCAGCTCAGAGATCCACTGGTTGACGATCACACGTTGATCTGATTGGTTACAAGGTAGTTTGAGACGTCAGAAAGTGGTCAGTGGTTCCGTTCCCCCTATGTTCCGTTCCAACATAGGGGGAACGGAATCCGACGGCAAAAAAACAGCTGTCGGAATCCGTTCCCCCACTCCCATTATGAGAGGTGTTGATGTAATGACTTAAAAAATGCTGATTCTATTTTGTGTGTGGATGGAGCTTAACTTGCAACAGTTTAAAGAATATATTTTTTGCCTTTTATTATGATAGGAAAGTATAGTATCAAGAAAGTTCGATGACCCGGGACTTGAACTCGGGTCGCCCCAAAGCTAAAAAAAAATATTGTCAGGGGACTGACCACTAGGCTATTGAGTCTAACAATATGCTACAATTTAATAAATATTAGAACCTTATTGTGTAAGAAACATAGGGGCAACGGAATCCGACGGCAAAAAAACAGCTGTCGAAATCCGTTCCCCCACTCCCATTATGAGAGGTGTTGATGTAATGACTTAAAAAATGCTGATTCTATTTTGTGTGTGGATGGAGCTTAACTTGCAACAGTTTAAAGAATATATTTTTTGCCTTTTATTATGATAGGAAAGTATAGTATCAAGAAAGTTCGATGACCCGGGACTTGAACTCGGGTCGCCCCAAAGCTAAAAAAAAATATTGTCAGGGGACTGACCACTAGGCTATTGAGGCTAACAAAATGCTACAATTTAATAAATATAAGAACCTTATTGTGTAAGAAACATAGGGGGAACGGAATCCGACGGCAAAAAAACAGCTGTCGGAATCCGTTCCCCCACTCCCATTATGAGAGGTGTTGATGTAATGGCTTAAAAAATGCTGATTCTATTTTGTGTGTGGATGGAGCTTAACTTGCAACAGTTTAAAGAATATATTTTTTGCCTTTTATTATGATAGGAAAGTATAGTATCAAGAAAGTTCGATGACCCGGGACTTGAACTCGGGTCGCCCCAAAGCTAAAAAAAAATATTGTCAGGGGACTGACCACTAGGCTATTGAGGCTAACAAAATGCTACAATTGAATAAATATTAGAACCTTATTGTGTAAGAAACATAGGGGGAACGGAATCCGACGGCAAAAACACAGCTGTCGGAATCCGTTCCCCCACTCCCATTATGAGAGGTGTTGATGTAATGACTTAAAAAATGCTGATTCTATTTTGTGCGTGGATGGAGCTTAACTTGCATCAGTTTGATAAATATAAGAACCTCAGTGTGTCAGAAATATGGGGGGAACGGAATCCGACGGCAAAAAGAAAAACAGTTGTCAGAATCCGTTCCCCCACTCCCATTATGAGAGGTGTTGATGTAATGACTTAAAAAATGCTGATTCTATTTTGTGTGTGGATGGAGCTTAACTTGCAACAGTTTAAAGAATATATTTTTTGCCTTTTATTATGATAGGAAAGTATAGTATCAAGAAAGTTCGATGACCCGGGACTTGAACTCGGGTCGCCCCAAAGCTAAAAAAGATATTGTCAGGGGACTGACCACTAGACTTTTGAGGCTAACTAAATGCTATAATTTAATAAAATTAGAACCTTATTGTGTAAGAAACATAGGGGGAACGGAATCCGACGGCAAAAAACCAGCTGTCGGAATCCGTTCCCCCACTCCCATTATGAGAGGTGTTGATGTAATGACTTAAAAAATGCTGATTCTATTTTGTGTGTGGATGGAGCTTAACTTGCAACAGTTTAAAGAATATATTTTTTGCCTTTTATTATGATAGGAAAGTATAGTATCAAGAAAGTTCGATGACCCGGGACTTGAACTCGGGTCGCCCCAAAGCTAAAAAAAAATATTGTCAGGGGACTGACCACTAGGCTATTGAGGCTAACAAAATGCTACAATTTAATAAATATTAGAACCTTATTGTGTAAGAAACATAGGGGGAACGGAATCCGACGGCAAAAAACCAGCTGTCGGAATCCGTTCCCCCACTCCCATTATGAGAGGTGTTGATGTAATGACTTAAAAAATGCTGATTCTATTTTGTGTGTGGATGGAGCTTAACTTGCAACAGTTTAAAGAATATATTTTTTGCCTTTTATTATGATAGGAAAGTATAGTATCAAGAAAGTTCGATGACCCGGGACTTGAACTCGGGTCGCCCCAAAGCTAAAAAAAGATATTGTCAGGGGACTGACCACTAGGCTATTGAGGCTATCAAAATGCTACAATTTAATAAATATTAGAACCTTATTGTGTAAGAAACATAGGGGGAACGGAATCCGACGGCAAAAACACAGCTGTCGGAATCCGTTCCCCCACTCCCATTATGAGAGGTGTTGATGTAATGACTTAAAAAATGCTGATTCTATTTTGTGTGTGGATAGAGCTTAACTTGCATCAGTTTGATAAATATAAGAACCTCAGTGTGTCAGAAATATGGGGGGAACAGAATCCGACGGCAAAAAGAAAAACAGTTGTCAGAATCCGTTCCCCCACTCCCATTATGAGAGGTGTTGATGTAATGACTTAAAAAATGCTGATTCTATTTTGTGTGTGGATGGAGCTTAACTTGCAACAGTTTAAAGAATATATTTTTTGACTTTTATTATGATAGGAAAGTATAGTATCAAGAAAGTTCGATGACCCGGGACTTGAACTCGGGTCGCCCCAAAGCTAAAAAAAAATATATTGTCAAGGGACTGACCACTAGGCTATTGAGGCTAACAAAATGCTACAATTTAATAAATATTAGAACCTTATTGTGTAAGAAACATAGGGGGAACGGAATCCGACGGCAAAAAAACAGCTGTCGAAATCCGTTCCCCCACTCCCATTATGAGAGGTGTTGATGTAATGACTTAAAAAATGCTGATTCTATTTTGTGTGTGGATGGAGCTTAACTTGCATCAGTTTGATAAATATAAGAACCTCAGTGTGTCAGAAATATGGGGGGAACGGAATCCGACGGCAAAAAGAAAAACAGTTGTCAGAATCCGTTCCCCCACTCCCATTATGAGAGGTGTTGATGTAATGACTTAAAAAATGCTGATTCTATTTTGTGTGTGGATGGAGCTTAACTTGCAACAGTTTAAAGAATATATTTTTTGCCTTTTATTATGATAGGAAAGTATAGTATCAAGAAAGTTCGATGACCCGGGACTTGAACTCGGGTCGCCCCAAAGCTAAAAAAAGATATTGTTAGGGGACTGACCACTAGGCTATTGAGGCTAACAAAATGCTATAATTTAATAAATATTAGAACCTTATTGTGTAAGAAACATAGGTGTTAAATTGTGTTAAACCCGATTTCAAAGCGTGTGTTTGAGACTGTCTTTGGTTCACTGCAGTTTTAAGGAGGAAATACTCAGCAATGGTGTCGACTTATGAATTTACACATGGTTTGTCTTAGAGCACATTAAAAACACCACATAGGCATATAAACAACATTAAAAACTTGACTTTAAATACAAAAAAAGTATGTGCAATGGGCTATTTCACCCATCATGTGTTAGTTTAGCATCATAACGTCAGTCTCCAGTGCTCTTCATGTGTTACACATTAAAAGGACGCTCCCTATGTAGCAGCTCTAGGTTTTGCAATGGACCCTTCAACATTTTAGAGCACTTTTTTCATCCTAGGTCTGTTCTCTCTGTAAAAGCGAAAACAGGCAAAGGCTGAGGAGAGAAGCACTCTGACAGAGAGCACGTCTCCTGTTAAAAATACCCCAGCATGCAGTGTTTGTATACGGCTGTGACCCCAATGAAGAATGACAGTGCACTAAAAGCCCATGCACACAAATCTGAACCTGAGCTCTAAATATAAACACGTTTACGGCTCATGAAAGCGTCAGCCAGCGGTGCAAATGCACAACACCTCATGCAATAAATGTGTGATTCCAGTGAGTAATTCATCTGTCAATCAGAGCGTGTCACATGTTACTGTAAATCAGGGTTGCCGGCTTTGGTTTCCTGAGATTTTGGTGACATTCATTTTCAAATATTTGACAGGGTTTGTACAAGGTGCTTAAAGTGCTTGAATTTGACTTTTATGAAATGTAAGCCCTGGAAAATCCTTGAAAACAGTCATATTTATGAAGAGGTAATTGAAAAGCGCTTGACTTATTGAAAGGCAATAAATGTGAAATTAGCGTTTCATTTTAATTTATTAATTTAATTGTAAACAATCTTTTCACAAAAATAGATATAGAGCCCTATTTTAACGATCTGAAACGCAAGTAACTTTGTGGGCGGGTCTCGCAAATCTAAAATGTGTTGGTCTTCAGTAGCTTCATTACTCATAGGTGTGATTTGGCCGTAATGTGAAATAAACCAATCAGAGCGTCATCTCACATTCACTTTAAGAGCAGGTGTGCTTGTTCCATGGCGGATTGCTATTATAACGGCGGATTTGCCAGGAGCGGTTCACAGCCGAGGAGACCGACGTTCTCGTCAGGGCCGTAAAACACAGAGAAGTGACATTGGGGATGGAGAAACACACACAAATTAGCTTCGGTTAAACAGGCGTATAATATTTTGGGTAAATGTGTAAACTAGATTTATGCCTATTTTTTCACATCTTCATGGACACAACAATGATTTCCCTCGTGTGGAATATTTTTCCTTGTAATAATGTATGATTTGCAAAAATGAGAACTGCTGCTTCTGTGTAGATGAGAGAAGCAAAGTGTGTGTGTGTTGTGTACACGCTACATTATGGCCAAGCATGCGCCACTGACTTTAGACGAGGTTTCTCCTGGTCTGTGGAGGAATTGTTTTCTGAAACTGCAAAATAGCACCTACAGTGTTCTGAGTTTTTATTTATCTATTTGCCTTTTTTAGAATTTGAAAGATAATAAAGATATTGTTTGATAGGTGAGATCTACTTGAAAACCAAAAAAGTAGTGCTTGAAAAGTCCTCGAAAGTCCTGGAATTTCATATTACAGCATCTGTACGATCCCGCCTGATTTGATTAGTTGACATTTTTTTGTCTAAATTATTGCACTCATTTTTCTGTTGCATTTTTTTCATGCTTTTACATCTTTGAACCGTGACTCGCTTGCTTTTATGAAATGGAAATATGCCTGTGACTTTTCAAGTCATAATGTTTACAGAATAAATAATATGAGTAAAACTTGCTTATTCTCTCAAGCACATTTTGCATTGTTTTGTTGTGTGACCCGAGAATGTGAGTCTGATGGCAAATGCGCGAGTGTTGACAACGGCGTTCTGTGCAGATTGTGTGATGCAGAAATAGTAACCAATGCTATTTTTAAATGACCTACTTTAGACTTTGCAACGAGTGCATGACATCCAGCCAAACACTGACCTCTCCGCTTTCTCCTCTCGCTACTCCTGACACTGAGCTGGTGTTCAGATGAGCTCAAACCGTCATCAGCTCCACATCCACTGCTTCACGGAGACGGAGGGCGTTTAATTCCTCTAGTTTCAGGCAGTTTAAAGCCCTATTCGCACAGGATGAGTTTTACCTGGTGACCTCTAGTCATGTGTAATAATAGCGGAGGTCATCTGTGATCTTAAGCCCTATCCGGACGGACTAGTTTAACATGGAGAGGTGGGGTAAAGTAATTATTACCAGAGCTTCTCTGTGATTTTAGTCCCGTCCGAATGTGCATCTCAGTGATCATTTCGAACAATGTCAGTAAAGATTACGGTGACTTTTACCTTCAGTAAAAAAGGTCCGGAAAAATGACCTCAGGTAAAACTAATCCCTTGCGAATAGACCCGCTGTAAATATGTACGTAAATATTCCATCATTTCGTGTTTAAAAGTAGTTTTCTGCGGTTTTTCAAGTATGGAGGCGCTTGAAGAAGCATCAGCTGTGTTCTA
>NC_140225.1:1187500-1202500 GCF_951802725.1 Rutilus rutilus
GTCACTTCCGCCAGTATGAATCTTTGATTTTGATGACATCACTCTGTACTTCAGCTCCTCATCTGATTTTCTGTCCAATCAAATGCTCTCTAGAGTCTATAAATAGACGATGACACCGTGTCCTAACCAGACGCGATGTGATGAGATTCCAGCGACAAATAATTAGTCTGTCCACACTAGACGTGACGCGACTGCGAGATGCGTAAAAATCAATCAAAACCCACAGCCAATCAGAACAGCGTGTGGGCGGAGTTAGCCAATCAGAAAAGCGTGTGGGCGGAGTTAGCCAATCAGAACAGCTTGTGGGCGGAGTTAGCCAATCAGAACAGCTTGTGGGCGGAGTCTCGCGGCACCAGAGAGTAATCTCGACGGCACTCGCAAGAAAATGGATAACTACATAATCAAATTCACAAATATTACACCATTTAAACATTATTAAAAATACATAGGCTGCGTTACTAAAACAATCTTTGTCAAATAATACACTTGTTTGTTCACAGTTTGAACGTTCTTGTTTCCATTTGTTCATAGGCTTCGATTTCGGTGGGGGCATCCCGCATACCCACCAGATTTCGTCATGAGTCATTTTGTACCCACCACTTTTTTTTTCAGATAACGTCCATAATAATTTGACTTTGGGTTAGATTTTTTGACAGTTTTCAGTGGTTATGAGGAGCAATATGAGAGAGAAATTTGGTAATCATTGTTTAGGTACATTAAACCACGTCATGTCATATTGCCAACATGATAGGCCTTCTTATGAAGCAGAATAGTGGGTCATATGTCTAATGCTTTTTGAAAACTTAAGGCTTTCTTCTTCATAAAACGAGTCGGACATCATCACATTTTTGTATACATTTTGATTTATTTTCATTAGTAAGCTTAGCTACAGGACATCGTATTTCAAAACATGACCTGCACGAAAGAGATTTTGGGGTAGTCCTACTATGATATTAGACTACATAGCCTATAATAAAATGAATTTTCAAACCTGAACCAAACATATTTTTATTCAAAGATCAACAGTCTGTCATTAATCTTTAGTCTGCCACAAAAAACAACAACATTAAAATCATGACCTCAAATTTCATTGTGACCAAAAAAAAAAAAAGACTGTTGTAACAGTGCATAAATCAGACATTTCAGGCTATATAGCCTAACACTAATAAGCCTTATGCCAAAATTATTATTATGACGAAATTGTCGGTCACTAAATAAGAAAACTAAATAATTGTGTAGATGATTTGCTTTGTGTAACCCAACATCAGACATTAGGCCGAAGTATTTTTTTGCACACAGTGCCGCGACCAATCAATCACTTCTTTACAACTGGCTGCACATTCACTGTCCTCGCGGCTGCTGCAACTCGCGCTCGCTTATCAATGCATTTAAATTCGCGCCTACGGTATCTTTGTGGAACTTCAAAAAAAGAAAGAAAAAAAGATGCTGCAGCCAATGAGCAGCCGACGGGGGCTGGCTGCAGGACGACTCAACCTCCACGGACAGTTTTTAATGTTTTATCAGACAATAACTACTCAAGAATTTGCTTTAGTATAATTTTCGGGACAATTAGGGCCAGATTCGGGATTCGGGACAACAGCTTCGATTTCGGGACTGTCCCGAATTTTTCGGGACGTCTGGTCACCCTAGCTATGACAGTTTGGGTGCCAGCAGCTCCGTCTGCAACAAAACACATTGGTTCCCTTTACAATCGAGCAATAAAAATTATGGATAAAAAGCCAATCCGTTACCATCATTTTTACATCCTCGAGAAATATAATATATTTAGCTTTGAAAGCTTCAGTAATTTATGTTTTTTTTTATTAATTTTTAAGTGTATTAATAATTTAGCATCCGAGCCACTTAGTGTAAATTTATTCAAAAACAGAACAGCAAAAAAGTTACCAGAAGCAGCACAAATCATAACTGTACAATACCATACTGTAGGACAAGCTTCGCACAGACAGTCTTTTCTGTTAAGAGCTGTAGGCTCTGGAATTCATTACCATCTGACATTAAGGTCAAATCTGACTCCAAAAAGTTCACCTCCAGGATTAAGTTGTGCTAAAGGCAAACCAAACCTGTAACCATTTCTAATTATTGTTGTTGTTCTGGTTGTGTGAGTGAGAGTGCGTGTGTGTGTGTGTGGGTTTGAAGAAATGTGAATGTTTTCTATTTGTATGTATCTGTTTTATAATGTACTTAGAAATGCCCAACCAGGGACAGGAGTTGAGAATTAGCATTAGCTATAAACTCTATATGCTGCGCATCAGTTACAGGCTTTGTATTGTAACTATGTTTGACTGTATGGTCCCTGTTAAATAAATAAATAAATAAATAAATAAATGTTCAAAGTCACATTACACGCTTTTAACATTAAATAAAGCACATAAACACACATTGACACACTTTGTGTTTGTTGTTCCAGCGCGACGTCGCAGAAAAATAGAAACCGTTTCTAAGGCCCCGTCCACACTACTGCGTTTTCGTTTAGAAACGGAGAATTAAAACGAATACGATTGAGAATGCTGCGTATTAGAATTGATCTCCGTCCACATTAAAATGACTGAAAACACGGGCATGTGCGAGCCGGTGTAAACACAACTTCATTGATAAAATTATCCCACCATGCGCTGGTTCTTCCCGGGTTATCCCAAAACCGACGCTCCATGTACACGGTCGATACCGGGAATTGTCAAACGTAAACTATTTTATCGGGAATTGTCAGTTGCACACGGGAATTGTCACATTGTCACTATTTTACCGGGAATTGTCACAGATCGCTCGAATAATAGCTTGCCTCCGGCGCATGTAGGCAGTTAGCACTGTAAAATGCAGAATTTACTTGCACAACAGCTGCTAAAAGAGATATAGCCTACGCCATGACTGATGACACCCAATCATAGAGCCGAGCGTGAGCCTCTACTACGTCATCGTTTCTAAAGTCCTCCGTTTTGACCCGTCCACACTAAAACGCCCTCCGGAGATTCAAAACGAAAAACGGGTCGGCAGCGTTTCTAAACTTCTCCGTTTTGGGTCTCCGTTTTTGCCGTTTTAGTGTGGACGGGAGGTGCAAAAATAACCTTTTATCGCGTGTCGCGGCGTCACGTCGCGTGTAGTTAGGACATGGTGTGAGGCTGCGGTTGAAATCGGTCACTTGTTCACACGTTTACTACTTTCTACATGGTGAATGGCACATAGTGCACTATAGGCTATAGGGGACAGGGAACGAATCAGACTGTGTAAATAGGCTGTCCACTGGAGCGAATGAAGTCCAGAGACACGACACACAGGGCGGATCATGTGATCGAGTCCCGCAGACCTGAAAAAACGTATCGGACACATTGAATTCTGCACAGAAAGCGCTATGGAGGATTAGAAGGAAACTGCGGCTTTATTGAGCTCAACAGCTCTGAGCTGAGCTGTGACATAAACCAAACGCTATTGGCTATTTAAACAAAGGGGTGGAGCTTATCTATGTCCCGCCCTCTCTTCCTGTCTCAGGGTAAATGACGACAATAGGGGCTTTGGCACCGGATAGTTCTAGGAACGAGTCACCAGGATGGTTCCCCGAGAACTAATGGTTCCCTTAGGAACGTTTTCCTGGTTGCGTTCGCAGCGCCAGTAGGAACTCTGAAGTGACGTGAGCCGCGCTTGTTGTTGTGACTTTTATTTTGACGGCGCTGAGAACGACTGAACACACAGTTGCTCACATTCTCAATGTTTATTAGTTTATGATCTGTCTAACAGTCCTGTCTAATACGTTATTAGATAGAATAGACAGTAATGAAAAGTTATTAGCGTATGGCGTGTGTTAGATGTCCAGTGTTGCTGAGCAGAATTACATAATCATGTTTCTCTTGGTCTCGTCAAAGTTGTGTTGGATTTTCTCCTCAGTCTAAAGGTTGGGAGCTCCATCTATCACTGTTTTACATGTTCGTAGAGTTAGTTTCTGGAGTAAATATATAGGCTATAATCGGTGTGTTTAGCTTTTTTTTTTTAAACTGGCGGGTTCTGGTGTTTCGCGTGCGTTCGGCCAATCAGTGAACACTACCGTCACAGAGAGTTCTTATAGTGCTGGTTTAGACCGAATAGAGTTCTTATGCCGCAAGTGGTTCTTATGAAAAGGTTCCTCCGGTGCGAAAGCCGCTGCGTGTTTCAAGGTCAAAATTGTAGATTTTAGATTATAGAGCCAAAAATCATTAGGATATTAAGTAAAGATCATGTTCCATGAAGATATAAAACATTTATTTGTGTGAGTGAATGCAGCACAATCGTGAATATAAATGCACAACTTCAAAGGAGATTTTCTCAATGTTTAGATTTTTTTGCACTCTCAGATTCCAGACTTTCAATAGTTGTATCTCGGCCAAATATTGTCCTATCCTAACAAACCATACATCAATGGAAAGCTTATTTATTCAGCTTTCATATGATATATACAGCTCAATTAAAAATTTGTGGTCCAGGGTCACATATGTTGTTTGTTAGAATCCCTCTTAGTTTGTATCTTTAACCTAGCTTTGTAAGTGACTTCTGTATGTTACTCTCTGTTCTTGGTATGTGTATTGTGCTTTGATGTTGACTTTGTTCTATTCCTTAACCCAGTGGTTCTCTTAGTGTGTTGTTCCCCATGAGGCTTGTAAAGTGACCTTAGGTGTTGGAAAGGTGCTATATAAATGAAAATCATCATCATTATTGTCATTTTTAATATTGTCATTAATAACCACCCAAAGTCAGTAATTATTTAATGCCATTATTAAAAGGTTGAGGCATTCTTACACAAAAACAAACACATTGCACAAACTTTCCATTTGCATTTGAAAGTAAGAATGGAAAGCACAATAAGGCATTAGCATGACCGCATCCAGCTAGCCAGGCCTTTCTACTGGACCAGCTACGAGAGAAGTCTCGCGCCTTTATCGCTAGCCTCTGTTTGACAGAGATGGGCGCTAACAGAATCACCCATAGCTGACTAGCTTTGAGCTCGCTGATTGGCTACAGTTTATGTCAAACATTTATATCTTAAATCAGCAATTGGCTAAGCTGCTCCACAGACCCGCCTCCCTGGGGCATTTCTCCAGTGCCCCCGAGCTGATGAGACGTGCACACAGGAGGAGGAGACGTGTAGAAAAAGCAGACATTCTGAATTTCCATCACATTTTCACATATACTGGGTGCATTTAATATCTCAAACACACAAATATTGCCCATTTGCGCCCTAGCGCCCTCTATCGGCCAGCCGCCCCTAGATAGATAATAAAAATCAAGCTGTTAATAATTGTGTTCATGTTCGTTCACAGTAACTAATGTTAACAAGATTTTAATGAAGTATTAGTAAATGTTGAAATTAGTATTAACAATTATTAATAAATGCTGTGTAAGTGCAGTTCATTATTAGTTCATGCTAACTAACGTAGTTAACTAATGAACCTTATTATAAAGTGTTACCAATGTTTTTTTTACCTGAAATGTAGGCCTATCAGTTGGCCATTTTTAAATGTAACCACTTGTTTCAGATTTTCAGAGAACATTCAAAAGTAACATTCCAAAAATGTTTGAAGAATGACAAAATGGAATGTTCCCTTAATGTTCGCATAACAAAGAACAAACGTTTTGAAAACAATGTAAAAAAAAAAAAGAAAAAAAAAAACCTCGAAAGTCTTTTCTGAAAGTATATTTAAAGTCCACAGCCCATTTTAATTCCACAATGTGACGCATATTAAGAAATATTTAATGGTGTTTATTTTTCCTTCAAAAACTCACTTTGTGAAAACTGAATTCTCGATGTAATGAGACTTTAGTGAGTTTAGCAAAAGATGGAGCTTCCAGAAGACCCCGCTGGATTGTGTTGATGTCCTGCTCGAGTCCTTTATCTCCTCTGCCTCTCATCTGAACGGTTTCCAGGGGAGAAAGAAGATCATTAGTGCACCTGGAAACGAGGTAAAACATGTCATTGCGAATTCAGAATAAGATGTGCTGCTCTTTTCTGTCTCTGATGACAGAGCAACTAGTGTACGTCAGTCTCAGCGTGGCATTTAGAAAGTAACCTAGTTACAGAAAGAGACAATTCTAGGGAAAAACACTCTTATTGTCCTTTACAGGAAAATACACAGCATTTACGGTCCATCATATAAGAAAAGAATATTTTAAGGTCAAATTACATTTCTATGAGAGACAAAAGTGCAAAATACTGACATTAAGTGTGCAGATTCATGCCTTGTATACGTCATAAGAAAAATAATAGATATCTGTATATATACAGTAGCCTAGTCAACATTTGAAGTGAACAACTTTAAACTTGTTTGATCCACAAATGTTGACTACTATATACCAAATATCTTTATTCTGCATGATTATGCACAGTGTAATGATCTTCCACATCGCCACGCCTTTTTAGAATAAATAAAGGAGAATTGCGGACATGTGGGATTTTGAGCCAATAAAATGACGATAAAGTTTATTCACCCTGAAGGACAGTTATAAATCCTGCTATGGCGAAGGCATAGCTTATGAATATTAATAACGGCATGATTACGTTGTTTAAAATTATTACTGGAGCGCCCAGTCTGTTAGCCTCATTAATATTCATAAACCAGCGCTTCCCCATAGCTCCGCCCACCCACCGGGCAATCAGATCGGCCTTCGGGGAAACGTCACGGTTCAGTGTTGAATATTCATAAGTCACGCCTTCAGCGTAGTACGACGCGACGCCGGGAGGAGGAACGCGACGCGCATCACAAGAAGTTACTTCATCCACTAACAGAACCTGTTGACAGCAGCACATTATCGCAGAAGTCACTCAAACTGGCTCTAATGCGCAGAAGTGCGCGCTTGGACGCGGACACGCGCACTGGGACAAAACTTTTCTTCACTTTTGGATAATAAGGATGAACCGAAGCGCGCGCATTGAGTATGCAAACCTACATCTAAACTCGCGCATGATGGTGCAGAAGTGGTAATATTTTGTTGTTAGTTTTCGCACTGATCATCAGGGACCATTAGTGTTTGATCAAGCCTGAGATGATCAATAATTGTATCCCAGATTGGCTGGAAGTAACGTGACAGCGCGCGCTCTCGATCATCATCCTCCTCCAGTGCGCAATGAAGGCGCTGCTCGTGCTCGCGCTCGTGCTCGCGGGCTGCTGGAGCAGATACTGTCCTGACCTGATGATTGACAGCTGTCACTGCACGTCAGAGAGATCAAAGGAGTTTAATAGGCAGAGCGTGCGCGTGAAGGTTGTGTGTGATGATGCGGACCTGACGGAAACCATGCAGCCCGGCTCTTTACCCAACACAACAGTGTCACTGTGAGTAACACACACTTTACTTTAGTGTTCATGTGTGTTGATACAATGTGTGTCAATGGGTTTTTTGAACGGGCTTTTGTAGATGTTGGAGATGTTTTATTCATAAAATACTTCAGTAATAAACCCTCGAGATCTTCTTAAAACTTTTACTGGTTTTGAAAAGTGTCTGAATACAAAAATTCATGAAAGTTGTGATAATTCGTGAGGATTATCGTAAACAAAACGTGCAAGAATAGATTTTTTTTTTCTCCTGCAATAATCCAAAAGCAAAAGGAATACTTTTCCCATAGGATTTATTTTTAAAGTCTTCATTAAAGCCTTGAACGAGGAGATTCACAACATTACAAACTTTGATTTGAAGAAAGAAAGTATTTGAAAATCAGACAAAATGACAAAGATACAAGAATGTGATCTTCGATGAGGGACAGAACCGTTTTCCCATGAAGCATTGCGGCAACATAATCGAATTTAAATAGACAGAGAACCATTCAATGATTCATTTAAAGGTTATTACAGTATAGTGTTGAGTTTAATGTATTACTAAGTAATCAATGACTGTACTTTAATTATTTTTCCCTTGAAAAAGTAAAGTATGGGATTGTAAAGCAATCTAATGATAAAATGTATGTTTTTAATGTAACTTTTTCCCTTTAAATCCTTTGTTCAGTTCAAGAATAATATATGCAACTGTATATTATTTATTTGAAAGAATTATTATAATGTCTATAGTATTGTTCAGCTGGTCGAGGTTGATATGGGATTTAGAAAGTAATTAGTAATAAGTCATGCAATACTTTTTAGAGAGAGTAAATAGTACAGTAATCTAGTTACACCGTTGAAGATAGTGGGCGGAGCTAACAAGCTGTTGTGACTCTGATTGGTGGAATTTCTCTATTGCATCATGGGTAATGTAGTTTCACTGCAAATTCCACTGGTAAACATGATTATTTTATGAATAAGTTGAAGAAATGTGGGCTGACGACTTCAACAGAAGCGAACACCACCGATTAACAGCCTCGTCGCTCACAGTACGGCCGTCTTTAGTGCTTTACAAGTTATTGTTCAAAATACATTTTCCCATGGAGTTTTTATTCCCGGATCCGACTGTTGTTCCGAGTCCAGACTCTTGTCGGAGTTCATCCGATTGTTCTGATCCGTGGCTTGTTTTGGTTCTGGTTTGTCAGGAAGTGTTTTTCCTGCTCTAGGAAGCGTGACATTCGTAATTCTGCGGTGACTTCCCTCGTCTCACTTTTGTTTCTGAGTCGAGGATAAATAAACTCTGTTCTCCTCCTCAGACTCTGGCTTCATGATGTTTACTGTAGTTCAGCTCAACCCTCATCATCATTTCTCCAGGAAACATCTTGGGCGAGAAGTGCCTCATGTTTAATTCATTTAGTTTTACTCATTAAAAACCTCTTTTATATCAACCGATTTTTCTCATTTTTTAGTCTTTATGGTTGTAGGTTCATCTTCATTTCTAAATTGAGTTGTAATTTTTGCATCTTATCTTTATGTCTTAAAGGGGCTGATAATTCTACATGTTAATTCTCGTGTTCTTCCAAACCCGTGTGAGTTATTTCTCCTGTTGAACACAAAAGGAGACGTTTGGCAGAATGTCTGAGTCCCAGTTTTCCATGGAATGAATGAAAGTGGAACCGGATTTTTACTGTTAAGCCTCAGAAAAGTGAAAAGCATCAAAAGGTTATCATAATATTAATCCATATATCGCATGCACTATATTCTATAAGTCTTCTGACATTTGAGTTGTTATTTGCTGATAATCTTCACGGCGTTTCACTTTTTCTCTTGATCAAATCTGGTGAGAAAGAAACGGAAGACGAAGATTCTCAGTGACTTAGAAACGCAGATTCATAACTATACATGCATTTTTGCACATTTTAGAAACATAAAGTTTTCTGTCTTAATATGTCTTAAAATGTAGCCTAATTCATTTAAAAGAAATCAATACTTTTATTCATCAAGGACGCATTCAATTGATCAAAGTGACAGTAAATACATTTATAATGTTCTTTTGAACTTTCTGTTCATCAAAGAATCCTGAAAAATTAAATGTATCACAGTTTCCACAAAAATAGGATTTGATAATAATCATAAATGTTTCTTGATCATCAAATCCTCATATTAGAGTGATTTGTGAAGGATCATGTGACACTGAAGACTGGAGTAATGATGCTGAACATTCAGCTTTGATCACAGGAATAAATTACACTTTACTGTATATTCACATAGAAAACAGATGATTTACATTATAATAATATTTCACTATTTTACAGTATTTTTGATCATATAAATGCAGCTTTGGTGAGCAGAAGAGACTTCTTTCAAAAACATTTTGACCGGTATTGTATATTTTAATGGAAAATTAAAGTATTCGTTATATTGAATTAAATTTATCTTTTGTCATCTTGACATTAAACAAAAACAAAACAATATTTCACAAGTCATTTATGAATGTCTTTGTTAGAAGCTTAACAGCATCTGTTCTCATTGTGTAGAAAATAACCTTTTGTTAAACTTTTTTTTGTCTGTATCTGAAAACATAAGTCACGAAGGTTAGAAAACACGTGCGGGTGAAGGTTTATATTTGTAGGAGAACTAGATTCCTCTGATTTGGTTTTGTGGGTTTTTGCGCAATATTACATCAGTTATGAATCTGATATCTCGCTGTACTGACGCTGCTTCATTATGAATGTCTCACATCGTTCTCGACGATCTCGACTCTCCTCATGTTAGAAACGCTGACACACACTCGCGTTGATCCTGAGTTCACATGGATTGGGGATTAAGAAATCGATACGGTCATCTTCAGATATGAGGAGTCATCTATATCAGTGTGTGATGAAAATCTTTCCCAGAATTCACTGCGGGTTTCCTCACGACTGTTGATGAAATCTGTGTGTAAACCGTGTCAATGATGTCATCATTTACTGTTTCAGATATTAGACATAGTTTTAGGAAATAACAATTTAGTGCACATACACGACCATTCACAAGTGTTTCAAGGCTGCATTTATGTGATCAAAAATACAGTAAAAATTGTGAAATATTATGCTAATTTAAAATATCGGTTTTCTATGTATATATTATAGTAAAGTGTAATTTATTCCTGTGATCAAAGCTGAATTTTCAATTTACACACACACATACTCACACACACTCATATATACACTCATACACATACTATACACATACTGATACACACATTCAAACACGCACACACACACACACACACACACACACACACACATATATATATACACACACAATCTCACTCATATACACACACATTCACTCATATACACACACACACACACACACACACACACACACACACACACACACTCATATATACACTCATACACAAACTACACACACACACACACACACACACACACAGACTGGTCTTTATCAGAACTTGAATTAATTCTCATATTATATATTATAAACTAGTGCTTCAGAGTTTTGAATCAGTAAGATTTTATGTTTTTGGAAGACAATGTAAAAATGACAGAATACAGTTTTTTACTATATCAAAAATACTGTACAATTGTGAGATATTTTTACCATTTAAAATATCTGTTTTCTATGTGAATATACAGTAAAGTGTAATTTATTCCTGTGATCAAAGCTGAATTTTCAGTATCATTACTCCAGTCTTCAGTGTCACATGATCCTTCACAAATCACTCTAATATGATGATCTGATGATCAAGAAACACTTATGATTATTATCAGTGTTGAAAACACTCATATGTTTGTGAAAACTGTGATACATTTTATTCTTCAGGATTCTTTGATGAATAGAAAGTTGAAAAGAACAGCATTTCTGTGTTTATTATGTGTTTGTGAGTGAATGAAGTGCCTCTCGTTCTCTCTGATTATCTCTCAGACGCAGGCGTTCGTTCTCAGTGACGTGAACGTTGAGCTTGTCCTGCATCAGATGAAGCAGTAAATGAATTTTAATTCCTGTGACACACACTGATACGCTCCGTCTCATAGACGCTAATAATGAATCTGTCTGTAAACCCAAGAATGTGTCTGAGCGAGTTTGGAGAGTCGACTGTCTAAAAATGTTAAGAAAGGAAAACAGAGCGTCTGCCAAGGAACCGTTAGCGGCGCGGCGCTCTCGAGGTTATTTAAAGTGTCATAAGACGCTAGCTCTCATAAAAATCATAAAACAGTGATTTCTGGATTGGCTGAACGTGTCGAATCCACAAAGAGTTGAGAACGTGTTGAGAGGTCTTCATATCTGAACATTATTAAAGTCCCCCTGTGGTGGAAATCCAGCGTTTAATGTTGTTTATGTGTCTATGTGGTGTTTTTAATGTGCTTTAAGACAAATCATGTGTAAGTTCATAAGTCGACACCATTGCTGAGTATTTCCTCCTTAAAACTGCAGTGAACCAAAGACAGTCTCAAACACACGCTTTGAAATCGCTGGTGTTTCTGACGTCACAAACTACCTTGTAACCAATCAGATCAACGTGTGATCGTCAACCAGTGGATCTCTGAGCTGCTGTGAGTGAGTGGAGGCGGGGCTCATTTGCATATTCATAGAACCACGCATACTGAATGAGGCAAGGGTGTCGAGTTACAGTCAAGATATTTTAAGGCGTGAAGAAATTTATTTTTCCAAGGAAAAAAACATTTAAATATGTCATTTTGGTGATCAAAGATGAGTTTTAAGTGATACAATGATTGACTACAGGGAGACTTTGAAATCAAGATACATTTGCTTGAGAAGAAAAATGACTGAAGATATTAAAGGGTTAGTTCACCCAAAAATGAAAATTCTGTCAGTAATTACTCTCCCTCATGTTGTTTAACCCCGTAAGACCTTCGTTCATCTTCAGAACACAAATTAAGATATTTCTGATTAAATCTGAGAGCTGGATCACTCCTCCATAGGCTTCTAAGACATTATAACTTGCTGGCCCAGAATGCATTAAAGACATCGTTAATATAGTCCGAGTGACTACAGTGGCTCAATCTTAAGTTTATCAAGCGACGAGAATACTTTTTGTGCGCAAAAAACACACAAAAATAACGACTTTATTCCACTATTCATTTCCTTCTCTCTGGGCCTCGAGTCTTTTCACGTAGTGTAACAGCGCAGCGCTTCTGGGTTGCACGTCACACGTAGGCTCACTATTGGCCGACGCTGGTCATGTGTGTGATGCACTAACATGTTAGTGTGAACTAACCCTTTAAGTCTTGTTTTCCGAAACGAATCAAAATGAAGTTAAAACAAGGACAAATATCTGCCTTGTTTCCAATTTTAAGTTAAGTTTATTCCCATTGGTAGATATTTGTTCTAGTTTTAAGCTTAAACTCACTTCATTTTGATCATTATTTTAGAAAACAAGACTAAGCATCAAATCATCATATTAGAGTGATTTGTGAAGGATCATGTGACACTGAAGACTGGAGTAATGATGCTGAAAATTCAGCTTTGATCACAGGAATAAATTACACTTTACTGTATATTCACATAGAAAACTGATGATTTACATTACAATAATATTTCACAATTTTTACTGTATTTTTAATCTAATTAATGCATCCTTGGTGAGAAGAAGAGACTTCTTTCAAACTTATTTTTAAAACATAAAAAAACTTTTGAGTATATAAATGTTTTAAATAGATATTTATAATTATTTTGATATTTTCCCCCTCTTAGTTTAAACTGTGATTTGATACTGTATTGCATGAAGGAGTTCAGAAGGTTGTTCTTCTCATTACAAATAATCTGCTTTTAAGTGATTTTATTATTACTTATATAGTTTAATTTAACACATTTAATAAGGGTTATTATTCATATAAATATCTCCAGCTGCACATTCAGGGCTGGTCATGATCGTGGGTGGTTTGTTTGCTTTAGCGCTGAAATAAGCTGTTATTTCGGTATGTACGAAAGCACTACTGTAAATGATTAGCATATTCCTGATGCTAATATGGTACAGTAAAGTACAGTTCCTCATACTGTGTCCAGATTCTCCAGTTGTGGCTCTTTATAGTGTGTGTTCTGCTGCTGTTGCTCTCAGACTCATTCTTCAGCCTGTCGTCGCTTCAAGACTCTCCTCACACACACACACACACACACACACACACACACACACTCTCGAGCTGCAGAGCTAAATCTGCTTCATGTCCAAGGTCAATGTTAGTGCGTATGAAATATGTTATTTTGGTTAGCTGTTCCTAGTAACCTGATATTATAGGAAAACACTGGGACTGCAGGCTGGAAATCACGGATATGTCCGCTCGCGATGTTTGTAATAGATGAGATTGAGATCTTTACTCGACGCGGTCGCTGTGATTGGAGCCTGCGGGCCACCGTAATTCAGCGTATTTTCATTCTGTCGCTCTCATAATAATAGAGCGGCGCAGGGTGTGTGTGTGTGTGTGTGTGTGTGTGTGTGTGGAGCTCGGGTTCAGATGGCCGACGGGAGCTTCGAGTTAATAGTGTGTGTGTGTGTGTGAATGATGTCAGAACAGACAGTGTTACAGTGAACAAACCCACAGACACACTAAACCCAAACACTTCCAGAATAACACAAGCTTCATTTAAACAGCGAGTAAATGTTATTATTGTGTGAAGAGGACGAGGATCAGTGGAGACTCACTGTTACTAGAGATTCTGTAGAAACATTTACAGTTATCCATGCTTCCATCATCCATCCATTATCCATCCTTCCATCATCATCCATCCATCACCCATCCATCCATCCATCCATCCATCCATCCACCCATCATCCTTCCATCCATCCATCATCCTTCCATCCATCACCCATCCATCCATCATCCTTCCATCCATCATCCATCCATCCATCATCCTTCCATCCATCCATCATCCTTCCATCCATCATCCATCCTTTCATCCACCCATCACCCATCACCCATCCATCCATCATCAATCATCCATCCTTTCATCCACCCATCACCCATCCATCCATCAATCATCCATCCTTCCATCCTTTCATCCACCCTTCACCCACCCATCAATCTTCCATCCTTCCATTCCATCCATCATCCTTCCATCCATCATCCATCCATCCATCAATCATCCATCCTTCCATCCATCCATCCTTCCATCCATCCTTCCATCCATCCTTCTATCCATCATCCATCCATCCATCCATCAATCATCCATCCTTTCATCCTTTCATCCACCCATCACCCATCCATCAATCATCCATCCTTCCATCCATCCATCATCCTTCCATCCATCATCCATCCATCCATCAATCATCCATCCTTCCATCCTTTCATCCACCCATCACCCATCCATCCATCAATCATCCATCCTTCCATCCATCCATCATCCTTCCATCCATCATCCATCCATCCATCAATCATCCATCCTTCCATCCTTTCATCCACCCATCACCCATCCATCAATCATCCATCCTTCCATCCATCCATCATCCTTCCATCCATCATCCTTCCATCCATCATCCTTCCATCCATCCATCATCCATCCTTCCATCCATCCATCATCCATCCTTCCATCCATCATCCATCCACCATCCTTGATTAATAATATGCAAATTCACTGATAAACCAATAGGTCACCATTTCAAATCTGAAGTCCATAAAAATAGCAGAAAATAATGAAATATATAAAAAAACCATATACAAATACAAAATTATAGTATCTTATATATATC
>NC_140225.1:1207500-1227500 GCF_951802725.1 Rutilus rutilus
ATGCACTTTTATGATGGATAGATGCACTTTTATGATGGACAGATGCACTTTTATGATGGATAGATGCACTTTTATGATGAACAGATGCACTTTTATGATGGATGGATGCACTTTTATGATGGATAGATGCACTTTTATGATGATAGATGCACTTTTATGATGATAGATGCACTTTTATGATGATAGATGCACTTTTATCATGGATAGATGCACTTTTATGATGGATAGATGCACTTTTATCATGGATAGATGCACTTTTATGATGGATACATGCACTTTTATGATGGATGGATGCACTTTTATGATGATGGATGCACTTTTATGATGAACAGATGCACTTTTATGATGGATGGATGCACTTTTATGATGGATAGATGCACTTTTATGATGGATAGATGCACTTTTATCATGGATAGATGCACTTTTATGATGAACAGATGCACTTTTATGATGGATACATGCACTTTTATGATGGATGGATGGATGCACTTTTATGATGAACAGATGCACTTTTATGATGGATGGATGCACTTTTATGATGGATAGATGCACTTTTATGATGGATAGATGCACTTTTATGATGGATAGATGCACTTTTATCATGGATAGATGCACTTTTATGATGAACAGATGCACTTTTATGATGGATGGATGCACTTTTATGATGGATGGATGCACTTTTATGATGGATACATGCACTTTTATGATGGATGGATGCACTTTTATGATGGATGGATGCACTTTTATGATGGATTGATGCACTTGAATGGACTTCAATTTTTTTTGCCCATTCACAGCCATTATAAAGCTTGGAAGATCCAGGACAATTTTTTAATATAACTCTGATTGTATTTGTCTGAAAGAAGAAAGTCATATACACCTACTGTAGGATGACTTCAGTGTGAGTAAATCATGGACTGATTTTCATTTTTGGCTGAACTATCTCTTTAAAGCTTCGAGCTGCTCAGCGGCTGCTCATGGGGATGCTGCGAATATGATGTGAGCAGAAATATGTGCCTGTATTTATTACCATTTACATCAGTTAATTGGCTCGTTAGCACATCGTTAATTACTTTAAAAAAAAAACAGTTTAATATTTAAAGGTCAGTTTAATCAGAGCGGAGTCGTCAGAGATGAATTTATGATCAAATCTCTAAAGTGAATGCAGATTTTATGCTTTAAATCTACTGCAGAAATTTCATTTTATTATATGATTCATTACAATATGATTATATTGATATTAACATTTATAACTCACACAATTGTTTTCTAGTTAGCAGACGACTTATATATAATCATTCTTGCATTCCATCATCTATCCTTCATCCATCCATCCATCAGTCCATCCATCCATCAATCCATCCATCAATCCATCCATCCATCCATCCATCCATCCGTCCATCCATCCATCCGTCCATCCGTCCATCCATCCATCCATCAATCCATCCATCCATCCATCCATCCATCCGTCCATCCATCCATCCATCCATTCATCCGTCCATCCATCCATCCATTCATCCGTCCATCCATCCATCCATCAATCCATCCATCCATCCATCCATCCATTCATTCATCCGTCCATCCATCCATCCGTCCATCCATCCATCGTCCATCCATCCATCCATCCATCCATCCATCAGTCCATCCATCCATCCATTCATCCATTCATCCATCCATCATCCATCCATCCATCCATCCGTCCATCCATCCATCCGTCCATCCATCCATCCATTCATCCGTCCATCCATCCATCCATCAATCCGTCCATCCATCCATCCATCCATCCGTCCATCCATCAATCCATCCATCCATCCATCCATCCATTCATCCGTCCATCCATCCATCCATCCATCAATCCATCCATCCATCCATCCATCCATCCATCCATTCATCCATCCATCCATCCATCCATCCATCCATCCGTCCATCCATCCATCGTCCATCCATCCATCCATCCATCCATCCATCCATCCATCAGTCCATCCATCCATCCATTCATCCATCCATCATCCATCCATCCATCCATCCATCCATCCGTCCATCCGTCCATCCGTCCATCCATCCATCAATCCATCAATCCATCCATTCATCCATTCATCCATCCATCATCCATCCATCCATCCGTCCATCCATCCATCCGTCCATCCATCCATCCATTCATCCGTCCATCCATCCATCCATCAATCCGTCCATCCATCCATCCATCCATCCGTCCATCCATCAATCCATCCATCCATCCATCCATCCATCCATTCATCCGTCCATCCATCCATCCATCAATCCATCCATCCATCCATCCATCCATTCATCCATCCATCCATCCATCCATCCATCCGTCCATCCATCCATCGTCCATCCATCCATCCATCCATCCATCCATCCATCCATCGTCCATCCATCCATCCATCCATCCATCAGTCTATCCATCCATCCATCCATCCATCCATCCATCAGTCTATCAGTCTATCCATCCATCCATCCATCCATCCATCAGTCTATCCATCCATCCATCCATCCATCCATCCATCCATCCATCCATCCATCCATCAGTCTATCAGTCTATCAATCCATCCATCCATCCATCCATCATCAATCCATCCATCCATCCATCCGTCCATCCATCCGTCCATCCATCCATCCATTCATCCATCCATCCATCCTCACTGTATTGTATTTTCCAAAAGGCTAATTGGCATAAATCCCAGCAAAATAAATCAACATTTGCAGGGAACTCGCCAACATTTGCTAGCGCTCTTAGCATGTTGACTTTAGCTATCAGGACTCTATCCTGAATTCAGTTTCAAATGTCAACAACAGAAAACTGTCGGACCACGATCACATGCATGAGCGTTTTACATCATTCCCCGTCTTCATGTGCGCTCGTTGAGTCAGCGGTGAACCAGCGCGTTTGGGCCTGAGAGACAGCACTAGATCACAGCCCAGCCAGCAATGACACGTGGGACCCAGATGGGTTAACTACGGGTTCCATGGGTACTGTGTGGGCATGGGCTTTGGCTGGGTGAAATCAGTGGGTCCCATGTAGGTTTTGTAGTACGAGTCCCACATAGGAAGCCCATATGAGCTGATTACATGGGCCCCATAAGGGACAGGCATGGGCCAAGTGGGCATGGGTTTGAACTGGGAACACATATATGGGTCTTGCATGACATATTTATGGGCCAAGTGGGCATGGGTTTGATCTGGGAACACATATATGGGTCTTGAATGGCATATTTATGGGCCAAGTGGGCATGGGTTTGAACTGGGAATACACATATGGGTCCTGCATAGAATTTTTATGGGCCAAGTGGGCATGGGTTTGATCTGGGAACACATATATGGGTCTTGAATGGCATATTTATGGGCCAAGTGGGCATGGGTTTGAACTGGGAATGCACATATGGGTCCTGCATAGAATTTTTATGGGCCAAGTGGGCATGGGTTTGAACTGGGAACACATATATGGGTCTTGCATGACATATTTATGGGCCAAGTGGGCATGGTTTTGAACTGGGAACACATATATGGGTCTTGAATGGCATATTTATGGGCCGAGTGGGCATGGGTTTGAACTGGGAATGCATATATGGGTCCTGCATATAATTTTTATGAGCCAAGTGGGCATGGGTTTGAACTGGGAACACATATATGGGTCCTGCATGGTTTATTTATGGGCCAAGTGGGCATGGGTTTGATCTGGGAACACATATATGGGTCCTGCATAGAATTTTTATGGGCCAAGTGGCCATGGGTTTGAACTGGGAACACATATATGGGTCCTGCATGGTACATTTATGGGCAAAGTGGGCATGGGTTTGAACTGGGATAATATATATAAAAATATATTTTTGATTTATTTACCAGTATGTTGTGACATTTAAATTGTTTTTTAAAGATTATGTTTGTTGTTCGATGTAATAATTTTGTATTAATGTATTTTTTGGAGAGATGTTTTTTTTTCCAGAGATTTTTTTTTAATTAAAATATATTTTTGATTTGTTTACCGGTATGTTGTTGTGACGACCACAAAAGTGTTGTATTTGTGTTTTAAGAATATTCACAATTATTGTCTTTTATTTGAAACAAGTGATTGTATTTTTTTTTTTAAACAAGTATCCCAATTGTTTTATTTTTAATGTGAATTTTCCTGACTTAAAGTGAATTGTGTAGTGTTTGCTCCAGGCCAGTAGGGGCAGTGTAGAGTGACGAGTTACTGTAGCTGCGTGAGTTGCGCGGGTTTCTCATTACTGCAAAGAGCTCGAAACTGATAACACAGTCTCCTCGTTTCTCTCCTGTTTTACAGGTGGGTAATTGTATAAAAACACCTCAGAAGTAGCATTTATCTATGCTGAAATGTATGTGAGATATGAGTGAACTGTTTTTAGTGAAATGAGCTTCGTTAGGGTCTGTTTTTGATTTAGTTTGAAATGAGTTGAAACGAGAGGGCAAAGTCCTACAGAGTAACGGTCGAGAGACATTACTAGAGATCAAGTCAGCTCAACACACACTTTCCCCGTGTATATATGTACATGAAGATATTTTTTTGAGCTTGTAATGTTAACAGATATGTTTAGCTCACTGTATGTCAGTTTCCCACCATCTGTTGGAAATGTTTTTTTTGCTCAATGAGTTTATACAAAAATGTTTACAGTTTAAAACGAGGTTAAAAGTTACACTTTAATCACTTTATGAGTTCTGAGCATGATTTTGCAGTACTGTATTAACATGATACTGATAAAATACTGTGAATGGAAGATTCTAAGTATCTAAAAAAAAGCTGGTGAATATTACCATTGTCTTTACATTTCATTTTGATAAATAGTATAAAATACAAGCATGAAGAGTAAGTGAACATGCATTTGGTGGAAAGAGGTTTATTTTAATATGGATTCTGCATTGACATGGACACTGAAAATTCATTGTAATGTTAAAAAGACACTGAACATATAATATGTGAAACATACAATGATACTTAACAATAGAGATGTGATTGCTGAAGAAAATTCAGAAAATAAATTACTGCAGAGAGCTCGAAACTGATAACACTGTCTCCTCGTTTCTCTCCTGTTTTACAGGAATTAATCTGTTATCCACGGTGCCGTTGCTACGGTACCCGTTACATTTTGACATTTAAATAGTTTTTTAAAGATCATTTATGTTGTTCAATTTAACAATATATTTCTTGCAGTTCAAAGCGTCAAGTGTCTTGTATTTATCTTGGACTTATATTCAGTCCTCATTTTTAGTTTTTCTTAGATTGTTTCCTTAAACCACTTGGGCTTAGATAGGCCTTGCATGAATTGCCCAGTTAGGACCCACATAAGATCCTTACAGAGCCCACTTTAAGCCCATAGGGGCATTCACGGTTGAATCCTGGTGCAAGCCCACTTTAAACCCCTTTAGGCAGGTGGGGCCCAAATGGGTCTGACATGAATTACCCAGTTAAGACCCACATAAGACCATTACAGGTCCCACTTAAAACCCATCTGGGCATCCACGGCTGGCCCCCGTGTGGATCCCGGGTGCAAGCCCATTTTAAATGCCCTTTAAGCAGGTGGGGCCCAAATGGGTCTGTCATGAATTGCCCGGTTAAGATCCCACATAACACCCTTATAGATCCCTTTTGAAGCCCATCTGGGCATCCACGGCTGGATCCTGGGTGCAAACCCACTTTAAACCCCTTTGGGTAGGTGGGGCCCCAATGGGTCTGGCATGAATTGCCCAGTTAGGACCCACATAAGACTCTTACAGAGCCCATTTAAAGCCCATCTGGGTAGCCATGGTTGGATCCCGGGTGCAAGCCCACTTTAGACCCATTTGGGCAGGTGGGGCCCAAATGGGTCTGACATGAATTGCCCAATTAAGACCCATGCAGTACCCTTACAGGTCCCACTTTTAGTATGTCTGGGCTTCCACGGCTTGCCCCAATGTGGATCCCGGGTGCAAGCCCATAATGGGGCCCACATTTGCCGCCCATGAAGCCCTCATCTGGGCCCCACATGTCATTGCTGGCTGGGAGGTCATCAGTCAAACACAAATCTGGCGCTCGACTCCAGCAGTTCCTCTGAGAGATCCTTATAACAGCCGGCTCTATTATTGGACGGAAACTGGAACAGGAAGTGGACTTTCAGACAGTGATGTCACAGCGTGACCTTTTACACCAGCTCGGTTTCCTGTGTGTGTGTGTTTGTTTTTGTGATTTATGAGGACAGATATTTGTATACTGACATGGGTAGGGGAGCGCGGAGCACAACCTAACACAACCTAACCTTGGTTTTGGCTCAATTATTAAAAAAATTATTAAGTTAGATTAATCTTTTTTTTTTTTTTTTTTTTCACAAGCAACACACACACATCTCTGCTACAAATGAACACTTAAAGTTTTTTCTAGGACCTTCCATTATCGTACAGTTGCACTGAAAGTAACAGAAGTGCAAATGTTACAACTTAGCCCATATGCAGGGTTAACTGTAACAGACAGAGGGTTAGTTGTAGCACTTGTGTGTAACACACATAATTCAGTACAATTTTATCTGTATAGTTTGATATTGTTTGTACATCTGTATAGATATATATCCATACATCCCTCATCTAAACATCCTTCTATTATGGATCAATATCACGGATAGAGATATAGGAAAGAGCTGCACAGTTTTGCATGTGTGTGTGTGTGTGAGAGAGAGTATGTGTGTGTGTGAGAGTGTGTGTGTGTGTGTGTGTGTGTGTGTGTGTGTGTGTGTGTGAGTGTCTGTGTGTGAGAGTATGTGTGTGAGAGTATGTGTGTGTGTGTGTGTTTCTCTTTGTCTCTGAATAGCATCTTTATTAAGCCACAGTCAGACTGATGAGATCTGGCTCAGTCAGCGGGACACACACCGGAGCGCTGACCCCGATCTCGCTCAGCGTCGCCGTCATTACCAGTAACTGCGCATCGTTACACAATAAAAGCCCTTTCAGCGCTCGAGCGCTTCGCTTTACTCTCCCAGAGGAAATCTTTATTGTTTACCGTCTGCTCATTTACTTCAGAAAGTTCTTTAGAGAGTTTTCATGAACAAACTTTCTCCTAAAAGTTCCCCAGTAAGAATACAGTGAAAGTATAGAGCTTTTAATAAATCTTGCTCTTGCTCTCCATTTAATCTCATTACTATCATAGAGAAACAGTTATTAAAGACATATTGTAGAACATTTTAAGAACATTTAAGTCTCTTCTGCTCAGCAATGCTGCATTTATTTGATCAAAAATATAGTAAAGATTGTGTTCAAAATACAGTAAAAAATAGCATTCAAAAGTTTGGCTTGATTTTTTTAATGTTTTTGATAGAAAAAAAAGTATCTTCTGCTCACCAAGGCTGCATTAATTTAATTAAAAATACAGTAAATACAGTAAAAATTGTCATTTAAATCAGCTGTTTTCTATGTGAATATACAGTAAAGTGTAATTTATTCCTGTGATCAAAGCTGAATTTTCAGCATCATTACTCCAGTCTTCAGTGTCACATGATCCTTCACAAATCACTCTAATATGATGATTTGATGATCAAGAAACATTTATGATTATTATCAGTGTTGAAAACAGTTGAGCTGATTCATATTTTTGTGGAAACCTTGATTCACTCGCATTTAAAAGTTCGAGGTCAAAGTTTCAAGCAATGTAAGCGCGTCAACTTTAATTTAATTATGAGATCATTTTTGTTGAATCGGCCCAATAAGAGACATTTACAAGTCTCTTGTCATAATTTAGCCTTCTTAAAAACTGTTTAAAACCATTTAGCCGCTCATTTTTGTAACGAATCGCTGTCCAGTTCAGAATCACTGAAGGGGCCAATCAGAGTTCAGCTGGCTCCTCTAGCCCCGCCCCCTTTGTGATCCATCTTTCCCATTGGTTGTTGAAGCAGCGTTTGAATGCGCTCGCTGTTTCTCTCTTTGTGTTTCTAATGCTGTACTGGATGTGATCTGACACTTTCAGATGTAGTGTTTCTCCACAGTCGTCAGATCGTTCACACATGTAGTTGTTTCTCAACATGACGTGTGTTTCAGTGAAATCATTAAAGACTCTCAGCTCTGCTCTCTGTCAAGCTCTTCCACAGCGTCTGCTGTTTGTTAGTTCTGGTTAATCCACTCGTATACGCTCCATTAATTGTGTTTCTGAAAGGCCTACACATGTTAGGATATAAATGTAGACATTAGTGTCATGCGAGCTCCGGCTGAAGGGGTTCAGGAGAGATCATTACAGGAGTGTGTGACTCCAGGATAGACATGAGGAGAGCTTCTAGATGTCCAACAGGCTTTAATCTGAGAAACGTCACAGCAGTAAATGACCCGCTCTTAAAGTCTCTTACGGTGCAAAGATATTTATAAATAAACATACATTTAATTAAGGAAAATGTCTTAAGAAATGAAGTCTTGTTTTCTGAAAAGAAAAATCTAAAATAAGTGACTTTATGCCTAAAACAATTTATGATAAAAAAAATAAAAAAATCTTATTTAGTATTTTTGTTTTGTTTCCATTACAAATATCTAAAATAATGAATTAATAAATATGGATATAATTAAGAAGTGAAATCACTAAGATATTAGTGAGATAAGATATTAATTCTTGCTTTTTTTCAACAACAAAAAAAGCATAGTCACTTAATTTTATTATTTATTATTTTTTTGAATGATTTTCTTATTTATTAGTTTTTTTTTTTTTCCAGTACAAATATTTAAAAATAATTGAATAAATATGCATATAATTGAGACGCAAAATTACTTAAGATATTAAATGCTTTCCCAAAAATATGAAGTGACTTTATGCTTAAAACAAATAACAATTGTTTTTTTTATGTCATTTTTGTAAGACTTTCTTATTTAGTGTTTTTTGTTTTGTTTTCCATTATAAATATCTAAAATAATGAATGAATAAATTTGCATATAATTAAGAAGCAAAATCACTTAGATATTAGTAAGATAAGATATTAATTCTTGCTTTTTTTTTCCAAAATAAAAAAATCTGTTGTTTTAAGCATAGTTAAACTTAATTTCATTATTTATTTATTATTTTTTTAATGATTTTCTTATTTAATATTTTAGTTTTTTTCCCAGTACAAATATCTAAAATAATGAATGAATAAATATGCATGTAACTAAGAAGCAAAATTACTTAAGATATTAATTCTTGCCCCCCCCCCCCACAAAACATTAAGTGACTTTATGCTATTCATGTAAAAAAATAATAATTAATATTTAATATTTTCTTATTTAGTATTTTTTATTTGTATTCCAAATATATATATATATATATATATATGTGTATATATTAATTCTTGCTTTTCCAAAAATAAATAATAAAATGAAGTGAGTTTATGCTTAAAACAAAAAAATCTTGTTTTTCCTGTTTGTTTTTCTCACCCACGGACAGATATTTTTCTTGTTTTAAGCCAAAACTCATTTTAATTTAATTTTGATTTTATATTTGTGAGGAAGAAGAACATTTTTGCATTTATTAACATTTATCCTGAGTTAAATGAATTAAAGGAACCCAAATAATGCAAATAATTTGCATTAATTTACAAATAAGCATGGCATTTGTGTTTACGCCATGATCATATGCATGAACATATGCATATATCAGATGATTCATGGCACTTTTAAGATGAAATATTGCATATTAATTTTTCAAACGATGGCATGCAAACTCTTTTCCTTCAAACTCCGGAAACAAGTGGGATGAACGGAAACGTTTAATGGTGCTGAACAAAAGTGTTTCCAAACTCACCGTTTCACTGGAGTCACACACCATTTGAGCCGGACAGAAGCCGTTCATCAGCCGTAATGACCGTCACACTCGAGCGTTAAATATTTCACATTAACCACATTTAATCAATCCAGAAGCGATGAGAAGTGTGATTTATAATGATCTGAAGTGCATGTTGAGGGTGTTTAGTTCTTGAAAAGCTTCTAAAAACATCCAGTTGTTGCTCAAGTAATCCAGCAGGAAAACAGAAGGCCTCCGATCTTCCAAGAAAGACGGATTATAAAAGGTCAAAAGTCTGTTTTGTGACATTTTTCCTGCAGGGTTTGTCCACAGACGTGTGTGTGTGTGTGTGTGTGTGTGTGTGCTGGACTCATTGTGTAGAGACATGTGGAGGCTCTCCTGTCACTCCCCTCAGACACGGGAAACCCTGACACACAATTTCAGGAAGTTTGTTCTGGCCTCAGAGGAAAGCCAGGAGATGTCGTGATATCGACTCGTGTATTTTTAGTGCGCTTGGTTTGAGACGGTCCGTCAGAGCTGAACTGAACGCACGGCAATTTAAAAAGAAAAGTTCCATATGGAACCCTAAATGGTTCCGTCCGGCGCTTCATATGGAGAACCTTCCATCATTTTATGACTTAGTTTTAATTAATACATTTTGTTTTAATTTATTTGTCATTTTTATTACATTTTGATTCATCAAACAGCTCGTAAATGTACTTGACACACCTAAACCATCTATTAAACATGAAAGTATTATGCGATCATTATTTTCTCCTTATAAAGAACCTTTTGGGCATTAAGAGTTCTTTAAAACTGAGTCAAGAACCCTAGAGTTCTATATAGAATTCCATGAAAACATTTTTTTCTATGTTTTATTTGTTGTGCATAAAAACATAAATGGTATTTTTAAATACCAAATTGCAAGAAAAATGTTATATATATAAAATTTCACACACTACTTTGGGGTAATACTACAAAATATTATTCCAATGTAAATCATCAGTTTTCTATGTGAATATACAGTAAAGTGTAATTTATTCCTGTGATCAAAGCTGAATTTTCAGCATCATTACTCCAGTCTTCAGTGTCACATGATCCTTCAGTAATCATTTATTTGAAATAAAAAAAAATTTTGTGGCATTATGATTGTATTTACGGTTACTTTTGATCAATTTAATTAGTGCGTGCTGAATAAAATATTAATTTCTTAAAAAAAAAAAATCTTACTGACCCCAATTTTTTGTATGGTAGTTTTTATTTGCACAGTTCTTTCGCTCATAGATTGTCATTTATCTCTCTCTCTCTCTCTCTCTCTCTGTTTTTAGGGATCTCAGAAGTAATCTCATTAGCAGGATCGCTCCCGGTGCGTTTCATGGACTGACGGCTCTGAAGAGATTGTAAGTATGATTGTGACCTCGTCAATTCGCATAAGAACCCGATCAACATGTCTTCTAGATGCTGCAATGAACGTTTCTACGGCCCTGTTTACACCTGGTGTTAAGATGCGCTTTGCTCGATCGACTCACAAGTGGACGCCGCTAAACACGGGTGTGAAACGTTTAAAGCTCGTCCACTTTCACACACTTCCAGAGGTAGTTGGAAACACATTGGACCGGATTGCTTTCGCAGTGTAAACGCTCATGATCGAATGTGTTCACAACAGACGCTTGCTCTCTGACTACTACGTAAACATTACGGGAAGAGCGCTAGACACACAGGATTTAAACTCTTGGCTGGAGACCCAAGCTTGGTTTGAAGAGGAAAAATGTTCCAAGCTCAATGTTCTCTCACCATTCCTGATTTCTAACACACACTCGCAGTGTTCGGCTGGTCTTCGGCTGTCAGAGCAGAAACTAAAGCTGATGCTCACCGTCGTCTCCGGTCGTGTTCATATGTAAATTGCGTGAGCTTATTTCATCCATTAGATGGAAAGATCTAAAAAAACATACATTTACCGGCCCATAGACTCTCCCCTGGTAGAAATCAGGACAGAAGTGTTTGAAAGTGGACAAAAGAGGCGGATTAAAACACCAGGGGCTCTATCTCGCACCCAGCGCAATTGACATGTACAGCGACGCATGTATCATTCCTATTTTGCACCCGACGCACAGCGGACTTTTCCCTCCACAGACGCACGTCGGTAAATTAGGGAATGAACTTGCGCTCCCGGAGGCGGTTCAGTGAAAAGAGGAGGCGTGTTCCGGCACAAACGTTCCCTGGTGCTATTTTGCAGTTTCAGAAAACAATTCCTCCACAGACCAGGAGAAACCTCGTCTAAAGTCAGTGGTGCGTTCAGATGCTGTTTTAAGGGCGCATGCTTGGCCATAATGTAGCGTGTGCACAACACACACACTTTGCTTCTCTCATCCACACACAGAAGCAGCACTTTTTTCATTTTTGCAAATCATACATTATTACAAGGAAAAATATTACCACACGAGGGAAATCATTGTTGTGTCCATGAAGATGTGAAAAAATAGGCATAAATCTAGTTTACACATTTACCCAGATTATTATAGGCCTGTTTAACCGAAGCTAATCTGTGTGTGTTTCTCCATCCCCAATGTCACTTCTCTGTGTTTTACGGCCATGACGAGAACGTCGGTCTCCTCGGCTGTGAACCGCTCCTGGCGTGCGTCTGGCAAATCCGCCGTTATAATAGCAATCCGCCATGGAACAAGCACACCTGCTCTTAAAGGGAATGTGAGATGATGCTCTGATTGGTTTATTTCACGTTACGCCCAAACCACACCTATGAGTAATGAAGCTACTTCAGACCAACACATTTTAGATTTGCGTCATTTATCCCGCCGGTATAATAGCAACAGCGCCCGAGATCCGCCCACAAAGTTACTTGCGTTTCACGTTTGATACTTGCGTTTCAGATCGTTAAAATAGGGCCAAGGTGTAAACGGGAATGAGTCTCCCTCGTCTTCTTGTGATCCGATCGACCGAAATCTTAACACCAGCTGTAAACAGGGACTAAAACTAGAATCTCTTTATCATATGAGTTTAAGTCTTGTTTAATACAAATTAAGTGGGTTTTGCTTAAACATGCCAATGGGGTCAATCTTGTTTTCCCTTTGTATTAAATACATTTTCCTGACTCGACTGGCAGATGTTTGCTCTTGTTTTAAGCATAAACCTATTTAATTTTCATGTTTTTTTTTCAGAAAGCCAGACTTGTCATGTTGCTTCTCCAGTAAATGTATCTTGATTTAAGAATGATTCGATATTTGTGCTGGAAAACGAGACTGAGGGAAAGATGATATATTGCGGTGTGACTGTGAAAGTTTTGATGCTTAGAAAATAGCAAAATTCTGTACGATTTGTAGTTTGTTCGGTTAAAATAGGTCGTAATACGAGGAATATGATTTTCCTTCACTGTACTATGACATACTACTGGAAGTTTCAGAGCTCTAAACTTTCTTTCCAGTCCAAAACAAATATTTATTTAACAAAAATTCTCTTTTTTTACGTCACACAAACAAGCCCCACATTTATATCCATAGTTTCCATACAGATATTTTATGCACATTTTAGGATATTGCATAAAAAAACAGCATGTTGAATAAAAGGCACATTTCTTAAATGACTTTTTTTTATTTGATATGAAGACATGCTCATAAAATATGATGGAAACATTTATTCCTGAACGCGTCAAGTCATGTGACTGAATCATCTCATGTGATTGGCTATTACTGTAAAGTTTGTCCGAGTGTATTGTCTCTAAACCGCTAGTCATAATTATATTTATTTTGATTAATTTGACAATAAATGGAAATTAATTTGCATAAAAATGTGTAAAAAAAATGGCGCTTTAGTTGGATGTTGTTTTTTTAAATGTTTTTCAGAAGTATTTGCAGTAAATGTAAAAGTCAGAAGCTCCACAGAACAGTGAATATCCCAGCTAACAATATGTTCTTAGAGCATTTAGCTAACATTCCCATTATGTTACATCTGAATGTCCTCTAAACGTTTAAAACAACAAAGAGTTTTAAAAGTGTTTTTTTTTTCTTGTTTACGAGAACATTAAAAGGATATTTCACCGCTGGAAAGATGAATGTGTATTTAAATTGGGTCATTTATGTAGTAGAAATGTGAAATTATTTTAAAAGTTGGAGCCTTCTAGACTGAGAAAAGCCAGAAAATGTATTTTTGGCTCATGTGGATGAAAGACAACAACTCCCAGAATGCACTTGCTCCGCTGAGGCCACTCCCAAGCCACGCCTACCGGTAATACATAATGTACGACTGTAGAAAGCGAATCCCGGACATTTTGGGCGATCTCAAAATCCCGGCCAGACATGTCCGGGAAAAAGAGGACTTATGGTCACCCCTACTACTCAGCTTTCTCCACAGAGCAAGAGCCTGTTAGCTTAGCTTAAAAAAAAAGATGGCTGACACTATTTGTACATTCTGTGAGTGAGCTCCCCCTATGGGCGGGTAGAACACATGCGGAACGAGCTCCTCCTACTGGCTGGAGTCTCTCGCCTCTGGACACAAAAGCCTCTGATGAGCTAAATGAGGATTTTTGTGTCATCTGAGGTTTTTTCCAGACACACAATATAGAAATCTTTGTCTCAGGGGGACATGAGGGAGGGAAGCACGGTCACTCGAAAACACTACCGGGTTTCTACTGATTAATGCTTTCTAAAGCTTAAGGTGATGATACACAGGGCAACTTTTTGGGCAATCTTGCTGAGCGATTATTGCTTGGGCACTTTCCCATTGAAAATGGGCAATACATTTCTATCTGGATAATTTAGATCAGTCGTGACATTAAAAACATTCCATTAGCAAAGCTTTGAGAACATTAATAAAGCTACACTGTGTAATATTTTAAGTAGATTTTTAGCAAAAAACACTTTGTTCTTTCAAAATGATGCATTCTCATTAATGTGTAATCACTTCAACCAACTAATTAAGTATTCTCGTAAGTGTATAATCTGCAATTTAGAATACATACGAGCGAGTCGCTCGAATGGCGGAAGCCATGTTGCGCATCCATCTTGAAAATACATTAGACAAAGAGGGACATACCTGGAAATTCAAGCTTCGCCTTTCGGATTTTTACACTCAGTGGCACCGTGACGAATGCGAGGGGGAGATTACTCGCGACTGCCGGCAGATTTGAAATAATACGGCCACCGTAGGAGTTAAAACGCCCTCGGAATGGGAGGGGCTAGAAAGTAATATTCAGTTGGTAGTCATATACAATTTCACCGCTAGATGGGAGAAAATCCTACACAGCGTAGCTTTAATGCTAATCGGTGAAGTATCTCTTTAAGGGAACATTTCCTTTGATCATTTTGGAATGTTACTTTTGAATCTTCTCTAAAGATTCCGAAACATTTAAAAAACGTCCAACTGAAAGTTTCACATTCCATTAGCAAAGCTTTGAGAACATTATTAAAGACTATACTGTTACTGGAAGAACGTTTGTTCGAAACTTCTGAGAACGTTCCGTGTTTTTAAACTCTCAGTGTTCTCTTTTACATTTGATCCCCGTTTGTGAATATTAGGTCACATCTTTATGCAACACCCTTCAGAATCAGCGCCGGAGTCGATCTGAAGGTTCATTCAGTTGTGAAGAGGCTTTCGGCATGTCGACGCACAGAAACGGGAGCCGTGCGGACGGTTTAATGTGACACTGATTGGTGGATTTGAGCGGCTGATTGTGGATGTGTGTGTGCCAGGATTCTGTACGCGTATAATTTAAGCGGCTGGTCTAATTTAAGAGCTCGCAACCGATGATTACAGCGCAGAACTGCACCGCTCCCACTGCACCACAGCAGTGTATGTTTCTCATTACAGCGGGCATGAAACCACACACACATGCACAGCACACACACACACCTGGAGATCCAAACACACACACACACACGAGACATAAAATCACTGAGTTACGCTTCACGTATCTTCATTGAATGGACGGTTTGTTGGCTGCGGTCGCCAGACGTTCAGGATCTGCGCCGGTCGTGGGTTCAGTCTCTAGTAGGAGTAATTGGCGAGTTACTAAGATTAGAGTCGGGCTCCTAAAACACTTAACCCTTATTTTCCTCAAGGGTCCCGTCTCCTCAGATGATAAATCCGTTTATGGATGCAGAAAGCAGTTGCTCTTTCATTGCTCGAGTGGTTTTAAAGGAACCCTAATAATGCAAATGGTTTTTAAGTATGCATGGCTTTTGTGTTTTTCACGGCATGATCAACATATTCATGTATCAGATTTTCAGCACTTTTAAGACCATGAAATATTGCGTATGAATTGTTTAAAAGATGGCATGCAAATTCTTTTAGGTTAAACTTTATTTTAAGGTGTCATTGTTACATATGCTACATGTACTTACCATAGTAATAACAGTAAAATATGTATAATTACATGCAACTAATCCTAAACCAAACCCTAACCCTATAGTACGTACATGTAGTTAATTAATATTACTCAGTACTTAAATAAATAATTACACTGTAACACTGACACCTTAAAATAAAGTGTAACTCTTTATTTTAAGGTGTCAGTGTTACACTGTAATTATACATTTCAGTACTAATAATAATTAACTACATGTACGTACTATAGGGTTAGGATTTGGTTGAGGGTTAGTTGCATGTAATTATGCATAATTTATAGTTATTACTATGGTAACAATACATATGTAACAAGGACACTGTAAAATAAAGTGTTGCCCTCTTTTCCTTCAAACTCTGGAAACAAGTGGGACGAACGGAAAAGTTGAGATGTTTCTCCCACTAATTTAACAGGAGAAATAAAAATACAGAAAGGAGTCGTTCATATAGTCAGATAATCGTCAGATCGTGGATGTTATATAATGTTTATGCTCACACACTCACACACATCTGCATATATTCACAGTCCAGTTTGAAGGTTCTGATGCTGGTGTTTGATGTCAGATCATTTATCTCGTGTGTGTGTGTGTGTGTGTGTGTGTGTGTGTGTTTCCTCAGGGATCTTTCCAACAACAGGATTGGCTGCTTCTCTCCTGATATGTTTCTTGACCTTGGCCGTCTCTCCAAACTGTGAGTCTCTCTCTCTGTTATCTCTCTCTCTCTCTCTCTCTCTCTCTCTCTCTCTCTCTCTCTCTCTGTTATCTCTCTCTCTCTCTCTCTCTCTCTCTCTCTCTCTCTCTCTCTCTCTCTTTAGCACTGGGAGCCGTTTATCACTAATAATTGATGTTCTAGTTGTGTTTTAATGCCTCTGAAATGTCAGCTGGGGTTTGTGTGTGTTTCAGGAATCTGTCTGGGAATATTTTCTCCACACTGCCGGAGGGGCTTTTCACACACACTCCTTCCCTCCGAGCGCTGTAAGATTTGCACACTATATTTTGTACATGTAAATCTGTTAAAATGGGTCATGATATGAGGAGTGCGATCCGTCACTGTACGATGAAGAACTACTGTTTTACAGCTCAACACTTTCTTCCCAATCCAAGACAAACATTTACTGAAGCTAAACTGCAGAAATGAGTTCCCATCCACATATTTCTATGCAAATGTTTGGATGGTGCATTAAAAACCCCATAAAGATATGAATAAAAATGCACATTACTTGGATGACTTTCTTTTTCATTTGATTTGAAGACCTGCTCATTTATTCCTGTACGCGTTGAGTCATGTGACTAATAATTGACTCATGTGATTGGTTACTAGTATGTTTGTCCGAGCACATTGTCTCTAATCCGCAAATCATTTATTACATTTATTTAGTTCAATTTGACCGGTTTTATTCTCTAGAACACATGAAAAGCTGCTTTATTCATAAATATTTTTTTACATAAATTACATTTGCAACTCTGAAGGAAAAAGTGATCAGAAAGTTTTACAAGATGTTTTGCAGAATGCTGTTATTATTAAAGGGGTGGTTGATTATGATTTGACTTTTCTAACTTTAGTTAGTGTGTAATGTTGCTGTTTGAGCATAAACAACATCTGCAAAGTTACAATACTCAAAGTTCAAAGCAAAGGGAGATATTTGCTTTTAAAGAAATAGTTTTTTAAGGACTACAACAAACGGCTGGTAGAGACTACACCACATTCCTCCCGGGTCAGTGACATCATGAACCCTAAAATTTACATAAACCCCGCCCCCGGAACACGATTTATAGATGATCAAGACAGAATATGCTAATCAAGATAACTACACATAAACTACATAATTTATCAACTAACCGTTCAGAAAGAACTAGACTAGAGTCTCTCCATCATTGTCTGACTCCGGTTTGAACATAAAAGGCTAAAAGTTTTTGAAATTGTCAGTGCATGTGTGTGTGTGTGTGTGAGGTAAAATAACATGAGCTGTTGAAGCTCCGCCCCCTGTGCCGGGAGCAGCAGCTCATTTGCATTTAAAGGAACAGACACAAAAACTGTGGGGGAAATGAATGATTTTAAATGTATGATATGACCTTTTGATTGTGTAATAACGTGGTGCTGCATTTATTTCTATAGCGCTTTATGCAAAACAGATCGTTTCAAAGCAGCTTCACATTAAGTTGTTAATATGTTAATGTTATAAAATTCATTAATTATAAAACAAATTCAATTTCAGCTGTAAAGCAGCTCTAACAAGACAATAGTTTCATTATTCAGATCAGTTCAATAACTGTGTCATTGTTGCAAAGTTAGTGATGTTATTGCATTAAAGCGATAATAAGACTGAATATGAACGCTGTTTTCCAGGAGCATGGGCACAGAGACTCTGTTCTGTGATTGTCAGCTTCAGTGGTTGCTGTCGTGGCTCAGGATTCAGTCCGTGCGCGTGGGGAACGAATCCGTGTGTGTGTATCCGAGCCGTCTTCATGGACTGGAGCTCCTCAGCCTTCAGGAACACCAGCTCACCTGCGGTAAAACACCAGCACAACATTACTCTGCAATACTAACATAATATAAACAGGTGCTTTTTATTATCTTGAATGATCTGGAAGTTAGTAAGAATTAATTATTCAATTATTATGCCTGCATTATTATAGCATGTGATTCACTAAAGGAATCATGCAAACAGGAGACGCACAAACACTTTTCTGTTAATCCGATTCGGTTCAGAATAAGCCTCATTTGCGTTGACCAATGGACAAACATTTAATGATTTTAGAGATCCAACTCTAAACTCTCATTGCCAGGTAAAGCGAATACTGCATGCATCTCCTCTGAAGAGAAGACAATGTTAAATGGACTGCAACTGATAGATTTATTTTAATGAATTAAATTAAATTATAACAAATTAAAAGCAGTTATTTTAATTTAACAGTTGCAAACCTTTATTTTTAGAATTACAAATATATATTATTATTGCACAAACATTTTTATTAGTAAGAATGTACAGTATAGTGTAAGAATGAATCATGCACACTTTGCATGTGTTGTGTGTGTTTTAGCGTGCAATTCACTCAAATTCCCTAAATAAAAATCAGGCAAACCCGATTCAATTCACAATGAGCATCATTTGCATGGCTGAAGTTTGCAGAGTTTAAAGTATATATAGACTGCAAAAGGAAGATTTATTTTTATAATTAAAAAAATAATAAAAATTTAAAGTATTTATTTAAATTTTACTGTTGCAAACCTTTATTTTTTTCACATTTTGCATTTTTAGAATAATAAAAACATGTATATTATTGTACAAACATGCCTACTTTTTTTGTAAGAATGAATTATGCATGTGTTATTTTAGCATGCAAGCCTCATTTGCATAGCCGGTAAATTTGCATTGATGAATGGACAAAAATGCAATGTAAGAAAACAGTTCCAACTCTAAGATATTTTTGGATGAATCTTGTGCATAGTCATTGTAAAATATAATATAGCCAACTATATAGTGTAAATAAATGTTAATATAAAAAAAAAAAACATTAGATAGATGCTTTATCATGCTTTTTGTGCTCCACATTCTGACAGATGTGCTGTTTAAGTGTCAGATCTCATGGCCTCTTGTGGCTTATGCTTTATTTCCTGCAGTTTAGCTGAATTGTCATGTTTTGCCAGCATTACGCGCTCTGCAGAGTGTGCTCGTGATTTCTGGCACAGCTGGAATCATCTTTTACAGACGTACCGCAGTTCTTTTCACAGTAGCGCACTGAAACTCATCCCGAGGCTCAGTTTAACACTCATTATGATGTGTATAAGTATGATCTGAAACGTAAGATCACTAACAGAAGCGCTCATGGGACATTTATCTCAGTCTACATAGGCAGCAACCTTCATTTAAGACATCTCCACTGATTCATGTCTGTATATCAGAGAATCTGTA
>NC_140225.1:1240000-1277500 GCF_951802725.1 Rutilus rutilus
GATCTACTAAAAGTTTTAGTCATGAAAGTGTTTCTGAGTGTGTTTGTGTCCTTTTAGTTTTCAATGTTTTATTAATAGTTCACGTTTATTTTCCTGCTCTTGTTGTTCAAGCTCCAGCGATACTGACTGGAAGAGTCTCTATAGTGGGCAGAACTATTTTCATGCTCTGGGTTTTAAAATATTCATCAGTGAAGCCCCCCGACTTCAGCATTCACAGGCCTGTTATTATCCTCAGATTGAGAAATATTAGTGCATGATTGTGAATGCTGCTAGTGAAGCGTTGTGGAGACGTGGATGGCTGGACAATAGAGCTTTGTTGTGTGAATGTAGGTCACAGTGTGTGTGTGTCTTTGTGTTCTCATGGATACTTGTTCTGCTCTTGCTCAGACACATACAGAATTTCATTTTATTTTGAAGAAAATGTGAGTATTGTATGCAAAACTCACTGGCATTTGTGCTTTGGGTGGTTACCAGGGTGTTGCTATGTGGTTGCAAATGTTGTGTGTGGTTACCAGTGTGTTGCTAATGTGTTGTGTGTGGTTTCTAGGGTGTTGCTGTGGTTGCTAATATGTTATGGGTGGTTGCTATGTGGTTGCAAATGTTGTGTGTGGTTATCAGGGTGTTAGTAATGTGTTGTGTGTGGTTGGCAGGGTGTTGTTTGTGGTTGCCAGGGTGTTGTTGTGGTTGCTAATATGTTAAAGGTGGTTGCCAGGGTATTGCTGTATGGTTGCAATTGTGTTTTGGGCGGTTGTCAGGGTGTTGCTATGTGGTTGCAAATGTTGTGTGTGGTTGCCAGGGCTTTGCTGTGGTTGCTAATATGTTATGGGTGGTTGCCAGGGTGATGTTATGTGGTTGCAAATGTTGTGTGTGGTTACCAGGGTGTTGATAATATGTTGTGTGTGGTTGCCAGGGTGTAGTTGTGGTGGCTAATATGTTATGGGTGGTTGCCAGGGTGTTGCTATGTAGTTGCAATTCTTTTTTGGGTGGTTGCTAGGGTGTTGCTATGTGGTTGCATATGTTGTGTGTGGTTTTCAGGGTGTTGCTAATGTATTATGTGTGGTTGCCAGGGTGTTGCTGTGGTTGCTAATATGTTATGGATGGTTTCCAGGGTTTTGCTATGCGGTTGCAAATGTGGTGTGTGGTTGCCAGTGTGTTGCTAACGTGTTATGTGTGGTTGCCACTGCAAGGGTGTTCCTGTGGTTAATATGTCATGGGTGGTTGCCAGGGTGTTGCTATGCGGCTGCAATTGTGTTTTGGGCGGTTGCTAGGGTGTCGCTATGTGGTTCCAAATGTTGAGTGTGATTGCCAGGGTGTTGCTATGTGGGTGCTAATGTGTTGTGTGTGGTTGCCAGGGTGTTGCTATGCAGTTTATTATGTGTTGTGGGTAATGGCAGGGTGTAGCGGTGGTTGCTAATATGTTGTAGGTGTTTGCAATGGTGTTGCTATGCGGCCTGCCCCATATTTAACTTTATTCTTGTCTAACAGCAATAATTGAAATATTAAGGAGATTATATTTGTGATTTTACTCACCCTCATGTTGTTCTAATCCTGAATGACTTAATTTTTTTGTGTGTGTGTGTGTAACACAACAGGAGTCTTTTCTGTGTGTTTGTTGTGTATATTTCTGCTTGTGTGGTATCATGTGAGCGTGGAGCATCACTCGTGTCTCAGTAGGGGGAGCACTCATGTTTGGAACTTATGTTTGCTGTGTGGTTGTCAGTTCAACGGGGCACAAGCACAGCTCTGCTTCGCGCCACAGAGACACACACACACACACACTCACTCACTCTCTTCAAACTGGTCTCTGAGCCATATGTGCTACAGATGGGTCAGTCTCTAGTGCTGGTCCGAGGGTCCAAGGTCGTTAATCAGGGATCTAAGTGCTGCCGGACTGCAGCTGAGAGAGGAATAATGTGCCATAATCAGACGTCATCCACACATCAGGATAATTTATGCCGCTTTTACCTCTCCTAAACAGGCACTAAACAGGGCAACCTTGCACTCTAGCTATTAACTCTAGAAAATTGTTAATTTCTACTGAAGTGTGTCTTTTATAATTATGACATGTTGCTTGTCATCTGTTTTAATGGTGAAATGTGTTTTTACTGAAAAAAATAGATATATCATAGAGACTCTGAAGTGGTGTCTTATCTTGTTGGGGCAGTAAGCAGCCACTTAGCAACACCCTGGCAACCACCTAACAACACCATTGGAACTACCTTGCACACCTTAGCACCCACATGGCCACGCTCTTGCAACTACCTAACACACCTCAGCAAACACATAACATGCCCTGGGCACCACCTAGCACACCCTAACAACCAAAAAGAAACACCATAGCAACCACCTAGCACACTTTAAAAGCCATATAGAAACACCATAGCAACACCCTGGCAACTACCTAGCAACACTAGGTCAGAGTGAGTGAGTGAGTGAGTGAGTGAGTGAGTGAGTGAGTGAGTGAGTGAGTGAGTGTGTGACTGAGTGACTGAGTGACTGTGTGTGAATGTGTGTGAGTGAGTGTGTGTGTGTGTGTGTGTGTGTGTGTGTGTGTGTGTGTGTGAGTGAGTGAGTGTGAGTGAGTGAGTGAGTGAGTGAGTGTGTGTGTGTGTGTGTGTGTGTGTGTGAGTGTGAGTGTGTGTGTGTGAGTGAGTGAGTGAGTGAGTGAGTGAGTGAGTGTGTGAGTGTGTGAGTGAGTGAGTGAGTGAGTGAGTGTGTGTGTGAGTGAGTGAGTGAGTAAGCGAGCGAGCGAGCGTGTGTGTGAGGGATTACGGGCTTGAGTAGTCACTGTCTTTCTCTCTGAGCCTCTAATCATTTTTACTGTGAAAGATTTGAGCACGCTCACTGAGCCACTTACTATTCCTCTGCTAGTGTTTGCATGCATGAATCGTTCGCATCCCTCAAAGTTTCCCTTGAAAATGTTGTAGAATCCAAGGAACAATAACTTTTGGAAATTCTGGCATATTAATAATTCAGAGCTAAATGTGAATGAAACAGAATAGCCTTAGTCTTGTGTTTTTCGGTGCTCAATATCATAAATGTTGATGAATGTAACCCAATTAGCATTTACTTTGCACTCATAAAATAAAATGTGCATCATGTCAGTGTTATTTGAGTAATACAAAAAGGTTTAATTTGGCTTGTGTAAGATTCACTCTGTTAAACTTGCTCATGTTCAAGTGTGACTCAGTGTCGTCTCACCCTCGTCTCACAGCGAGCTCATCCTGTCCAACATTGATGTCGGGGTTTCCGGTAATTGGCAGTGTCACGTGACCAGTTCCCGTGGCAACAGCTCAATCGGCATGGAGATTGTGGTTCTGGAGACGACAGCGCTGTACTGTTCGGCCGAGAGGGTAAATAGCAACAAGGGTGAATTCAGGTGCGTCTTCAGCTACAGAAGCATCACACTCACACACACTCACACTCACGCCGTTACTTAAAAATCACTTCGGTGTGATGCACCACTTAACACACCATAGCAGCCATATAGCAACACCCTTACAACCTAGTAACCACATAGCAACATCTTTGCAAACACCTAACACACCCTAGAAGCCACATAGCAACCCCCAAGCAGCCACATAGCAACACCCTTACAACCTAGTAACCACATAGCAACATCTTTGCAAACACCTAACACACCCTAGAAGCCACATAGCAACCCCCAAGCTGCCACATAGCAACACCCTGGCAACCACCCAGCATAATCTGGCAACCACATAGCAACACTCTTGCAAACTACTAGCACACCCTGGCAACCACCTAGCACACCCGCGCAGCCACATATCAACACCTAAGCTAACATGTAGCACACCCTGGCAACCACCTAGTACACCCTAGCAACCACATAGCAACACCCTTGCAACCTAGAAACATGCACATACTAACAAGTACTCAGGAACACCCTAACAGCACACACACACACATGCACACACAAACACACACACACACAGAAGCCGCAGCTACAGAAGCCCCCAACCGTCAGCAACATCACGCTCGCACACGGACGCTGTTACTTAAAAATCACTTCACTGTGGTTGTGATGCATCAGTGCCTCTTTTGTCCTCTGTTATATTTTAATGATTGGTGCTTCTATAGCTTCATGTTCTGTGTTTGTGCAGGACACGTCTGTAATGGGCTGGAAAATCAGTCTGTTGTTACCAGAGAAATTAGTGTAATTTATTACTGAGCATTTGTGCTTCACTTGACGGCCGCAAATGGACACTGTTCATCTTCACAAACCTCGAGTGTTGTGTGAAACTCTGAAAATGATCAATTTCTCGGAAAGACGCTTAAGTCACACCTGCACTGCCGTTTCAAAAGTTTAAGGTCAACCATCTAGCATAGCAACACCCTAGTAACCGCAAAGCAATATCCTTGCAAACACCTTGCACGTACTAACAACTACACAGGAACACCCTGGCAACCACATAGTAACACCCTTGCAAACACCTAGCACACCCTGGAAACCACCTGACACAACCTAGCAGCCACATAGCAACACCCTGGCAACCACATAGCAACACCCTTGCAAACTCCTAGCACACGCTGACAACCACCTAGCAACACCCTTGCAATCACCCAGCATACCCTGGCAACCCCGTAGCAACACCCTGGCAACCACCCAGCATACCCTGGCAACCACCCATCATACCCTGGCAACCACATAGCAACACCCTTGCAACCGCATAGCAACACCCTTGCAACCACCCATTACCCTGGCAACCACATAGCAACACCCTTGCAACCACCCAGCATATCCTGGCAACCACATAGCAACACCCTTGCAACCACCCAGCATACCCTGGCAACCTCCTGTCAACCACATAGCAACACCCTGGCAACCACCCATCATACCATTCTTGATCAAATAAATGCAGTCTTGGTTGAGCATAAGAGACTTCTTTCAAAAAACGTATTAAAAATGTTCCCGACCCCCAAAATTTTGAACGGTAGTGTAATATGTCTGAATGTCATTGTGTTTTATTGCAAAATATCACAGCCAGATCCATTCATTGTAAAGAAAGATGCTCAAACACACTTTACAAACAAAACATTTGTTGAGTTTGAAATGCCAATTAATATTTGTCAGTATAGTTTGTTTGTAGTTAATTGATGATGTTGATCATAAATCCACTAAAAATCACGAAACACCAGCGGATTCAAGCCTCAGACATGCGCTCAGTGAAGAGAACAGACTCTTGATCTGCTGAATCACAATCACATGTTGTTTCCTCAGGTGGCCGAAGACGTTGTCTGGTTTCCTGGCGTTCCTGCCGTGTGCGGTGGCCAGCGTTAGCTCCGCCTCCAGCTCCGCCCCTCAGGAGAAGAGGGCGTGGCGGAGGTGTGGCCAATCGGGCCGATGGGCGGAGCATGACTATAACCAGTGCTCATACGCAAACCAGTTCACACGCAGCCTGCATGAACTCACACAGGTCTGTAACCTTCATCATCATTCAATTCACTTCAATTCACATTTATTTGTATAGCGCTTTTCACGATACACATCCACATTACAATTTAGAGTGATCTGTTATCAGAGGTAATTATCACAGTTATGCATTTCAGAAATGCCCATACAAAATCAAAGTTAGCGAAAAAGGTATTAATTTAAACAATGTAATAATTTAACCCTTATTCGGCATTCTGGGTCTTTTTGACCCGCAAATGACTTTTGCTAAAATAAAATAAAAATGTCTCTTTGTCCAAATGGCATGAGACTTTGTACAGTTGTCAACCCTGTCTAAATATTTAAAAAATAAAATAATAATAAATAATACAAAATTTGGAATGATGTCTGTTTATATGTTAGTGTGAAAAAAAGAAAAGTCACACTCGTGTCTTTCGGAGTCTCTGATGATCATCATCATCATCATCATCATCACGAGTGGAGTTTATTTATCGCTGGAGGGCCGTTATCCTGCTGGAATCACTTCGGCACGACACACACCTGATTATACTGAGCAGATGTTCAACCTGACCTTGATTTACTGCATCACTTGTGTTTTGAAGCCTGAGAACTAAAGGATTCTTTGAGATTTGATTGGCTCAGGCCCTCTTTTTAATTCCTCATGTCTCAATAATCTTCACAATTAGTATTTTAAGTTTCTTTGGACTTTGGTGTGCCAGACAACATGCAATAATCTGACACACAATCCCAGCAGCCAAAACAGGTTTAACTAGTAGAATTTGGAAAAGAGCAGATGCACTACCGTTTAAAAGCTTAGGGTCACGGTTCCATTTTTTAATGTTTGTGTCTCTTCTGCTCTCCAAGGCTGATTTATAGAAGCTTTAACTGTAATGCATCTAATAAAGCAGAGTCAAAGAGTCAACTTAAATATACATATACACCAAATGATGTGTACACAAAAAATTCATAAATATACAATTACAGCAAAAACATGTCAACCAACATAATTTCAATCAATGTAATATAATAGTCTTGTTTATATGAAATTACATATATTTAAAAAATGTATAGAGTCTCTTCTGCTCACTAAGGCTGCATTTATTTGATCAAAAATACTGTAAAATTGTGAAATATTATTCCAATGTAAATCATCTGTTCTCTATGTGAATATACAGTAAAGTGTAATTTATTCCTGTGATCAAAGCTGAATTTTCAGCATCATTACTCCAGTCTTCAGTGTCACATGATCCTTCACAAATCACTCTAATATGAGGATTTGATGCTCAAGAAACATTGATCACGCCAACATGATTATTATCAGTGTTGAAAGCAGTTGTGCTGCTTCATATTTTCTCAGTTGTGCTCTTTCTCTCTCCGATGTGAACTCAGAGACCAGTGAACGTGTCTAACGCGCTGAGGGTGGCGCAGCAGCTCTCCTCTCTCACCAGCAGGGCGGCGCTGTTCGGAGACATGATGGATGTCATATTTGTCACTCACCTGATAGAAAGACTCACACGCCTGGTGTATGATGACAGAGAGGTGAGAATCGCATCCCATAATGCCTCAACCTGTTTAATCCTTCAGGATTCTGACTATGAACGTTTGAGCAAAGACAAGGTCTTCTTTATCATTGTAGTGGCAGTATTTTTCTTAGTTTTACACCTAATTATGTTTAATATACTTTTGATGGATCGCTGCAAAAAAATGCTGTTCTTCCTCAGTCTGTCTTGTTTTCCAGCACAAATATCTAAATATTCTTAAATCAAGACACATTTACTGGAGAAGAAGCAAAATGACTGAAGATTTGAGAAATTGAGTAAAATGAGTTTATGCTTTTAAAACAAGAACAAATATCTGTCAAGAAAAATAATCTTGTTTTCCCTTTGAATTAAGTTTAACTACATCGGCAGATTTTTCTTCTACTTGATTTAAATAATCACTTAATTTTTATAATTATAATTTAATTTAAAATCACTTAAGTTTTTATTTTCAGAATTTGTTTTAATTTTTTGCCATTTTGCATTTCCAGTAAATGTATTTTGATTTAAAAATGTTTAGATATTTTTACACTGGAAAAATATTTATCTATTTGAATTGCATATAACATTTCCATGCATTCGGATTACAGTTTTAACATAAACTAATAAACGTAATGTGATGCATATTCATCAGTCACATACATGAAGCAGGTCAGATTTCTGCAATAGGACTAATAATCTGAATGTGCTTTAAAAACAAAATAACAACAACAAAAAACTCGTTTTTTTTCACAACGAAGAGATTAATGCGGATTTTAAGCACTTTAAATACATGCATTTTGAAAATATGAAAATAACAGTTGCATATAATTAATAATAAACTACTTTAAATACATGCATTTTGAAAATATGAAAATAACAGTTGCATATAATTAATATTAAACTATGCCTTGAGTTTTTGAGTGTAGAAATCAAACCTGCTTCATTTATGCATGACTGACAAATATGCATCCCATAACGTTTATTAGTTTGTTTATGTTAAAACTAGAGATGCACCGATTACAATTTTCTAGGCCGATTCCGATTTCCGATTTTTCACTGAGTTTGACCTGCCGATACCGATTTTAGCCGATTCCGATTTAATTTTTTTCTAACCACTTTACAGCACACACAAATATTTATTTTCCATCTTTTCTTTAACCCTTTCACGCGTAAGTTTAAAATATTCTAACTGACACCCCCACCCCCAGAGTGAGTTTTTTCGCGAACGTTCCCTTTAATGTTTCCATGGCGACGCGTCACGCGATACACCGCAGCCACAATAAAACTGTATGACAGATGTGTCGCTTTTATTTCACTTTTCCTTTTTTATTCAAAATATTCACAAACTTGCTTACCGTGTCATCAACCAGCCTATCTGATATTCCGATTCTCAAATACGTGTAAGTGAGTGGTCGTTTAAAAACCTTTAATCTTGATCTATAATGAGATTGGCGCCGCAATGTTGTCCTGTCAGTCGGATTTACAGCACGTGAATTCATCAGTTTCTCCGAAATAAATGCAAGAAAGTGGCCGGTGAACTGAGAAGAATAGAGTAAACTTTATAGTTACTTCCCCTATGTTTGTCTGATATGAATAACACACATGTCGGCAAATTATATTTGAATAGATTGTTATTGCTGCTTCCACAGACATCAGTGTGTGTTTTACAAACTCCAAATGTATTGTTTTAATCGTGCTTATGTGTATTTAAATATCTGAAACCTAAAATAAACATTATGAGGTTGAAAACACTGCTTAGTTGTGCCATAACAGCGCTGAACGCGTCCGACTCTGGCTCAGCGCCAGGCAGCCAACGCGCGAAAGCACAGTTTGAATCTGGCAGTTATGCGACGTCACTGAACATCTAAATGTGGCACCGCACCGTACTCTCATGGGCACAGACATACAAATCTCATATATGAGACCGTACCGCTCAAAAGGTTAATCATGCGGCGCCCGAGTGCATTTGACCGGCATAAAATCGGCATATGTCAGACTGACCGGCCGGTCGCCGGTCATGGCCGATCACGTGAAAATCGGCCAATTCCGGTCACCAGCCGAGCAATCGGTGCATCTCTAGTTAAAACTGTTTAATCCATGGAAAATCATTGAAATTTTAAATGCAATTCAAATACATAAATCGTAAACGTGTGCCTGAAATCCCCCTTTGCAGTGACGTGAGGTGAGATGAAGACTGTAGTGAGGATTTCTGCTCTGATGGATTTGTCTGTGTGTCTCAGTCTCTTCCACACGCTTGTTTCGCCCGGCTGTCATTGACGCGGCGCTCTGCTACTGTGCAATTTAGGTGCAATTTGAGTCACTGCACATTGTTATCAGCTATTTTCAGCTTTAAGTGTTATGTACACATGTTCAGTGAACACGTTCAGCATTTTAATAACACTGGCAGACTCCGCCAGAAGAGCTTTTGGAGGGTGTGAATGAGAAAACAGACTCGCTTTGGGGAAATTTGTATTAATTACACAACAGAAGAAGAGCTGTTCCTGCCATATGTGACCTTCAGGCCAGACACACACTTCACGCCAAGTATACAAACATTTGCATGCATTTTCAAGAGGTTTTTTTATTGACTATGCATTTAAAGTTTACATTCTTCAAGTATGTGCATTGACAGGGAATCAAACCCTTTGGAAAGCAACAGTGAGAATGCTCGAGGCGGAAATGTTGATGCTGTTGTTTAAGATGTTGCGTGAAGTGCTGAATCTCCAGCTCTCGTGACTGAAGGCGTGTGTTGAATATGATTTGCACAAAGCTGCTTTATAGGTAAATAAAAACAGAACATGACTTTAACTGTGTGTGAAGCGCACACTTCATTTACAGCCCTGCTGAAACACTCTGGTTTAATACTAACGCTGTCATTCACTGCCTATAGTGAGAGCTTAAAGTCAAAGTCACAGTAATATATTCCAGTCATGGTTCAAATGTCGTTTAAGGGCTTCAAGGTCACGTAAGAACTGTGAATATTGCCTCTTTATTCAAGAAAATGAGATATAACCCTCAGTTCTGCCATGGAGACTCATCTTAATCACGATTCGCAAAGCTCTTATAGTTTTTGATGGCTTGTTCAAGACATAAACTCAGTTCAGTACAGTCCGGTAATGGAGATTAACTGTGCATGTGATGCGAAAAATGCTGTTCTTCCTCAGTATTTTTGTCTTTTTTCCAGCACAAATATCTAAACATTCATAAATCAAGATACATTTACTGGAGAAGCAAAATGACTGAAAATATTAAGTGTTGTTTTCTGAAAAATTGATCAAAATCAAGTGAGTTTATGCTTAAAACAGGAAGAAAACAAATTTGCCAATGGGGTCAGAAAACAAGTTTATTTTTCTGACTCCATTGGCAGATTATATATATATATTTTTTTTTTTAAGTGTAAAGTCACTTCATTTTGCTTCTCCAGTAAATATATCTTGATTATGTTAAAGAAAATCTATTATGCCCTTTTACAAAGTCTTGCTTCTTCTAGAACAGGTTTTTCTGCTTGAATGTTGATTATTCTCCTCATATTCTCCATTGTTGCAGCTCCTCTCTTCCCAGTCTGTCAGTAACGCTCTGTTTACCTCCTGTCTCTATGAAGCCCCTCCTTCTGAAAAGCACACTTTGCTCTGATTGGTCGGCTGGAGCAGTATGTTGTGATTGGTCGAGAGCTTCGAGTGTGTTTGGGAAATGTCCCGCCCCTTTCCATAACCGCCAGTTTAACACACTACTAACTAACTCAACCAGGCCCCGCCCCTTTATTCTGCGTATGAATTATTATAATGAGGAATATTGTGACGTGTTTGTTCCCGGAAGAATCTCAAGACTACAATGGAGGCGTTTCAGGAGTTCAGAAACACTGACTCTGAGCTTTTCATGCTCAAAGAGCAACATTACACACTGGAGAAAGATGAACAGCACAACTGGTCCCTGAGGAAGGACCTCACGTCTTGTCCTCTGATCTGTGATTGTGTGTTTGTCTGCAGTTGGGCGACCATGTGTTCGTCGTGGCCAGTGACATGATGCAGGTGGAGGAACACGTCCTCTGGATGGCTCAGAATGAAGCTCGCGCTTGCACACGGATCGTCCAGTGCGTGGAGCGGATCGCAGATCTCGCGCTCAACACCAACAACACCGTCATCTCAAAGGTGAAGCTCACTTTCATTCAGCCAGATCTCAGAGGACACATGGGAAAAAACCATCATGGCTTCATGCTTTGTTGGTTATAACGAAACCATTTGCGAGCATTCAGAGCTGAACAAACTCTGGGCAGATTCTGACTCGAATGCCTCTGATTGGCCATTGCATTCACACGCTCAACGAACAGGTCTGTGATTGGCTACAGTGCTCAACGCTGCAAAAACATGTTGTAAATAGAAACCTTTGACGTTCTTCACAGAGCGCTGACACAAATACAGTCGGGAACTTATCACACTGCAAAAAAATGCTTTTCTTACTCAGTATTTCTGTCTTGTTTCCAGTCCAAATATCTAAAAATTCTTAAATCAAGAAGCATTTACTAGATGAGGAAAATGACATTAGAAATTATATCTTGTTTTATGAAAAGAATTTTTTATTTATTTAAAAACTCGCTTAATTTAGATTTTTTTTAAATCAGAAAACAATAGTTTAATAATATAATTTAATAATAGAAATAGAATTTCTTGTGTCATTTTACTTATCTAGTAAATGCATCTTAATTTAAGAATTGTTAGATATTTGGACTGGAAACAAGACAGAGATACTGAGTAAGAAAAGCATTTTTGCAGTGGATACTGACGTCAGGAGGTTATATGGTTAATATCATTATTTCTTCTCACATTTGCGAGTTTATATCCCACAATTCTGACTTTATTTCTCACAAATTCTGAGTTTAGATACAAGTGCGAGAAATCAAGTCAGAATTGCGAGGTAAAAAGTCACAGTTATTTTTTTACTCCGTGACGGAAACAAGCTTCCATACAAAACACATTCGGCTGATCGATTTGAGAAAAAGATAAAAGATAAAAAAAAAGGTGTAATATATGTATATGTGGCCAATTTAAGCTGCAAATCAATATTATGCATGGAATGCAAGCTTCTTTTGATAAAAAAAAAACATTTATTTTGTGAATTGCCATGAATTACTCTTGAGGTTTGCTCATTAAACACTAATGAAAAGGGGTTTGTGCGCCGCTGATTGATTCCCTGATGCATTGTGGGCCGTGGGATCCTAACGTTTGTTAATCTGATGACTAATACTGTACATGCCGTCTGTATCTCAGGTGGATTTCTACTCTTAACGCTGTAAAATATTGACGTAATCACCATTTCTGAGCTTCTGGTCTGTTATTGTTCTGATAATGTAGGTCACAGACTCGGATCGTTAATGGAGTCTTTGTTTAGTCTTTTTACATGTTCATAATCAGTCCTTGACTCACTCGTACAATGAATGATGTTTATTTTCCAAGGAGCAATTAGTGTGAGGAAAGTAGGTCGCGTAACGCTGTGTGTATGTGTGTGTGTGTGTGTGTGTGTGTGTGTGTGCGTGTGCAGGTTTCTGCTAACATCGCTCTGGAGGCCCTGATGGTCCCACCGACTCTCATGGGTTTATTGTGTACGGTGGCTCTACTGCCCCCGGTGGCCGAACCGGGTCACGACGAGAGCGGATCACCGCGCACACACACCCTGCTCAACTTCAGATGTCACACGGTTAATGTCTCCGGCTCACCCATGGGTCAGCTCAACCAGGTGAGAGTCAACACTGACCAAACACACTGCAAAAAATTCAAGTAAATCTGATTAGAATAAGAACTGATAAGAACGTAATATATGTATCATGAAATGCAATGCAAGTCGCTTTGGATAAAAGTGTCTGCCATAATGGGTCCAAAAACCAGTGAACCAGTTATTCTGTCCGATTTACATTTTACATTTTACATTTGACATTTTATGCATTTGGCATAAAATGCACGCAATCATACTTGAATTAAGGCAAGACACTTCAGGCTAAAGCATTGGTTTCTTGTTTGCTTTCATAACACTGTCTACTTTCAGACTAGTGGAAAGAAAACATCCAAAGTTTTTATTTTATTGCATTTGATTAATTTGCATCTGTATATATTAAATTTAAAGGCGGTGAGTTTGAGTCAGAAATCTCCATTTCACACACACCAAACTTTACAGTTTTATTTTCTGAAGCTTCATTCATTTATCATTCGTCTGGTTTATATAACAGTTTATTTCCTAAAATGCTTTCCGTCTGTTGACAATATTTTCTGATTTATTTTAAAAATCCCCTCTGTAAAAACCTTCAACTCTAATATTTTCTTCCAATATTCAGATTTCTGTTCTCGAAATGTATGCATATTTAAGTAGTTAATGCCTCATTTGCATATTTAAATGTTTTACCCCGTTCACCTAGTGTCTTGCCTTAAAATATTTAATAATTTATACATTGGAAATACTTTTAATTAAATCATCTAATTATGATTCCCTAAATGCTTCAATGAGGAAATATTTTATTTAAATGCTTTTATTATGTTTCACAATTTTATAATTAGACATATTTTAAATTATAAATATTGTTTTTAAATATTTAATAATTTAATATTTTATTCGCACGGTTATGTCTCTGGTCAAATGGTTAGAAGAGCCGTTTTTCTTTCTATATTGATGAATGTCCTTGTGGGACGGGAATGTTTTTCAAACTTTAGTTTAATTGACAGCCAAGAACTGTGATTTATCACCGACTCTGCCAGTCAGAAGGAGGTGGAGCTATATCTGAGGGGGCGGGGCATTCTTATTCTAGACAGCATTTGATTGGACGATGGGTTGTATCCGCCCTGAGAGCGAGATCATGAGTCTTCAGTATTTTTCATCTGCTTTCATAGATGAGAAAGACTCTACATGTATATTTATATGTGTAAATAAATATAAATGAATATTTTCTTCATGCATATATGCTAGAAGTTTCTTTCACACAGCAGCGGAGCTCAGTTTGTTTGTTTTTATAATCGCATGCATTAGTACGACAGTTTTCTAATCTCTATTTAAAGAGAGTATTTTCTGACAGCGTGATCGTGACAATAGAAACGTGTTTCATGGCTTCCGTGTGACGTGATAACACAAGGCTGATGTGAAGAGATGAAGCTAAAACAGGAGATGGGTTTGATGGGCTGAAGCTTCTGTGATGTTTGGAGGAAAGAACAGAGAGAAATGAAGGTGTTAATAAGATCTGTGTGTGTGTGTGTGTGTGTGTGTGTGTGTGTGTGTGTGTGTGTGTGTGTGTGTGTGTGTGTGTGTGAGTTCTGGAGCTCTGATGAGGAGATCAGGCTTCAGTCTGAGGAACAACTACAATACACACTCACACACACTGCTGATCTCTCCATCAGCAGACACACACTAGAGTAGGGTAGGGTAGAGTAGGGTAGAGTAGAGTAGGGTAGGGTCGAGTAGAGTAGAGTAGGGTAGGGTAGGGTAGAGTAGGGTAGGGTAGGGTAGGGTAGAGTAGAGTAGAGTAGGGTAGAGTAGAGTAGAGTAGGGTAGGGTAGGGTAGAGTAGGGTAGAGTAGGGTAGAGTAGAGTAGGGTAGGGTAGAGTAGAGTAGAGTAGGGTAGAGTAGAGTAGAGTAGGGTAGAGTAGAGTAGGGTAGAGTAGAGTAGGGTAGGGTAGGGTAGAGTAGAGTAGAGTAGAGTAGGGTAGAGTAGAGTAGAGTAGGGTAGAGTAGGGTAGAGTGGGGTAGGGTAGAGTAGGGTAGAGTAGAGTAGGGTAGGGTAGGGTAGAGTAGGGTAGGGTAGAGTAGGGTAGGGTAGGGTAGAGTAGGGTAGGGTAGGGTAGGGAAGAGTAGGGTAGAGTAGGGTAGAGTAGAGTAGGGTAGGGTAGGGTAGAGTAGAGTGGGGTAGAGTAGGGTAGGGTAGAGTAGGGTAGAGTAGGGTAGGGTAGAGTAGGGTAGGGTAGAGTAGGGTAGAGTTAGGGTAGAGTAGGGTAGGGTAGAGTAGGGTAGGGTAGAGTAGGGTAGAGTAGGGTAGAGTAGAGTAGGGTAGAGTAGAGTAGAGTAGGGTAGGGTTAGGGTAGAATAGGGTAGGGTAGGGTAGGGTAGAGTAGAGTAGGGTAGAGTAGAGTAGGGTAGGGTAGGGTAGAGTAGGGTAGGGTAGAGTAGAGTAGAGTATGGTAGGGTATGGTAGAGTAGGGTAGGGTAGAGTAGGGTAGGGTAGGGTAGAGTAGGGTAGAGTAGAGTAGGGTAGAGTAGAGTAGGGTAGGGTAGGGTAGAGTAGAGTAGAGTAGAGTAGAGTAGAGTATGGTAGGGTATGGTATGGTAGAGTAGAGTAAGGTAGAATAGAATAGAGTAGAGGAGGGTAGGGTAGAGTAGAGTATGGTAGGGTAGAGTAGGGTAGGGTAGAGTAGAGTAGAGTATGGTAGGGTAGAGTAGGGTAGGGTAGAGTAGAGTAGAGTATGGTAGGGTAGGGTAGAGTAGATACAGAGTAGAGTAGAGTAGTTCTAGATACAGAGTAGAGTAGAGTAAAGTAGAATAGAGTAGAGTAGTTCTAGACACAGAGTAGAATAGAGTAAAGTAGAATAGTGTAGAGTACATTAGAATAGAATTATTTTATATTTTATATTTTAAATATTAAATCAAATGTAATTTAATATAAATTGAAATATTGAATTAAAAAAATATTTAATAAAAACAATCAAATTAAAACGCTTACGCTGGCAGTCAAACATTTGCTATAATTATGAATTTTTAAACTCACCAACGCTGCATTTATTTGATCAAAAATACAGTAAAAACAGTGAAATATTATTCTAATGTAAATCATCAGTTTTCTATGTGAATATACAGTAAAGTGTAATTTATTCCTGTGATCAAAGCTGAATTTTCAGCATCATTACTCCAGTCTTCAGTGTCACATGATCCTTCAGAAATCACTCTAATATGCTATAAATATAAATATATATATATATATATAAAATATTTAAATATTACAATTTAAATGTATAACTATATTACAAGCTTTATATCAAATAAATTCAGTCTTTGCGAACAGATATAAAAAAAATCCTAATTATTCCAAACTTGTGGCCACCAGTGTACTAAAACATTTCTTTTATTTGTTCACCTGCATATCATGTGACATTAACTGACATCAGTGTTTTTAAATGATTGAAATATAGCTACAAATATCAGGGGAACTACAAGCTATTATTTTAGCACAAAGGAGTTCGGCTGCCAAAAACCGTTTGCAAACATAAATCATGTGGTGTAGTTCAGCGAGACGATAAAGATGAAGACGACGATCTGTGAGAATTAGTGATGCTTCTCTTGGAAACGCTCCATAGTTCTGGATTGTTCTATGATGATTACTGTGTGTGTGTAGAACATATACATTAAGTTTATCTTCAGCTGAGCTCATGATGGAGCCGAACGCAGAACATTGGTCTAATGAGGAGAACAGTGAAGTTCACTATAAATCACAGGAACGCTGGAGGCTGATCGCATGTGTATATCCGCTTAATTGATCATCATTCTGCCCTAGTGCACACTAACAAGTGAACGACCCGCTGCCTTCTATCGGGAATACATTTTGATCAGGACTTTATTTGCCGGCTGTGTGCCAGTCGCCTCTGGGAGATTTAGATCATTCATAATGATCTGATCACATCATTCACATGCAGTTTTATATAACGTTTAAATCAAATATTACGAATGTGTCGGCCCTTACAGGAAACGTTCAGGCGAAAATGAAACCCCATTATTTACTCAACTCCAGAGATGACATGTGATGTGTGCACTGCATTTCAGATCTTCTGAAGTCATGTGATTCTGTGGAACAGAAACTGAAATTGTGTTCATTTTACAGTAATTTGCCAAATGCATGAGCGAATGAGTGGATAAATGTGGTGCTAAATGCAAAATTTAATGTAAATGTAAATGATGACAACATTTTCCTCTTGAGTGAATTGAGTGAATGTTATTTCCCCGTTTACACGCGTGATGAAGAAACGTGACGCACTCGAGTGGAGTTTAGCTGTTTATAACTGGAGAGAAACGTCGCGACTCGCTGCATTAATATACAAATATTTGAGTGAAAGAGACATTATCACATGTTAATGTAGAATATAATCCACTTTTCATTTAATTTACAGTGGAAAAAAACAACTATATTGTGAAATACGTAGTTACTGTGATATAAAACATGTCATCTAACATTTTGACCCAGCCCTAGATATATATATATATGTGTGTGTGTGTGTGTGTGTGTGTGTGTGTGTGTGTGTATATATAATTTTATTTTTTACCAAAATGGATTTTAAGATATTTATTTTGTCATTGGAAAGTTTAAGCAAAATATATTTCGTTATATTTTAAAATATATTTCAAAATATATAATGCATATTTTAATATTTAATATATGTTATACTATCTTAATATATTATTTAAATACACATACATACATATTAACCGAAATGTATTTTCTTTCTACTCCAAAATATATTTTTCCCTTTAAATGTTTATTTTCCTTATAGAAATATAATTAAAATATATATTGTGTGTGTGTATATGTGTATATATACAGTCTTTTTCATTTTTACAGCATTGAATGGTTTAAGCAAAATATATTTTACACATATATTTGAAATATATTCTGGCTAAAATTATTATTATTTCTTGTCGTATTTAAGTTCTTTTGTGTGTGTGTTCATGCATCTGTGAGGTTTCCTGATGCGTGTGTGTGTTCCTCTCCTCCTCCGTCTGTTCCCGTGTCTGTGTGTTTATGCCGTTGCGTCTGCAGAACTGCATTAAAGATGTATTGCGCATCTCTCTGACACACACTCACCTGCGTCAAGCTAACAGAGAAACGCCTCGGAATGCTAAACCCCTGGAAGCGTCTCATAGAGAGAGAGACGGAGAGAGGGAGAGAGGGAAGGAGACGAGAGAATCTGTACATGATCACGCTGAATAAGTGTAATCCCATCGACAGCTAAACCATCATATCCGACCCGTCTGACCTGTCCGACCCGTCTGATCCGTCTGACCCGTCTGACCCGTCCGACCCATCTGACCCGTCCGACCCGTCCGACCCGTCCGATCCGTCCGACCCGTCTGATCCGTCCGACCCGTCCGACCCGTCTGACCCGTCTGATCCGTCTGACCCGTCTGACCCGTCCGATCCGTCTGACCCGTCCGACCCGTCCGATCCGTCCGACCCGTCTGATCCGTCCGACCCGTCCGACCCGTCTGACCCGTCCGACCCGTCCGACCCGTCCGACCCGTCTGATCCGTCCGACCCGTCCGACCCGTCTGACCCGTCCGACCCGTCCGACCCGTCCGATCCGTCCGACCCGTCTGATCCGTCCGACCCGTCCGACCCGTCTGACCCGTCCGACCCGTCCGACCCGTCCGACCCGTCCGACCCGTCTGACCCGTCCGACCCGTCCGACCCGTCTGACCCTTCCGACCCGTCTGACCCGTCCGATCCGTCGACCCGTCTGACCCTTCCGATCCGTCCGACCCGTCTGACCCGTCTGACCCTTCCGATCCGTCCGACCCGTCTGACCCGTCAGACCCGTCCGACCCGTCTGATCCGTCGACCCGTCTGACCCTTCCGATCCGTCTGATCCGTCCGACCTGTCTGACCCACCGACCCGTCTGACCCACTGACCCGTCCGACCCGTCTGATCCGTCCGACCCGTCTGACCCGTCGACCCGTCCGACCCTTCCGATCCGTCTGATCCGTCCGACCTGTCTGACCCACCGACCCTTCCGACCCGTCCGACCCTTCCGACCCTTCCGACCCTTCCGACCCGTCCGACCCTTCCGACCAGTCTGACCCACTGACCCGTCCGACCCTTCCGACCCGTCTGACCCACTGACCCACTGACCCGTCCGACCCTTCCGACCCGTCCGACCCTTCCGACCCGTCTGATCCGTCCGACCCGTCTGACCCACTGACCTGTCCGACCCGTCTGACCCGTGAGGGCCGAATAAACCGTGATCGTGCCAGAGAAATGCGGAGTTCATTTGAACTGGAGGCTTCTCTATAATCATCATCTGTTGCTTTGACTGGGTCAGGCTCTGTTTTTTTATTTTCACTGGTAATTATAGCCATACGCCAGTCCATGTGTGTATGCGAATGATACTGTCCTCATCCTGCCGATATCAACATTTCCAGAAGTGAATAATTCATATCCAGAGTAGGTTTAACTGTGAGTAAGTAACTCAGCTCACACAGTTAGTCTAGTGTTGATTTCAGTAAGAGACTGTGTGTGATCTGCAGGAGTGATGCTTGATTCGCTGAGCGTGTGTGTGTGTGTGTGTGTGTTGCTGACGTGTCGGTGACGTGTCGGTGACTGACCTTTACATCAACTCTACCAGCTAACAGGGAATGTTCTCTCAAAGTTATGAACAAACATTCTTCTGAATGTTGTCTTCTGAAACATTCTTCCAGAGAATGTTCATTCAAAATAATGTCCTTAAAACTTTTAACATAAAAACAATATTTATGCGTCGTTCATGAAATGTTTTTACCTGAAATGTTTAGTAAAGTTTTTTTTTTTTATGTAACGACTTGTTTCGGGATGTTCCGAGAACATTCAAAAGTAACATTCCAATCATTTTTGAAGAATGATAAAATGGAATGTTCTCTTAATGTTCGCATAACCAAGCATTTTAATATAAAAAAAGTGATTTAGACATTTTAAACACTCACATTCTGAAATAATGTTCTAATAACTTCATGGGAATGCGGGTATCAGCTATAAACAAAAATGTGTTCTAAGAATGATTGCATTCCCATATATGTGTGTGTGTGTCTGTGTGTGTGTGTGTGTGTGTGTATCAGTTTTTTTATTGTTTTTTTTATTTGCCTCCTTGTTTGTTTATTATAGTATTAACACTAATAATGTGGAAAGCAGCTCAGAGAGTTTGATCTTAGAGGAATTTGAGATGAGTTCACATTGAGATCTCTAAGTTGAGACGTTTCATTTTGAGCTCTATCGGAGGAGTGTGTGTGTGTGTGTGTGTGTGCCTTTGTTTATATTACATTGTGTGGACCAAATGTCCCCATAAGAATAGTAAAACCTGAGATCACCTACATTGTGGGGACCAGCCAGCGGTTCCCACTTTTCAAAGGGCTTATAAATCACACAGGATGAGTTGTTTTGAGAAAGTAAAAATGCAGAATGTTTCCTGTGATGAGTAGGTTTAGGGGTAGGGTTAGTGTGTGTGTGTGTGTGTGTGTGATAGGTAGGTTTAGGGGTAGGGTTAGTGTAAGGGGACAGAATATACAGTTTGTACGGTATAAAAACCATTACGTCTATGGAGAGTCCCCACAAAGATAGTGAACCAGACAAGTGTGTGTGTGTGTGTGTGTGTGTGTGTGTTTTACCAGCGCCTTTTTCCCAGGAGGAACATCTGAGATTGAGAAGTCGGACACTTCAGCAAATGTCTCCATTTGTTCTCCATTTAATCAAATTGAGAGAGAAACCTCTGAGAATGTGACGTATTAAATGGTCCTCATTTGTCAAAGTCTCTCTTTCTCATTCTAGCTTGATCAAATCTAAGCAATATAATGCAATAAATACAGTTATGAAACACACATCACATCGGATATGTTTACATGCAACCAAATGATCCGTCAGTAATGGGATTGATGGCTCAATCGAACTGGAAAGCCTTCATCTAAACACCTTAAGCGATCCGATTGAGCTTCGATCGGATTGAAAGGGGAGATTTATTCCTTTTCTAATCTGTGAACACTTGACCCGATTGAACACTGAAACTGAAAGGACTGCGCATGTGCGATGACGCTGAAATAGCGTAATGACGTGTGACGCGCTGAACGAGCCGTTCTCCTGATGGATAATTGCGCAATTATTATGGGCAAACAGCGGGAAACTCTGTATATGACGGGTAGGTTTCGGGATCAGTGTTTGTTGTAGGCAGTCAATACTGTGATTCACATGACCAATAAAATCTTTAGAAATCGACTAAAGATTCTTAGCCTATTCCACCCAAAATTTCCCTTATTTTCAAATCCCAATGTTGACAGGTATGCTCCACACATATATCTGATACTCATATTCTCTTCATGCTGTTTAAACCTCAAATCTCTTTATGTGTTAATTCTCTCAGCCAGTGAATGAGGTCTACATGATCTCAGGCCAGTTTCTCATCTACACTCCCAAACACGAGGAAGGACGTTGCTAATTGCTAATTGCCCTGCAGTCTGTGTGTATGAGGCTCATCTGTGGGCTTCAATTAAAACTCTGAGATGAAGCCGATCGGAAGATCCCGAGATCCTGGAGCCGGAGCGTTTCAGGGTCACTAATTACCTCTAAAACACCTTGTTACGTTAAACTGGGAATACCGCTGGGAATTACTCTTATTCACGGTCCGTGTGTGGGAGAGTTTATGTGTGTAAAGGCTGGAATACACCACTTCTGCTCAGATTTTGAGAGAAAAAATTCTGTATCAAAAATGTTAAGGCCAGACAAGTAGTTTTTTAAGGCTTGGTTTGTAGGGAATTACAAACCTGCGCCAGAGCCCGTCTACGGAGAGCCTGCCCACTCCCTATTAAGTCCTATTGTACCGAATTTTGGTTGTAGTTCCACCAGAGCTCCACTGGGGGCGATCGCCCATGAGTGCACAATGAATGGGAGTCTATGGGGCTAGACGGCTAAATGTGTCTCTTTCACCCGATTGCCATTGATAAATCTCAGATTTGATTGTAGGTTTTGCAAGTTCAACATGGGTTATAGGTCGAAAGTTGAATGAACGAGTACTTATGTCCTTTCGATTTCTTACAGGTTGAGTTATTGTTGCCCATAACACGCTAGCATTCTGCTAATGAACGCTGATTGGTCAGTGAAGGACTGATTACGACCAGAGATACCGCTTGATGGCATCGCGGCATCCGAAGCGGGACCAGAAACAAACAAAGCAAAAACTCGTCTAGCACGTGTATTTACCTGTGTCAGCTGTGTGTGTTTACCTGTGTCAGCTGTGTGTGTTTAAGTGTGTTTACCTGTGTCAGCTGTGTGTGTTTACCTGTGTCAGCTGTGTGTGTTTACCTGTGTCAGCTGTGTGTGTTTACCTGTGTCAGCAGTGGTGTGTGTTTACCTGTGTCAGCAGTGGTGTGTGTTTACCTGTGTCAGCAGTGGTGTGTGTTTACCTGTGTCAGCTGTGTTGTGTGTTTACCTGTGTCAGCTGTGTGTGTTTACCTGTGTCAGCTGTGTTGTGTGTTTACCTGTGTCAGCTGTGTTGTGTGTTTACCTGTGTCAGCTGTGTGTGTTTACCTGTGTCAGCTGTGTTGTGTGTTTACCTGTGTCAGCTGTGTTGTGTGTTTACCTGTGTCAGCTGTGTTGTGTGTTTACCTGTGTCAGCAGTGGTGTGTGTTTACCTGTGTCAGCAGTGGTGTTTTTTTACCTGTGTCAGCAGTGGTGTGTGTTTACCTGTGTCAGCAGTGGTGTGTGTTTCCCTGTGTCAGCTGTGTGTGTGTGTTTACCTGTGTCAGCTTACCTGTGTCAGCTGTGTGTGTTTGCCTGTGTCAGCTGTGTGTTTACCTGTGTCAGCTGTGTGTGTTTACCTGTGTCAGCTGTGTTGTGTGTTTACCTGTGTCAGCTGTGTGTGTTTACCTGTGTCAGCTGTGTGTGTTTACCTGTGTCAGCTGTGTGTATTTACCTGTGTCAGCTGTGTTGTGTGTTTACCTGTGTCAGCTGTGTTGTGTGTTTACCTGTGTCAGCTGTGTTGTGTGTTTACCTGTGTCAGCTGTGTGTGTGTTTACCTGTGTCAGCTGTGTTGTGTGTTTACCTGTGTCAGCTGTGTTGTGTGTTTACCTGTGTCAGCTGTGTGTTTACCTGTGTCCGCTGTGTGTGTTTGCCTGTGTCAGCTGTGTGTGTTTGCCTGTGTCAGCTGTGTGTGTTTGCCTGTGTCAGCTGTGTGTGTTTACCTGTGTCAGCTGTGTGTGTTTACCTGTGTCAGCAGTGGTGTGTGTTTACCTGTGTCAGCTGTGTTGTGTGTTTACCTGTGTCAGCTGTGTGTGTTTACCTGTGTCAGCTGTGTGTGTTTACCTGTGTCAGCTGTGTGTGTTTACCTGTGTCAGCTGTGTTGTGTGTTTACCTGTGTCAGCTGTGTGTTTACCTGTGTCAGCTGTGTGTGTTTACCTGTGTCAGCTGTGTGTGTTTACCTGTGTCAGCTGTGTTGTGTGTTTACCTGTGTCAGCTGTGTGTTTACCTGTGTCAGCTGTGTGTGTTTACCTGTGTCAGCTGTGTGTGTTTACCTGTGTCAGCAGTGTTGTGTTTTTACCTGTGTCAGCAGTGGTGTGTGTTTACCTGTGTCAGCAGTGGTGTGTGTTTCCCTGTGTCAGCTGTGTGTGTGTGTTTACCTGTGTCAGCTTACCTGTGTCAGCTGTGTGTGTTTGCCTGTGTCAGCTGTGTGTTTACCTGTGTCAGCTGTGTGTGTTTACCTGTGTCAGCTGTGTTGTGTGTTTACCTGTGTCAGCTGTGTGTGTTTACCTGTGTCAGCTGTGTGTGTTTACCTGTGTCAGCTGTGTTGTGTGTTTACCTGTGTCAGCTGTGTTGTGTGTTTACCTGTGTCAGCTGTGTTGTGTGTTTACCTGTGTCAGCTGTGTTGTGTGTTTACCTGTGTCAGCTGTGTGTGTGTTTACCTGTGTCAGCTGTGTTGTGTGTTTACCTGTGTCAGCTGTGTTGTGTGTTTACCTGTGTCAGCTGTGTGTTTACCTGTGTCCGCTGTGTGTGTTTGCCTGTGTCAGCTGTGTGTGTTTGCCTGTGTCAGCTGTGTGTGTTTGCCTGTGTCAGCTGTGTGTGTTTACCTGTGTCAGCTGTGTGTGTTTACCTGTGTCAGCTGTGTTGTGTTTTTACCTGTGTCAGCTGTGTGTGTTTACCTGTGTCAGCTGTGTGTGTTTACTTGTGTCAGCAGTGGTGTGTGTTTACCTGTGTCAGCAGTGGTGTGTGTTTACCTGTGTCAGCAGTGGTGTGTGTTTCCCTGTGTCAGCTGTGTGTGTGTTTACCTGTGTCAGCTGTGTGTGTGTGTATACCTGTGTCAGCTTACCTGTGTCAGCTGTGTGTGTTTACCTGTGTCAGCTGTGTGTGTTGACCTGTGTCAGCTGTGTGTGTTTACCTGTGTCAGCTGTGTGTGTTTGCCTGTGTCAGCTGTGTGTGTTTGCCTGTGTCAGCTGTGTGTGTTTGCCTGTGTCAGCTGTGTGTTTACCTGTGTCAGCAGTGGTGTGTGTTTACCTGTGTCAGCAGTGGTGTGTGTTTCCCTGTGTCAGCTGTGTGTGTGTGTTTACCTGTGTCAGCTTACCTGTGTCAGCTGTGTGTGTTTGCCTGTGTCAGCTGTGTGTTTACCTGTGTCAGCTGTGTGTGTTTACCTGTGTCAGCTGTGTTGTGTGTTTACCTGTGTCAGCTGTGTGTGTTTACCTGTGTCAGCTGTGTGTATTTACCTGTGTCAGCTGTGTTGTGTGTTTACCTGTGTCAGCTGTGTTGTGTGTTTACCTGTGTCAGCTGTGTTGTGTGTTTACCTGTGTCAGCTGTGTGTGTGTTTACCTGTGTCAGCTGTGTTGTGTGTTTACCTGTGTCAGCTGTGTTGTGTGTTTACCTGTGTCAGCTGTGTGTTTACCTGTGTCCGCTGTGTGTGTTTGCCTGTGTCAGCTGTGTGTGTTTGCCTGTGTCAGCTGTGTGTGTTTGCCTGTGTCAGCTGTGTGTGTTTACCTGTGTCAGCTGTGTGTGTTTACCTGTGTCAGCTGTGTTGTGTTTTTACCTGTGTCAGCTGTGTGTGTTTACCTGTGTCAGCTGTGTGTGTTTACTTGTGTCAGCAGTGGTGTGTGTTTACCTGTGTCAGCAGTGGTGTGTGTTTACCTGTGTCAGCAGTGGTGTGTGTTTCCCTGTGTCAGCTGTGTGTGTGTTTACCTGTGTCAGCTGTGTGTGTGTGTATACCTGTGTCAGCTTACCTGTGTCAGCTGTGTGTGTTTACCTGTGTCAGCTGTGTGTGTTGACCTGTGTCAGCTGTGTGTGTTTACCTGTGTCAGCTGTGTGTGTTTGCCTGTGTCAGCTGTGTGTGTTTGCCTGTGTCAGCTGTGTGTGTTTGCCTGTGTCAGCTGTGTGTTTACCTGTGTCAGCTGTGTTGTGTGTTTACCTGTGTCAGCTGTGTTGTGTGTTTACCTGTGTCAGCTGTGTGTGTTTACCTGTGTCAGCTGTGTGTGTTTACCTGTGTCAGCTGTGTGTGTTTACCTGTGTCAGCTGTGTTGTCGATGTCTCGAGAGAAAAGAAAGTGCAGAGCGCGAAAGCACCAAAGTGACTGAAGGATTGCCGTAAAGCAGTATCTCTGGTCGTACGATGTGTATGACGTCATTGACACTTTAAAAGACTTTTAAAAGCAAATAAGTGACTTTAAAAAATCTTACACCCAGCAATGTGTAATTTCTTTGCATCTCCTTTCGAATACAATATTCAAATTACTAGACAAAAAATGATACCCTGAGAAAAGTGGATTGTGGTTGGTATAGCGCCATAGACCTCCATTCACTCGTCCTGTGAGCGCCCTCATGTGGAATCAAAGTGGAACTGCAACCATTTCAGAAGCCGGAAGTGTACTGAGAGTGAAACTTATCGCCTTATTAGACATTCTCTGCCTGCGCACATATATTCAAACGCGCATACCAATAGCCTGAACTCGTAATACGCATGTGCACGCCATCAGCGTTCTCACAGGTTTCGCGTTCTGTGTAGAGTTTCCTGTTAAAACGGTGTTGTGTTAGCGGCCCCTAAGTTAATAACTGATGATCGTTGCGACGGAAGTGAATCAATCAAATTAACTTTAGCTGGAAAATAACTTTATTCAAGAACTGCCATAAAGCCAAAACAATCTCTGTTACTTTAAACTATCCTTGTATCTCTGTAAAGCCGACAATCTACATTGTTAAAAGCGCTATATAAATGAAGATGACTTGACTTGATCTTGTTGAGTCGGTGTTGTGCCGAATGTCCGACACGATCTCATGAAAGTGCGTATCTATAGCACGAATTGTATTTGTATACGCAAAAAAAAAAAATAGTTTTGACGTGCATATGATACACACTGTAAACCCCTTGGGTGGGATTAGTTGTGTGGGGTGTGTGTGTATTACTGGTTGAGCACGCGAAAACTGCGTATCATGCACGTCAAAACTATTCTTTTCTGTATAAATTGCACGATAAATTCAATTCGTGCTATAGATGCGCACTTTCATGAGATCGGGCTGGAATGTCTGAGCCGGTCTGCAGATTTTGTGCGTTCAAAGTTGACAGAATTCACAGAAAATCACGTAGTGTATGATGATGCGATACATATCACAATACTGAACTCCCCATACGATATTATTGCGATACTCCAAGACATCTGATAAAACAAAAAATGTTGATTAAAATGCTAAATTTGGTTTTACATTGTGAATGAATATTCTTGGACTTGGTGCTGAAACCCAAAGCACAGGACAATAGAGACACCAGAATAACAATATTCATGATTCTGAAGCTGAAAATACTGAATTATTTTAGATTAATATTCTTGATCTCTGTCACTGACTAGATATATTTATAATAATGTCAATTTGTACTGGTGACATCAGACATCTGGCATTATCAGGACACACACATATTCCCCCATTGCATTATTATACATTATATTCAACATTATACACTGTAAAAAGTGAACAGTTGGATCAACTTTAAAAAATTACTTCAATTGGTAACACCTAAAGAAATTAAGTTTTCTCAACTTAAATGATCACGTTTACGTTACTGTTCACTTTTTACAGTGTATATAGGCCTAGTAGTTTTTTTTTAAGTTTTTTTTTGTTTTTTTATTGATATATTGTGCAGATTTATTTAGTTATGTGCAGCTATGTTAGGGTTTATCCGTTTTTTTTTCTACTATATAACATTATATATAGTAGTTTAATGTCATACTGACACTAAAACTCTGAAAACTTGAATTTTTTCACAGACAGTAATTTAGATTTTGGGTGAACTATCCACGACACATGTTGCACTTCAGTATTGCGATATAGTGTGACACGATGTTTTCTTACACCCCTAAAACGAGGCGAGCGTCTTCCATTGCTCTGTGATGCAGAAGAGGCGATGTGTGTTCTGACTCCTGTCTGTCACAGCATCACAGTCACATTATACAGCAGTGTGTCTCTGTGATCGGAGACGCTCTTGCCTTCGCGCGCGTCAATACGCACAATATCTTCAGTCATTCTGATTCTCAAGTTAATGTATTTTGATTTAAGAATGTTTAGATATTTGTAAATGAAAACAAGACAGAAATAGTGAGTTTTGTGTCATGTAAAACGAGCCCAAACTGGCGTCTGCTGTGAAGAATCAGAATGTCTGCACTTGTAAAGATTATTTCTCTGAAGATTAATGCGCTTTTGACCTGAATTGTCTTGTTTGCCGAACCCATGAGCATTACTGTGCGCTGGATTAACACGGGCTGAACGTGCCGTATTTGACAAATGAAAAAGCTCTGATCTCAGAGAGAGTGTGTGTGTGTGTGTGTGTGTGTGTGTGTGTGTGTGTGTGTGTGTGTGTGTGTGTGTGTGTGTGTGTGTGTGTGTGTGTGTGTGTGTGTGTTTCTCGCTGTACGAGTGTCACCATATGGCCTGATGATGGACACTAGAAGAGTCCAAACATCACCAGAGAGGTTTAATCTTCTTCATTTTGACCAAACACACACACACACACACACACACACACACACACACACACACACACACACACACTCTCACACACACTCACTCAAACACTCTCACATACACACACATACACACACACACACACACACACACAAACACTCTCTCTCACACACACACACACACACACACACACACTTACACACACTCACACACACACAAACACTCTCAATCTTACACACACGCACACACACTCTTTCTCTCTCTCTCTCTCTCTCACACACACAAACACTCACTCTTACACACACACACACACACACACACACATACACAAACACTTTCTCTCTTACACACACACACACACACACACACACACAAACACAAACACTTTCTCTCTTACACACACACACACACACACACACACACACACACACACACACACACACTCTCTCACACACACTCACTCAATCACACACACACACACACACAAACACTCTCTCTCACTCTTACACACACAGACACTCTCTCACACACACACACTCTCACACACACAAACACTCTCTCTCTCTCACACACACATACACACACACACACACACACACACGCTCACACAAACACTCTCTCTCTCTCTCTCCCTCTCTATCTCTCACACACACACACACACACACACACACACACACACACACACACACACACACACACACTCTCTCTGTCTCTCTCTCACACACACACACACACACACACACACACACACACACACACGAGTACCAGCTGGACAAGCGAAAACATGCAGGACTTTAAAGCCTAAACACACACACACACACACACATGCTCATCTTTTGTGTCGTCCGTATGGTGTTTGACTCTAAACTGAATTTGCTTTAATCTCTATCCCAGATTTCTCTGCAATTTGTACAAATTAATGGTGTAGATCAACAAGCAGCTTCTAACTCTAGGACTGTTTTTGGTTAAAAAAAAAAAAACTCTTAATAACGTTTTGAATGAAAACACACACATGACTGCTGATGAAGCGCTGAACGCCACATTATCACCTCCATCACATCAGCTTCACAATAATACTGAACTGAGATTACTCCATCACCACATCGACTGAGGAGAGTTTCAGTGTCAGGATGTGAGTTCACCCTCATGAAAGAGACCGGCAGTGAATCTCCTGATGGAGAGATGATCTCTGAGACTCTGAGCTGGAACAACAAACACATAAAAGAGAAATAATACAATCAGAGGGAATAACCCGAGAGCTGGAGATGAAGGAGTCACTTCATTGAGGAAGAGAAACCTCTTCAACTCCTGCACTTACTGTCTTCTGTGTGTAGAGACTAACTGTAAAGACACTTCTTTATCCTGTCTCTCAATTCAACTCAATTCAATAAAGCTTTATTGGCATGACAAAAATACATTTGTATTGCCAAAGCATCAAAACAGCATAGAAAATAATTTTGAACATTTAGTACAGAAAATAATAATAATAATAATTCAATAAAAAAAAAAAAAAAATAGTAGAACAGTTTATGAACATTTCAAAATTCTGTGAACAATTTAGAATTCAGTGTGTAAGTGTTTGTGTGTTTGTTTTGTGTACGAGCGTGTGTGTGTGTGTGTGTGTGTATGTGAGCGCATCACTGATTAGTCGTCAACTCTCTCTCTCTCTCTCTCTCTCTCTCTCTCTCTATATATATATACAGTACCAGTCAAAAGTTTGGAAACATTACTATTTTTAATGTTTTTGAAAGAAGTCTCTTATGCTCATCAAGCCTGCAGTAAAAAAAAAAATAAAAATAATAATAATAATAATATTATGAAATATTATTACAATTTAAAATAATGGTTCTCTTTTTTAATATACTTTAAAATGTAATTTATTTTTGTGATGCAAAGCTGAATTTTCATCAGCAAGTACTCCAGTCTTTGGTGTCTTATGATCCTTCAGAAATCATTCTAATATGCTGATTTATGATCAATGTTGGAAACAGTTGTGCTGCTTAATATTTTTTTTATAACCTGAGATACTTTTTTCAGGATTATTTGATGAATAAAAAGTTAAAAAGAACTGTATTTATTTAGAATAGAAATCTTTTGTAACAATATACACTACCGTTCAAAAGTTTGGGAACAATAACTATTTTTTTTAAGAAATTAGTACTTTAATTCAACAAGAATGCGTTAAATTGATAAAAGGTGATGGCAACGATTTATATTGTTAGAAATGTTTTTATTTTGAATAAATGCTGTTTTTATGAATAAATGCTGTTAACGTTTTACTCATCAATGAATCCTGAAAAAAGTATATATTAAACAGCACAACTGTTTCCATCATTGATAATAACTGAGTATCAAATCATCATATTAGAATGATTTCTGAAGGATCATAAGACACCAAAGACTGGAGTACTTGCTGATGAAAATTCAGCTTTGCATCACAAAAATAAATTACATTTTAAAGTATATTAAAAAAGAGAACCATTATTTTATATTGTAATAATATTTCATAATATTACAGTTTTTTTTTTTTTTTTTTTTTTAACTGCAGGCTTGATGAGCATAAGAGACTTCTTGCAAAAACATTAAAAATAGTAATGTTTCCAAACTTTTGACTGGTACTGTATCTGTCTCTCTCTCGCTCTCTCTCTCTCTCTCTGTGTCTGTCTCCCTCTCTCTCTCTGTCTCTCTCTCTCTCTCTCTATATATATATATATCTGTCTCTCTATCGCTCTCTCTCTCTCTATATATATATATCTGTCTCTCTCTCGCTCTCTCTCTCTCTCTCTCTCTCTATATTTATATGTCTGTCTCTGTCAGATTTAAAGGCCTGGAGTCTCTCTGAAAGAGGAGCAGACGGCGAGACAGTGAGATCCTCTTAACAGCCACAGATGTAGAAATACAGGATTACATGAAGCAGCGTAGAGTATTAAACTGATAGAGAGACACTGCTCTGTCTATCTCCACTAACTGGCTAAAGCACACTCACATTAAACTGTAAAAGTCATTGAGAGATTTCTGCGAGAAAATAAGTTTATTTGGTAACGCTTTATATAAAGTCTCTGTGTTGTATATTGTAACATATAGTCCACTGGAGGAAGAACACAAGTGCAGTTTATTATATTCCAAACAAGATCAAACAGAAAACAAAGGCTTGGCATGAAACTCAAAACAAGACTTACAAACAGTGTTTACAGGAAACAATACTTGACGAGGACATGTGGCAAACATGAGGGCGTAACACACACACGACAAGGGACAGCTGTGAACAATGAAGCAATGAACCAATGAGAACATGACACATCAGACAGGGGAACACATGGCAGGATCACATGACTGTAACAGGAGATCACATGACTATAACGGGATCACATGACTATAACGGGATCACGTGACTATAACGGGATCACATGACTATAACGGGATCACATGACTATAACAGGAGATCACATGACTATAACGGGATCACATGACTATAACGGGATCACATGACTATAACAGGAGATCACATGACTATAACGGGATCACATGACTATAACGGGATCACATGACTATAACAGGAGATCACATGACTATAACGGGATCACATGACTATAACAGGAGATCACATGACTATAACGGGATCACATGACTATAACGGGATCACATGACTATAACGGGATCACATGACTATAACAGGAGATCACATGACTATAACGGGATCACATGACTATAACGGGATCACATGACTATAACAGGAGATCACATGACTATAACGGGATCACATGACAGTAGGTGTGTTCGACATCGCCTGCGGCTGGATGTAACCGATCGGCAAGAGTAGCCGCGTGCAGGCGGGGAGGAGCTGCAAACGGAGACGTGAAGTCGGACACATTCTGGTTCCCGTAGTAGTGACCGCTCACGTGGTGTTTGCATACTTTACCACAGCTGAAGTGAAATAAATGCAGTATTTGCCAAATAATGTTTCAGAGACATTTTCATTCAATACTTTATGTACTGCTTCATACAGCGTCTGTTTGAACAAGAATAAAGTTAAACATAAGCTAGCTACTATCAATGAAGTGGAGTCTACGTTTTTTAATCAGTTTTAATTTAATAAACATGACACAATATAACATCGCAACGACATGAAAAGAGTGTTTACTGTTATAAAAAACTGATTTGTGAGCTTTAGAGGAACTAAAGGTGTTCGGATAAACACGAAACACACGTGATCGTTGTCATGCAGTGAATCCGGCCAATCGTGGAACAGCTGTGTCGTCATCAGAGCTCCTGCAGCCCAGTGCAGCCGCTCTTGAGAAGCTGCGCTGGCTGAGTTCTCCGGCTACTCTCGAATTGCTCGCGCGGTACTTTGATGGCATACGTCACAGTCACGTGGCGTCGGCGCTGTATCAAGTCGGACAAAATTTCTAACCGGCATGCACTGCTTCAAGTCAGCCACCAATCGGTCTGCGCAGAGCTGCATGAAGTCGAACAAGCCTTATAACAGGGATCACATGACTTTAACGGGATCACGTGACTATAACATGAGATCACATGACTATAACGGGATCACGTGACTATAACGGGAGATCACATGACTATAACGGGATCACGTGACAGACATGAAACAAGAGCACGAAACAAAACCAAAACAAGACAAGACATTACAATTATAAAGGTACTTATGTTTATATGTATGTTTTAAAGCATTATATCTTTTCATAAATAATTCTAACCAAAGTTAAAATTCATTATGATATTTGCAGATTCCTTGTCACATCTGAAACCGGTTGTTTGTCAAGAGTTTTAATGCACTATACTTTCTAAAGGCGTAACCGTAGATAATAATTCAAATGTATTATAACTTAATTATGCTTAATAATTCAGTTACAATTGTTGATGAGATCATACAATGCATTATAAGAAGGCACAATTAATGCATTAAAATCTTTTATATAATGCGTCACACACAAAGGCTTCAAGTAAAGTGTTAGTGTTTGGCTTTCTGTGGAAGCTTCCTCCTTGTTTTAAGCATAAACTCGCTTCATTTTGATACTTTTCTCAGTAAATAAGCCTTAATATCTTCAGTCATTTTGCTTCTTCTCCAGTAAATGTGTCTTGATTTAAGAATGTTTAGATATTAGTGCTGGAAAACCAGACAGAAACACTGAGGAAGAGCATCATTGAAGGCAGTGCAGAAGCACATAAGCAAGTGTGTGTTGCTCACACTCATCAACTCAATCATTGTGTCTTCATCCGACTTCATTCCCGTCTGACTCCGGCACCTGAGCCCCGAATCCCGGATCCGTTGATCGCTCTGTTTATGAGAGCATTAGGGCTGTGGGAGTCCAGATGGATTTCCAGTTAACACAGTTAAGATCTCCGCTTCGTTCACTCTCAGGCTGTGGCTGGATTCATTTCCAGACGAATCCTCCATAACTGTGCTTGATGTGTTAGTGACACCTGATCAAACAGATTTCTGGACTGTGTAATGCAGAACTGTTCAATTTAATATCTCAGTTTTGAGATATTTGGCTTTCATAACTTGTCATTTCTAGTGGAAAGAAACCATCCAAAATGCACATTTACATGTTTATTTTATTGCACTTGATCTATGTGTGTCTGTAACAAACAAAACTGAACAAAATGAGGTCAGAAAAATCTACAATTAAAAGTGAAATTAAGTTTATTTTTCATTCCCCACTTGCAGATATTTGTTCATTGACTTAATATCTTCAATATCGTCATTTTGCTTCTCCAGAAAATACATATTGATTTGAGAATGTTTGGATAATTGTGCTGGAAAACAGGACAAAAATTAAAATAAAATAGGAAGAACATAATTTAACATAAATGATGTTATTAAAGGATGAAGAGCTGGGCAATTACTTGTATTTTTCAATTACATTTTGTTTTATAAATCATTATACTTAAACTAGTTATTTTTTTATTCTAAAGTTATTCTCTTAACTTATTTGTCTTAAACTTATTAATAACTATATATATATATATTAATAACTTATTTTGATTAGCAGTGTAAAACACGTCATAACTTAGGCTATTGATCATGCAATGTTTTATTTTTTTCAGTGTGGAGGAAATGAAGAAGAAAGGTTTTAATATTTTCATCAGTATTTAACTTAGAAACATTGTCACTTGCATATATTCTTTGAAATCAGGCTATTAAAATGCAATATTTAAACTTCAAAAGCTACAAGAATCCAGTTAGGATCTGTATCATCTCTGCTTATACAATAAAGCATTAGCATTTATGATCCATAAAGCACTTTATATATGACATTTACTGCTTCTATATGAGAATTTATAGAAAATGAGCACCATGCCAAGAAACAAGTGTGTAAAAATGTTGAACTTTTATGGAGGAAATTAAGGGAATGAAGAAAAAGGCAAAAAATCAGAAATGACGCATCATGTCTGCAGTGCCTTATTATAATTCACACTGTATTGCATCTTCAGATTTGTGATTATTCAGAGCTCTCTCGACTCATATTCTGTTAGATAAGGATTTGAGCATATGGTGAATGACAGTAAAGATTATATGTACCCAGTGCATGACTGAAACATCTGTTCAGACAATCCTCCAGATCTCTCTCTTTTAATTGGTTTGATTTAATTGGTTTTGATTGGTTAATCTTCATAACAGTTCCCGGTGTAATATAGAAACCATGTGACTGTTATTTTGGAAATGACAGCATGTCTTAAAATCATTTCAGTAAGTGAGTGGTTCATGCCAGTTTGGTTTATTTGTTTGTCTGACCAAAAAAAAAAAAAGAAAAAAAAAAAAAGAAGGTTTTAACATAAATATGAATTAATAAACCAGAGGCAAAACTCTCCCTCTTTCTGACTTCCATCAAACTTCATTCAAATGCCATAAAATATCACAACATTTTCACGGAACGTCAAGAGATGCTCAATTAGAATTTTTTAATGGGATGTGATGGACATTTTTAGGATGATAACGTATATTTTCATGCCTTTTTCTAAATTATGACCAGTCATTTTTCAAAAGAAGATCCCAGTTAGATCACATCAATATTCTTTCTATCCACAATGTTCATGTTCATCAGATTATGCATCTTGTGAGATGAGAACAATCACACTATAGGGGACAATGGAAATGGCTAGAAGAAATATATATATGAAAACACAGTTTGAATAGATAATATTATGTTTAAGTAATCTGAGTTTACTTCATTTACTTTACTGGCTGGTCAAATTAAGAAAATAAAAGATATACATTTTTTTTATTAAATAATATATATTTATCAAATAAAATATTTATTTATTAAATAAAATATTTATTTATTAAATAATATTTATTTATGTATTTATTTATTTAATTTTTATTTGGCATAGGGACTTTTCTTGAGGGACTTTTAATTTGATACACCTGTGGTCAGCAGGGAACAGGTGTTTGTTCGAGGCCTTTAGTTCAGCTTCTCTTAAATAACACAGTCTCACTGTAATCTTTGTTAATGGACAATGTCTAAATAGATTTCGTGCATCTTTGTGGAATAATCTTGGGACAGAACTGGAGGGTTTCAGGACGAGGGGAATAACCCGGTGAGATCAGTCTGTGTGCACATGTTCACTGTGAAGGGAATGATGTTTTAATAGGCTGAGATCGGACCGGTTTGACTCCTGATTTCAGGAATGGATGTGTTTTGTGTTTGTGGTTGTTAGTGATTTGTGAGAAGCTCAAGTCATCAATCAAGCATCTAATATGAATTTGAGTGGCTCTTCTTATGTTTGTTGAACCTTGCATTGTGAAAGGTTGCTAATAGTTGATGGTTTCTTCGAACCGACTGAAAGCACAGCTGGTCAGTGCATGTGTGAGATGGTGTGCTGGTTTCGGTTAGTTGTAGTTGAGTTTAATGACTAGAATCATGAGTTTAGTTTCTCCTCATTAAATGTGTTTCTGACTGCTTCTTTAAGACCTGTCAATGTCTCTTCACATGTTAAATTGCTGTCAGGCGGTGGTTGACCCCGATATATCGGTGATATTTTCCATTTTTAATTATCGCATCGGCCGATAAGTGTGGGACTTTTATTTTGACAGGGCTGAGAATGCAGCGCCAGATCCACAAGAGCATTCAATCTCCTTACAGATTTCTAAAAAATAAACATAAAAATTAGACAAAATATTGGACAGACCTGTTAAAGAAAGGCGAATATGAATAAAATATTAAAGAATTTGCCTTTCTATTATTAGTAATAGAAAGAAAAACACTATAACTCTTTCTCATACATTGGTGCCCTAAATTTTGGAATAATTATTTGTAATGTTTGTGAAAGAAGTCTCTTCTCACCAATGCTGCATTTATTTGATAAAAATACAGTAAAATTGTGAAATATTATTCCAATGTAAATCATCTGTTTTCTATGTGAATATACAGTAAAGTGTAATTTATTCCTGTGATCAAAGCTGAATTTTCAGCATCATTACATATTAGCAATCATTGATGATCAACAAACATTTATGATTATTGCAGAAACTGTGATGCATTTTTTTTTTGATTATTTGATGAATAGAAAGTTCAAAAGAACAGCATTTATTTGAAATATAATGATTTTGTAACATTATAAATGTCTTTACTGTCACTTTGCATCAATTTAATGCGTCCTTGATGAATAAGTAAACATTTTAATAAATAAAAAAAGACGGATAATAATCATAAGTGTTTCTTGATCATCAAATCCTCATATTAGAGTGATTTGTGAAGGATCGTGTGACACTGAAGACTGGAGTAAATGACACGTTACTGTATATTCACATAGAAAGCAACGCTAGTAAACCTTCACAGCAGGACAAGTATCAGATGCATTAGACCTCCACACACACTTTCAAGGTCTGAAGCGAGTGTGTGTGTGTGTGTGTGTGTTTGTACACTGGAAGCATGAATGATGTATTAGCTGGAAGCCGCTGTAATGAATCTGTCAATGGTGGGATGGAAACGTTTGTACGGCTCCTTTGTATCAATCAGACGCTCTCTCTCTCGGGAATCGATCAGCAAAGCCTTGCTTTACAAGCCCTGGGGTCGGAAACACGTTCCTGGCCTTGTTTGTGTTGAGCGAGACGAGGAGAGGAGGATTGTGGGATTGAGGCAGTGTTTATGAGGACTCGGATGAGATGCTGACTTCATAAAGGAGGATGATGATGATGATGATGGGCTTCATTTAAAAGCGTCAAATAATATTAAAAGGTTCTTCATTTCTCCATGATTCTGGATCACAGATAATACTGAATGACATTTATATCTCTTACGAGCAAATGCTGTAACATTTATTGAAGAAAATTACTATATTGTGAATATAGTCGGAGAGAAAATTGTACTAAGATATACTGCATGTCAGACTACTTTTTTTAAAGTAAAATGCAAACATTTATCGAATCAAGTACCATTTAAGCATGAGATGCCATGTGTTATATAGTGAATATAGTTGGAGAGAAAATGTTATTATGATATACTGCATTTCAAACTACTTTTTTAAGGGTTATGCATTTATTAATTAATTCATTCAGCATCTTTATTTATCATGCACTGCAAAAACAATTTCACCTATAATTCAACTTCACTTACATTCAATTTTAACGTGTATCAAACTGGCTGTGCAAGTAATTTCACCTAATTATTATTATTTTTTTTAATTGTGTCTTGAGTCTTGTATAACTATCATTTTTAAGTTCAAATTGATTAAATTATTTTGATGAGTTAAAGCCGGAAAAACGTAGACGTAAAATATTTATTTGAGATTTTAAGTTAATATTTCAATAATTAAATGATGCATTCATGTGTTAACTGTTCTCTGATTTCAATAATAATAATAATAATAATAATAATAATAATAATTCAATAATTAAATGACATTCACATGTTAACAGTTCTCTGTCA
>NC_140225.1:1282500-1330000 GCF_951802725.1 Rutilus rutilus
GCTGATCACATCGAGGCTTTGATTCTGATGCAGACGGCAGAAATCATCATGATCATCCTCATGCAGAGTGACTCTGGCTGTTCAGATTAACACACGATATACTACTCTCACTATATCTGTGTGAGGATCAGTTAAAGCGTTTGATCATAATGAGTTATTTTTATATTTTCTGTTTACATTTTCATTTTAGTTAGTTTAAAGTCATTTTTATTAGTTTTTTTTTAAATATCTACTTTTAGCAATTCTTTTTTTTTTATTAATCTTGTTTTTTTAATATGTCTATATAGTTTTATAAATTTTATTTCAGTTTTAGTAATTTTTATATTTTCTGTTTTCTTTTCCTTTTGGGTTAAAGTATTTTTTTTTTTTATGTCTGAGAGAGTGAGTCATTATTATCATTAGTCATTATTATTTTCATTTTCTTTAAAAATTTTAGTTTAAATTTCAATAGTTTTATAGTCTATATAGTTTTTATTTATTTTTATTTCAGTTTTAGGTGTTTTTTATTTTCTATTTTAATTTTAGTTTGTTTAAAGTCATTTTATTAGTTTTTTACTACATGGACATAGTTTTATTCATTTTTATTTTAGTTTGTTATTTTATATTTTCTGATTTCCATTTTAATTTTAAAGTCATTTTTATTAATTTTCTAAATATGTCTATAGTTGTATTCATTAATTTAATTTTTTTCTTTTTTTTCTTATTTTAAATTAATTAAAATAATTACATTTTGAAGTCCATTTATGGATTTAAAATAAATTTTTATCAGTTTAAAAAAATTTTTTTTTTAGTTTTTCTTAATTTTTATTTCAGCTCTAATTATTTTAGTACCTCAAAATAAACTAAATGAAAATTAAAAATGTTGCCTCGGCAACTACAGCTGAAATAAAGTACGTTTAATTTCTGTTTTATTAGTTATTTTATTTCAAGTTTATGGTTTTAGTTAACTATAATAACCCTGTACTTTATACTGTACACCCATATTTATGCATAAATACTTTTCTATTGAAATGTGCATTATAAAACAGATTATTTTGTGGAAAAGTCGTGCTTGATTTCATTATAAAACTGCATACTAAATGAATGCAGCGAGTCGTTATATTGCTTGACGAGCAGACAGCCTATGGTTAATGAACTCGATACTTAAAGGAATTATTACTGCTATTAAATGCCTTATTGAGCATTCGCATCTTATATTTACTCCCGAATTACTGTAATGCACTTTTATTTCTATACTATTATTTATTGACCTATTTGATCAGACTGCCAGTACAATGTTGAATCTGAATGCAAAGTAACTGTATTTCAGAGGTAATAACCAGATGCCGCTTACAATTCATGACACGCATGATCACGACAGCAATGTAAACGTGAACAAAGAAGACAAAAAGCCTGATGATCATATTTGAGACTCATGGGATTTAGACGAGTCTCTAACTATCTGTGCACAGTAATTCATAAGTGAAGATCTTGCTGTAAAAGTCTCTGGTGTTGAATGATGTTCCTGCAGTGAATCTGCTTTCATCACGTCTGACTCTGAACAGAGGACATGATTGATAAAAGCACATGAAAGCACCGGTATCGGTGGGAGATTGACGACAGAAAAGACTTCTTTAAATAAACCGAGAGCTTCATCCATCCTGTTGCATGGCTGGGTTTCTATGGGCTTCATCTCTCATGCCGTGTCCGTTTTTAGTCCTCTGATGATAAGCACGAGTAATTTGAGTTCAGATCTTCCCTTTGAAACTAAATGAAGTGAATACAGTTATGCAGGAAAAACCCTGGAAACTTCTGGAGCTTCTTTGTGTGGCTTTCTGACAAAATTATGGTTTAATGTTCGGAAAATAAAGAAATTAAGACAGCCATAAAAAAAATTTAATTTACAGTTGTAATAGAAAAATAGAAAAAAAAAATCTTAAAGTCCTTATGAAATCAAAATTTAAGCTTTTTAGTATGAATATGTGTGCTTTACTTTTATCTATAAGCAAAATTCGCATTTAGATGATATAAGTGTTCAAAAAAACATAGTCTCTCACTGAATTCTGCCAATATGAATCAATGATTTTGATGACATCACTCTGCACCTCAGCTCCTCATCAGATTTTCTGTCCAATCAAATGCTCTCTAGAATCTGAAGCTCCGCCCCCTACATTATAAACAGACACTGAAGCTGCGGCTGAAGTCGGTCACTTGTTCACACGTTGGTGAATGAGTGCACTAGAGAGGGGGAAGGGAGCAATTCAGGGAGCGTAAAGTCTTTCCATTGGGGTGGATGAAGTCTGGTTTCACGTTAGCGTCACATGAACCACTGGAGAACAGAATATATCAGACACATTTGAGTTCTGCACAGAATGCTGTATTTTAAAGCGATATGGAGGAGAAACGGTTAGAGATTAGGAGGAAACTGTGGCTTTATTGAGCTCAACAGCTCTGAGCTGTGACGTAAACCAAACGCTATTGGCTATTTTAAAAAAGGGGAGGAGCTTCTCGATATGCGAGATTGTCAACACATTGAATAATTCTGCACGTTTCAAGGCACTTCAGTGGGACTTTAAATACTTGATTTTTTTTTTTATTCACAGTGAAATATGACAATATTAATATTTCTTATTTTGTATTTGGTCATTTTTATTTTGTGTAATAATAATAATAAATAATAATAGTAATAATAATAATAATATTATTATTATTATTATTATTATTATTATTCTCATTGATCTATAAAATCACAATTTGGCCATATTGTTCAAACCTGGAAATTTGTTCAAATCATATTTTAAATCGTAATTGCAATTTTTATCAGCAAAATCACAATCATTCTTTTTCAACCATAAATATTGAATGTAATTTTACAGTTGTAATGTAAAAAAATATTAAAATAAAATATTGCAATAGTAATATTTCTTATTTTGTATTTTAATATTTTTATTTAATAATTATTTTATATATATATATATATATATATATATATATATATATATATATATATATAATAATTATTATTATTATTATTATTATTATTATTATATTATTATTTAACGATAATAATAATAATAATAATAATTATTATTATTATTATTATTATCAGAATTTTTATTAAAAAAGTTCCACAGCATATATCACTGTAATTATTTGGACTTTGTGCCATGGTGAGTAGCAATGGCATTGTTTAAAATACCTTGGACTACCACGTTACACCATGTTACATGAATACGGTAATCAGAATATCAGAAGTATTGAATTACCATCTGTACCGCGGTACCGCCACAAAGTGCAGGGTAAAAGAAAATGAAATGATTTAGAGTGATTTATACAAACATGTTCAGACATGAATGATTCTTCAATGATTCAATGATTCAGATGCAGTTTTTCACCCATGAAACATGAAAAATCCCAGCGCATCCACCCTAGCATGTTAGTGATTCACATTTACATTTCCAAAGAATGTAAAAGTCCAATTTTCTAAGATTCTGTATGAAATCTCCTCTTTAATCCAAACTTTGTAATGGTAGAGCGGCCAGTTGGCATGACAACGTTTTTATTATCTTTCTCTGCGTAATGCAACATGAATTCTCAAAGTGCAGTTCCTCAAAGCGAGAGCAGAGAGTTTGTAAATGAGTCTGTTTCATCGCTGCTCGACATGATTCCTCCAGCTCTAAAAGCTTTCTGAAGCCCCGCTGCTTCAGCTCAACATTTACACAGTCCACAGTGTGTTTGGTAAAGCTGCTAATGAAGAACCAGGACTGAATCACACACTCTATACGCTCTATACACTCTACAAACTTACTGGGCTGTTTCAACCCAAATGTGGGTCAAATATGGACAAACCCAGCCGTTTAACCCAGCGCGTCATCACTGTGTTGCATTGCATTATATGTTTTAAAACTACAGAGCTTTGATCATAAAACTAAATCATCTTACTAAGACATATTATTGACAGATATTGATATGCATTTTATGTAAGTATCTGCTATACTATTGTAAAGATTACATTACATTTATGTATTTGGCAGACGCTACACTCTAAAAAATGCCGGGTTGTTTTAACCCAATGTCGGGCCAAATATGGACTAACCCAACGTTGGGTTAAAAAATGCAGTTTAAAAATGGACAAATTGCATTTTGGACAAAATCAAAAATGGACAAAAATGCAATAAAAAAAATGGACAAATTGCATTGGTTACATTAAAAATGTAACCCAACGGCTGGGTTTGTCCATTTTTAAATTGCATTTTTGTCCATTTTTGATTTTGTCCAAAATGCAATTTGTCCATTTTTAAACTGCATTTTTTAACCCAACGTTGGGTTAGTCCATATTTGACCCAAAAGAGTGAGTGTATCCAAAGCGACTTACATTACAATTCAAGCTACACATTTACAGTCTTATCAGTTCTTGCTTTCCCTGGGAATCGAACCCACAACCTTGATGTTGCAAGCACTGACGCTCTACTGTTTGAGCTACAGGACAGCTAGCTCATTGATTTACATTACAAGTGTCCATATGAATATCAGCATCTGCATCATATTTTTGCTCAGTTTGAGTCTCTGAATAAAACTGAGCTGATTTTTCCTCTATATGAGCCATACAAGCCAACAAAAACAAGCAGTTTTAATGCATTTAAAGTTTTGTTCCTTTAAAAAAACATTTTCGGACAATTATTGTCAGGCTTTACAGGGTTGATATAGATATGAGGTTTTTGTCTCACTCTGTGTTTGTTCTTTTTAAAGTTTGAAACGATGTGCATTATGAAAAGTGCTTTAACGCACCGATTAACCTCTACAAACGAAACCATATATATTGTTTTGTAAGAACGGAAGTAGTTTGGTGCTGAACTGAGGAACTGAGGATGATCCACACACTTTCCCAGATCCAGTCGGATCTCATGCATCCACACATCAGCGTTCCAGAGATGAACTGAAGTCAGTGTGTGTGTTCATGAGGATGATGATGGAGAAAAGAGAGATGAAGTCAGTGTGTTCATGACGCCTGTACATGTGAACAGCAGTGCTGCATTGAAGAGCTGCTGGAATGTAATATGGATGCTGCAGTGCACTCTGGGTAAAGGCTGGAGGCGTGAGTCACGTATGGAAATCATGTGATCCCTGAAGAGGCGCCTGGTTTTGTGAATGAACTCCTCGGCAGACGAATGCTGACTGGAGGCTTTCTGAGCTCACGTCGGATCCGCTGCGCTCCGGTTTAGAGGAACACTGGAGACGAGGCGAACGAGAACTTTAGTTCTGTACAGGCTGAATTATCTCGATTGGTCATGTGATCTGACGGGGGAGTTTAACGCTCATTTGGGGAACGTTCTGTGTTTGCTGGGTATACACATACATTTAAGATTAAATAACATACATACACACACACACACACACACACACACTCAAACACTCACTCACTCACTCACACATAGACACACACACATAGACTCACACACACACTCACTCACTCACTCACACTTGCACAGTCTCAAACACTCACTCACTCACTCACTCACACACACACACACACACACACACACACACACACACTCACTCACTCACTCACACAGACACACACACATAGACTCACACACAGACTCTCACGCACACTCACTCACACAGACTCACACACACTCACTCACACATACATGTGTATATATATACAGTATATATATATGAGAGAGAGAGAGAGTCTGTGTGTGTGTATGTGTGAGTGGGTGTTTGAGACTGTGTGAATGTGTGCGAGAGAGAGAGAGAGTTTGTGTGTGTATGTGTGAGTGGGTGTTTGAGACTGTGAGTGAGTGAGTGAGTGTGTGTGTGTGTGTGTGTATAACCTAAAAATATCTTAACAGAACATTCCATAATGGTTATTATTAATAATATTTTGCAACCATAAAATAACATTCCCAGAACACAGTATGTGTATATAAAAGTTATTTTTATACTAATATTAATTATAATCATTTTCTTTTTAACCAATTATAATGTTATTTACTACAAGCGTTACTGTCCACATGTTAAATTGCACATGTTTTACTTTAAACACTTGAATTCCTCTATAAAGCAAAGTTGAGTATCTAGATGATTTTTCCCTGGTTCAGTGTTGGGAAAGATAAAGTGGAACCCCAGCTAAATCATTTTAAAAGTGTTTTTGGAAACATCTTAGCAAAAACACACTATCTGCATCAACATCTGCTTATCGCCTTAATCTTAAATGTGTTTTAAGGCCCAAATGACATGCGTTCCCCCTTCAGCATCTGCATTAGACTGACACATGTCCTGCTATTCTAACAGATAAAGAGGATGATGATGATGATGATGATGTTTTATCAGCCTGCTGCTTTAAGCTGTCTGCTGCTGCTGATGTTGGTCAGAATCATTCCCCTCTGCGGCAGACCACAGAAAAGCAGAGAGAAAGAAGGAGGATAAACCCTGTTTCCTCCAGCCTGTCAGATCTGCGCGTCTCCTGCACATGTTTCATATCCATTTCCCCGTTTCAGAACACGGTGGCCATCGCTTCCATTCATTTCCCGCTGGCTTTCCCTCAGTCTGAGGAGAACTCCACCTGTAAGCTGCAGCTGATCGTCTTCCGCAATGGAAAACTCTTCCCATGCACGGGGAATTCGTCAAATCTCGCGGACGATGGGAAGCGCAGAAGCGTTTCGACACCAGTTGCGTTCACCAAATTAGGTAATGCTGCATTTTTCTTTTTCATGCATTCGTTTTTTTAACCCAGCATATCCACACATATGCATGCATTAGTTGTTTTAAATGAAAAACGGCATTGCACTGGAGTATTTAGTAAGATTTAAACGTTAACGTCACATGCAATTATGAGAAAACATGCGCGTGCTTGCACGATGTTGCAACAGTTGCGTTGCATTATTACACGAGTTCGAATAAGGTTATTTGTCTGCGCAATTAATTTAATTTGTATTGCAGCAATTAGACAATAATGCACGTTCATTCCAGAGTGGAATACGACGCCTCAGACGTGCATGTGTGTGTGATTGCCAGCTTTCATATGGTTTGTGGATGCATCTCTGGAGCACTTGAGGACTTGAGACTTGACGCAATGTGTTGCTCTCCTAGATGGGTGTAGCCCCGGGAGCCCCGTGCAGCCGGTTACCGTCGCTCTCCGGCACTGCTCGTTGGGTGTAGACCCCACCGCAGCATACTGGGATTTTGACCTGCTTGATGGACACGGTGGCTGGCGCGCGGAAGGCTGTCAGATAACCGGCTCCGCGCACAACACGACCACCATCCACTGCGCGCACCACAACAACCTCGCCGTGCTCATGGTAAGAGTCTCGTGCTCACGGTAAAGAGAGTCTCGTGCTCACGGGAGTCAGTGGAGGAGTGCTAGTGTGTGGGTGCAGAGCCAATGAAACACGGCGAACATCCAAACACAAGTGGAGATATCATTTTTGCAAGGGCAAATGGTGTGAGGTGAGGTATAGATGTAGGTGCACGTGACCCTTACGCTGCGAAGGACATGAGGTGCAAACAATGCTTCAAATTAAATCAATGCATGTAGCTTCAAAGCAGCTTTAGGGAAATGCATAGCAAATAATGCACATCCAAAATAACACTTTAGTCAAAAAGTCTTAAAGAAATGTGTGCTGGATTGTTATTTCTATCAAGAGGCAAATGCAATCAAACAAGAATTATCTAAAATGGCATCTTTACGCTGCAAAGAAGCGTCATATAGGCCTATACTGTGTGTAAAAAAATCTACACAGTATACCATAAATGCATTAAAAGTGCACGAATAATGTAATCTACGTTTTTAAATGTTAAAATATGAATTTAAAACGTGCAACTATGAAAGTATAAAATATATTTTTTTTAAGTAACGCAGCTCTGGTGCGTCATCATTTGACACAGAAGTAAAGCAGCATCAGAGCCGCCTCAAGTGCATGCTTTATTCCTGCTTTTATGCTGCACTGAATGTGGAACAGAGCAGCTGAGTAAAGAATCAAACAAGATCCTTCTGGAGAAACTCAAATCAATTCTGAAAACAAAAAACGTGTTTCAGTCTATCCAGCCGGGTTTTATTTGATTATTAAAGGATTCGGGATGTATCCCATTTGGATTGCTTCCAATTATGCTAGAAATACCAATAGAAACCCGCGAGGATTTATTCGACTATAGGGAAGGAGCGCAGAAAGCCCTTATACAACAAGTTTTCCTTAAAGGCACATCGCTGGATTTCCTGCATCATCAGCTTAGTGGTGACTGGAAGGTTTTAGGTTTAAACCTGACTAGAGCCGAGCCTGTAATAAGTGAGCAGTGTGTGGTTTGAGTAAATGAGTGATTAGTGAGTGTGTGTGTGAGGGCACTTGTTTGTTCGCCCCCTTCATTCTTCACGGCAGCGCGACGCGTCGCTTTTACGCGCGGCTTCTTCATGACTCTGCCGATCTGCACTGGGACTTATGTTGGGAATATCACCGCGTGGAAGTGATTTAACGAGGATTTTTCCAGCGCAATGGCATCGCATCGTCCGTAGTGGCGCGAGCTCACAGACGCCGAATGTTCACCGAAGACTGGGACTCCATCGACTGGGAGGTCAGAACGATTTATCATTCGCAATATGACGTGAATGTTCTGTTGTGAACGCTCGATCGAATTGTATTGAATTGTATTGTGTTAAGTGCGATGCTCAGGGAAACAGCGAGTGATGCTGATGATGCGCGTGTGTGTGTGCGTGGAAAATCAAAGTCGATGTTTTGCATTAGACGACTTTAATCCGGATTTAATTGACTCGTGCGTGAAGATAAGATGCGATGTATTGAGTGTTTGTGTGCGTGGAGACCTAAGTGAAAGTGCACCTGTTCTCGTGACGCTTTCAACTTCACGCGTTAAAGGTGATATTGTTGCATTGCCATTCAGATGCTGTTTATTGTTGAGCTGTGCTGTGCATGTGAGCTTGTGAAAGAAAGCGTGTGTGTGTGAGAGAGAGAGAGAGAGAGAGAGAGAGAGAGAGAGAGAGAGAGAGAGAGCTGATGCAGTCACCACACCCGCAGTCCGCAGTGTCTGAGAAAAAGAGGCTTTCAAACCGTTTGCGACACACATTTATATCCCAGCCTCTTCATGAGCGCGAGGATGCTGGAGGTTTGCGGTGTTTCTGCTGGAAATGGGTTTCTGGACCTGTTGCTCAGTCTCATCAGCTTTAGTTCTGGTGGAGATCACTGGTGTTCCAGTGCCAGTTCTCCATGAACACAGGCAATCCTCTCATGCTGGAGTGATTTAATCTTGTTAAATGAGAAAGATTTTTGTGCCTATTTTTGTACAGTTGATCTAAATCAGAGCCGGTCACTGCTGGTCAACTGCACTGATAGAATATTGGTGCTCTGATAATTTCAAATAATTTGAATATGACCAAATATTACTCTTTTATCTCAATAAACTGAAAATAAGTTTTTTTCAAAAAGTTTCTGAAAATACAGTTTGCTATAGGTATAAACATTAAGTTTGAACAATGCAAGAATTACCAGATTTTGGTTTGAATCAGTTTTATGAAAATAACACAAAAAGGCGCAATAATACAATTACATTTTGGCCTGTTTTGTGAAGAATATGACAAACCTACTGATGATCTACAGTAAAAATACATCTGAGATTAAAGCAGAAAGTTCAGAAAGCCATTGCCTTGATCTGATCTGGGATATGTATTCAATATCTGAATATGAAATATATACTGTATATATATATATATATATATATATATTCAAATGTGAATCATATCATGTTTTTATAGGCATTGTGATTTACTGTATTTTATGTGTTGTTCCCATATCTATTACAGTGACTTGCAGACATGCTTGTTTCTGATCAGAGAAAATTAGATGATCTTTCTTTCTTTCTTTCTTTCTTTCTTTCTTTCTTTCTTTCTTTCTTTCTTTCTTTCTTTCTTTCTTTCTTTCTTTCTTTCTCAAAAGTATTCTGGAAAATCATCTGTTTCGTATCGTAATTGAGTTTCTGAACCTGTTGCTTTAATCTCAGATGTATTTTTACCGTACACCTTACGGTAATATATCGGCAGCTGTGGTTGCCAGAGAAATTTACCGTAAAAAAAATACGGTAGCAACATTTTAGATTTTACAGACTTTACTTAAATTTACAGTAATAAACCGTATTTAATTATCTGATATAATGTTCATTTACTCACCTATTGAAGTATTTATATCTGTCTTGTACCATTGTAATACACTGACAACCACCAATCACAGTGGAGATGAAAATCACATGATGAATTAAAGCTCATCACGAGCAGCTCTTTCACAAGAAAGTTAATAAATAAATATATATAAGCTGCACAGTGTCATTCACACACACACACTAAACACCATCATGGTAACACACATGAAATTAAACATTAATTTAACAACATTAAATGTAACATAAAACCCAATGTCATAACTGATTAGAAAAAAAATAAGAAAACTATGAAGAAACAGTTATTTCAACAAAAATACATCAAATGTGAAGCGTCACGCAGGGAATTGTGGGAATGTCAATTTACGTTTTTTCACTGTAAATTATACAATGACTTGTTCGTCTTCACTTCCAAAAACTGTAAAATTACCGGTATTTTACCGTTTCATTAAATGTACCATTAGACCTATCACAGTTATTTACCGTATATAGTACGGAAACTTTCTGTTAACCAATTAACAGTTTTTCACTGTAGCATTTTTACAGTCTTTTACTGTTAAAATCACGATCATATTTTACAGTGTAGATCATCAGTAGTTTTGTTGTATTCTCCACAAAACAGAGCAAAACGTAATAGTATTCTTGTACCTTTTTGTGTTATTTTCATAAAACTGATTAAAATGAAATCTGGGAATGTTTACACCTATAAAAACAGCTGGTTTCCCATTATCGCCTGTATGTATTGAGACAAAAGATGCAATATTTGGTCATATTCAGATTATTTGATCATAAGCACCAATATTCCACACTAAAGGAGTAATAATCTGATTATTCAATATGTAGAGCTGGTCAAGTGACTAAATCAAGAAGTTAAGGAAGAAATCCCATATTGTTCTGGGATGTGCTGGATATTTCAGTATCCCTGGAGTGTGTGGATGTCTTTATCAGAGTGGTTGCTGTATAATGCTGATGCACAGCTCTGACATGTGGAAATAATTGCTAGAGGTCGTAATAAACTCTTTGCGATGCAGCCATTTTGTGTGTGTGTGTGCTTTGAGGAGATGTAATCGAGGAGAACAGGTCTGGACTGATTCTGCTGAGGACTTGAAGGTTGTTTAATGCACATTCAGCGGTGTCTTTCACCTTGACATCTCTCCACGGTTAGACACCTGCTCCAAGCAAACGCATATTGATTCACAATCCTATTCATTGTGTAATGCATGACAGAATCACGGCGTATTTCTACAAGCCCATGATGCATCAACATCTAGCTGAAGTGAATGTCTTTATGCAGTCTTTAACACAAAACCTGCTGAAATATTGAGCTGTGTAACAATGAGACCAGTTTACTGTGCAAGAATATTTGCTCATCTACTCAAAAGAAATGTTTATGATCGCTGTATAGAAGTCAAGTTTATTTATATAGCGCTTTTCGCGTCACGTTGTTTCAAAGCAGCTTCACAGAAAAACATGTTCATGTTTATATCTTATTATCTTAGTTGCATTTATCAGATGATATAGTTACATTATGCCTTGATTCAAACAATCAAGCAGTTGAGACTGGTTAGAAATAGCTTTACGTGAATATACTGGATGTAAAGCTGAATTTAAGTTATGTATCTGACTTTATTTATACAGCTATAGGCGATATAACAGTCAGATTTTCTATACATTATATACTGTATTGCTTTACGTGATTATACTGTATGTAAATAAAGTTAGATATGTGCATATTGCTGGGTGATAATATAGTTTACATTATTATAGTTTACAATATACGCAAGTAAAATTAAGTTATATCCAACTTTATATTTATACTGTAAAGCTGGGTGATAATAGTTACATTTTTCGACAATATTATAATCAGGCAGTTGAGATTTGCTATAGTGTATATTGCTTTAAGTAAATGTATGCTGATATAATTGCTGAAAAATTAGAATATCGTGCAAAAGTTCATTTATTTCAGTAATTCGACTTAAAAGGTGAAACTAATATATAATATAGACTCATTACATGGAAAGTGAGATATTTAAAGCCTTTATTTGTTATAATTTTGATGATTATGAATGTGGGGTTTTCATAAGCTGAGAGCCATAATCATCAAAATTATAACAAATAAAGGCTTGAAATATCTCACTTTCCATGTAATGAGTCTATATTATATATTAGTTTCACCTTTTAAGTCGAATTACTGAAATGAACTTTTGCACGATATTCAAATTTTTTGAGTATTATTAATCTGTTATTTGTTGATTTTGAAGATTATGAAATGTATATGAGGACCTGAGAAGATAGAAATGCGGTTTGAGTCATGAACTATTTTTATACATCTCCGAAGCTTTATTTTGGTCTGTGTTTCTCCGTTCGCTTCGTCACACAAACACACTTTGGTCTGTTCGCCCACAGACGGGAATGGATGGTGTGTATCATCGGGACTTTTGTTAAACAGCTTTTTTTAGTCTGTTGAAACTCTGAGATCTATATTCTCCTGAGTCACCAGTGGTTTTCTCTGCTGTGTGTGTGTGTGCGGAGAGAAAGTGTGATGTGCTGTTTTAGACTCGATGTACACACACTCACAGAAGTGTGTTTAGTTGATGATATATGCATTACATCAGCGCAGCACTGCATTACTGCACCATTATCATGCGTTTCAGGAGATCGGGACAGGACAGGACACTTCCCTCGGGACGTTATCTCGCTGTGCCACATTGACAAGGACTAAAGTACTTCAGCTGCACGATATTGGAAAAAGCTGACCTTATTCAGTTCTCTGCGATGTACTGTATATACTGAGATATTAAAACGTACAGGTCTAATCAGGCCGGATGACTTGAAAAGCTCTGTTTGGAAAGAATGCATCATTTTGTTGGGGAGTTCATTTGCATAGTAAATTAAAAATTATAAAAATGAAATAGAATTATTGACTTTTTTATGGCAAAATCCAACAATTTAGGAAAAGCATCACTGGAAAAAAAATATTCCTTGAAGACGTAAATGAAACAAAGATTATTGGAGTTTGTTTTACAGGAAAATACTGTTTTAGTGTTTCTTTCTCAAAATGTCATGTTTAATTAAATGTTACTTGCTGTTGTGGAAATTAGTTTTTTTTTCAGTGCATTAGGTATTAAACTACTAACCGTTATATTAAATGTAGTAAAGCAATTTGTTTTTGTTGAGAACTCAACAAAATAACAAAATAAAAAATTTAGATTTTTTTTTGTTTAATCCAAAAATTTTAATTTTATTTTTTTCAATAAAAAATAAAATAAAATAAAATATATATAATTTTTTATTTTATTTTTTATCATTTGAGATGTGAAAAATGTTTCAAATAAATCCTGCAGCAAATTTTCAGGTATTTAAAAATGTGGTGTTTAAAAAAAGTAATTCTGTCTATTGGAGTTTTCATAGGCCACGTTCGCACTGTTTTTGACCAATTCAAAATGACTATTAAAATAATAATCATGATTTTATTGTGATTATTATAAAAAAAAATTAAAGATCGAGGAATACAAATATTTTATTTTATTTTATTTTATTATAAAATTGCAATACTAATATTTGCATATTTTTTTTAGAACAATGTCTTTTCTTAGAAACAATAATAGTGAATGTTAAACAGTAGCTGTGTCTCTTTTCAGAGTTGTATTTGTCGCTGCATATTTCATAGACGCTGATTCAGAAATTACAACAATTTACTCTATTACTCAATTATGGCCGACGGAAACACACTTTATTCAGTGAGGTTTCTCTTAACGCCCTGTTGACCTTCACCAGTCAGATCCCATCTTTTGACATGAGCAACATGAGTTTTCTTCACGTAGTTTCGAGTTCTGAATGTTACAGTGTTTCATAGTTCTGTTTGATCTCAAAAGATCAAAGAATTTAATTTCTCAGCACAAATGTTTCGAGACAAGTCGCTTTAATTCTTTATACGGTTAGTCATAGTTTAATACCTAATGCACTTTTTGAGAGGGACTTTAACAAAGAAACGGCACATCCTGTTAAGCATGACATATGAAGTAAAAGACTGAAATGGTATTTTCATGGGAAATGTTGAGCACATGGCATCTAGAAAAGGCGTTTTTATCCTTAAATTCTTCACTTCCTGTATTTATTATCGTGGTTGTGAGAGCTTGGTTCTGTCCAGCTCTGGGTTTATTGGTTTAATCTCTTGTATTTCACGGTGGACAGCCGTTTGCTAATAAATTGTGTTTAAATGCTGATTATTTTTGTGCCTCGCATCGGTTTGATCCATCACTTGTTTCCCGCCAGCCGTCGCTGTCGTCAGCACATCGATCGTGTTCGAGCGCCTCTCTCCGGACTAAACCTGGATACGGATGTCTTCTCCTACAAATTACATTCCTTCAGCCTTTTGTCATTCAAATGAGCGATGCTGGGAATCTCACAAATGAAACGTACTGGTCGGTTTAATGTATACTTGATAGAAAGAGACAGAAAGGAGGAGTTTATTTCTGTACTGACGCAAACGGCTCTGATGATTTTGAGGTATTTGTTGTAGATTTTTGTGATATTTGTGATGGTTTCAGTGTTCAGATATATCCTGGTGTGTCAGTTTAATGTTTAGAGTCACTTTGATTGTTATTAAGTAACTAAACTAATTATTTATTTCTCTAATTCTTTTTCTTTTTCATTTATTCTATTTATTTATTTCTTCCCCTTGATACTGTCTGACACATCATAATGTTTGTGGTCAATTTGAGTAAGTTTGAGTAGTTTGACCACCTAAAGAGTCTTTTCTTTTATTATTATTTTTCCAGATTCTTTCTGGTGTGTCAGTTTAACGTTTAGGGTCACTTTTTAAAGTGTCATTTACTACCTAAAGAGTCCATGTATTTATTTCTGTTTTTTTGTTCTTTTCTTTTAATTGAATTTTATATAAGTAATTATTTTTATTTATTTTACTTTAAGTTAAATTTTAATTATAAAATTTCAGATACTTTGTCACATCAGTTTAATGTTTAGGGTCAATTAGAGCAAGTCATTAGTAGTTTGACGACCTAAAAAGTCCTTTATTTCATTATTGTTTTTTTATTTTATTTTATTTAGCAGTAGGGGTCAATAGGGGTCACTTTTAGTAAATCATTGACCACCTAAAGAAGCCTTTTTCTATACTTTATTTCCAGAGACTTTCTAACATTTCTGGTCACTTTTGAGTTCGCAATTGGTAGTTTGACCAAAGAGTCCTTTGTGTATATTTATTTTAATTTGTAGTTAAGCAGGCATTTAATAAGAGGGGAAATGTACAGTACAATCAGTTGATGATTATCATAAATTCGTTCAGGGTGAAGTAAGACCCCTACGCCCTCTCAGGGGTTAGTTTAGCAATAATGACTTACTGACTGCACGTTATCTCTTTAAATGATTGAAATGGACTGAATCAATGACAGTAAGGGAGTCAGTTTAGGCACACGTCACCATATATCACGTTTGTGGTTTTCCTCTATCAATAGAGCCCTCTCTCGCTCCTCTGATGGGATGTGAAATGTGTTTTTGCTCAATGTGAACCACAGTGGATTTGACCTATTGACCTCTGAGCAGCTGACCTTTTGACCCTATTTTGTTAAATAAAAAAAAAAAAGCGTTTGGTCAGAACCTGTTCTAGGGTCTGTTTAATATGCCATACAGTATGTGCTGTTACAGTATGTGCTTCAGCTTGAGTTTGCAATGACTTCAAGTTAATTTTATTTGCGCAGTGCACAGACAAGAAGCTTTATAGAAATTCACAATGTTAATGTTTATAATACCTTAATGTCTTTATAGTCCACACTGAGTGGATTACAGCTGGGCGATAATTTAGTTTCCATTTGGCGACGATATAAACGATCAACCAGATGAGATTTACTATTAAATGTTTGAGTGCACTGCATAAATAATGCTTTATTTATGTGCATTTTATTTTATTCCATTTATCTGTATTTTTATATTATTTTATATTATTTGTATTTACATTTTTAAGATTTTTTTTACAGTTTAAAAAATAATGTAAAGTGTCATTATTATCATATTTTATTTTATCTGTATTTTTAAATAATTTAATATTATTTTTATTTACATAATACAATTTTATATATTTTTTAACATATATATATATATAAAAAAAAAGCATAAATAAAGCATCATCATTATTATTATTATTATAGGGTTTTTAGGGTGAAACATGAACATGGTGTTTACGTGGGGATTCATGTTTAAACACTAACGTTCAGTATTTGTTTCCGCTAATTTCTCGAGTGTTTTCTGCACAACAGAATTGAAATGAGCTTCCACTTTGTTGATGAATAAACCACATTATGCATCAGACTCGATGCCAATAGTGCAATATCTTGCTTGTGAGTGAGACCATAATCTGTACAGACCAGAAAAACCAGTTGAAGTAATGAAATTTTATTATAGTGACTCAAATTACCCCGGCACGTGGCAAAGACCAGCGGATGAATAACAGTCATGACTGAAGCTCACGGCCTCAGCGTCTGTGCGCTCGTGTGTGTTTGAGAGGATTTCTTATGGACTGTTGTATAATTAGAGCAGTAAAACTGATGGATTGTTTCCCTTTGTGTTCTCTTATGGGTGATAAGGATTCTGGGTAAATGACTACTGTGTAATTTTGTTATAAAATGATAAGCAGAACCCAGAGTCCTCCTATTCTGGGTGTTTCATCTGCATTATGGCGTTTTTCTTCTTGTTAAAGCATGTGTTGATTCATCTGTGAAGCCGAAGTCCCTTCGCTGTCTCGTTTCTGTGAGCCGGTCTCAGGATGAAGGGTTTGGGATCATTAAAAACACACTCTCTGCATGAGGGTCGTTTAAGGGCGAATCAAAACCTGTTAAGAACTGTCTTGGTTGTTGATTTTGTGGTTGCTGCATATTCGTGGCAAAGCCTTTAATTTATGCGGTTTTAAAGCAGAGGAACATCATTATATAACAGTAATTAGAATCATCATTGAGAATTATTTAAATAAGGGGGAAAAACTCAAGTAGTGTGGCGGTTCTGTGTGTGTGTGTTACAGTAGTGTAGCGAATCTGTGTGTGTGTGTTACAGTAGTGTAGCGGATCTGTGTGTGTGTGTGTGTGTGTGTGTGTGTGTGTGTTACAGTAGTGTGGCGGTTCTGTGTGTGTGTGTTACAGTAGTGTAGCGAATCTGTGTGTGTGTGTTACAGTAGTGTAGCGGATCTGTGTGTGTGTGTGTGTGTGTGTGTTACAGTAGTGTGGCGGTTCTGTGTGTGTGTGTTACAGTAGTGTAGCGGATCTGTGTGTGTGTGTGTGTGTGTGTGTGTGTGTGTTACAGTAGTGTGGCGGTTCTGTGTGTGTGTGTGTGTGTTACAGTAGTGTAGCGGATCTGTGTGTGTGTGTGTGTGTGTGTGTGTGTGTGTGTGTGTGTGTGTGTGTGTGTGTGTGTGTGTGTTACAGTAGTGTAGCGGATCTGTGTGTGTGTTACAGTAGTGTGGTGGTTCTGTGTGTGTGTGTGTGTTACAGTAGTGTGGCGGTTCTGTGTGTTTGTGTTACAGTAGTGTAGCGGATCTGTGTGTGTGTGTGTGTTACAGTAGTGTAGCGGATCTGTGTGTGTGTGTGTGTGTGTGTGTGTGTGTGTGTGTGTGTGTGTGTGTGTGTGTGTGTGTGTTACAGTAGTGTGGCGGATCTGTGTGTGTGTGTTACAGTAGTGTAGCGGATCTGTGTGTGTGTGTTACAGTAGTGTAGCGGATCTGTGTGTGTGTGTGTGTGTGTGTGTGTGTGTGTGTGTGTGTGTGTGTTACAGTAGTGTAGCGGATCTGTGTGTGTGTGTGTGTGTGTGTGTGTGTGTGTGTGTGTGTGTGTTACAGTAGTGTGGCGGTTCTGTGTGTGTGTGTGTGTGTGTGTGTGTTACAGTAGTGTAGCGGATCTGTGTGTGTGTGTTACAGTAGTGTAGCGGATCTGTGTGTGTGTGTTACAGTAGTGTGGCGGTTCTGTGTATGTGTGTGTGTTACAGTAGTGTAGCGGATCTGTGTGTGTGTGTGTTACAGTAGTGTGGTGGTTCTGTGTGTGTGTGTGTGTGTGTGTGTTACAGTAGTGTAGCGGATCTGTGTGTGTGTATTACAGTAGTGTGGCGGTTCTGTGTGTGTGTGTGTGTGTGTGTGTGTGTGTGTTACAGTAGTGTAGCGGATCTGTGTGTGTGTGTGTGTTACAGTAGTGTAGCGGTTCTGTGTGTGTGTGTTACAGTAGTGTGTCGGTTCTGTGTGTGTGTGTTACAGTAGTGTGTCGGTTCTGTGTGTGTGTGTGTGTGTGTGTGTGTGTGTGTGTGTGTGTGTGTTACAGTAGTGTGGCGGTTCTGCGTGTGTGTGTGTGTGTGTGTTACAGTACTGTAGCGGATCTGTGTGTGTGTTACAGTAGTGTGGCGGTTTTGTGTGTTTGTGTGTTACAGTAGTGTAGCGGATCTGTGTGTGTGTTACAGTAGTGTGGCGGTTTTGTGTGTTTGTGTGTTACAGTAGTGTAGCGGATCTGTGTGTGTGTGTTACAGTAGTGTAGCGGGTCTGTGTGTGTGTGTTACAGTAGTGTAGCGGATCTGTGTGTGTGTGTGTGTTACAGTAGTGTAGCGGATCTGTGTGTGTGTGTGTGTGTGTGTGTGTGTGTGTGTGTGTGTGTGTGTGTGTGTGTGTTACAGTAGTGTGGCGGTTCTGTGTGTGTGTGTGTGTGTGTGTGTGTGTGTGTGTGTGTGTGTGTGTGTGTGTGTGTTACAGTACTGTAGCGGATCTGTGTGTGTGTTACAGTAGTGTGGCGGTTCTGTGTGTTTGTGTTACAGTAGTGTAGCGGATCTGTGTGTGTGTGTGTGTGTGTGTGTGTGTGTGTGTGTGTTACAGTAGTGTGGCGGTTCTGTGTGTGTTACAGTAGTGTAGTGGGTCTGTGTGTGTGTGTGTGTGTGTGTGTGTGTGTGTGTTACAGTAGTGTGGCAGTTCTGTGTATGTATGTGTGTGTGTGTGTGTGTGTGTGTGTGTGTGTTACAATAGTGTAGCGGATCTGTGTGTGTGTGTGTGTGTGTTACAGTAGTGTGGCGGTTCTGTGTGTGTGTGTGTGTGTGTGTGTGTGTGTGTGTGTGTTACAGTAGTGTAGCAGATCTGTGTGTGTGTGTGTGTGTGTGTGTGTTACAGTAGTGTAGCAGATCTGTGTGTGTGTGTGTGTGTGTGTGTGTTACAGTAGTGTAGCGGTTCTGTGTGTGTGTTACAGTAGTGTAGCAGATCTGTGTGTGTGTGTGTGTGTGTGTGTGTGTTACAGTAGTGTAGCGGTTCTGTGTGTGTGTGTGTGTGTGTGTGTGTGTGTGTGTTACAGTAGTGTAGCAGATCTGTGTGTGTGTTACAGTAGTGTAGCGGATCTGTGTGTGTGTGTTACAGTAGTGTGGCGGTTGTGTGTGTGTGTGTGTGTGTGTGTGTGTGTGTGTGTGTGTGTGTGTGTGTGTGTGTGTGTGTGTTACAGTAGTGTAGCGGTTCTGTGTGTGTGTTACAGTAGTGTAGCGGTTCTGTGTGTGTGTAACAGTAGTGTAGCGAATCTGTGTGTGTGTGTTACAGTATTGTAGCGGTTCTGTGTGTGTGTGTGTGTGTTACAGTAGTGTAGCGGTTCTGTGTGTGTGTGTGTGTGTGTGTGTGTGTGTTACAGTAGTGTAGCAGATCTGTGTGTGTGTGTGTTACAGTAGTATATCGGGTCTGTGTGTTTCTCTGTGTGTGTTACAGTAGTGTAGCAGATCTGTGTGTGTGTGTGTGTGTGTGTGTGTGTGTGTGTGTGTGTGTGTGTGTGTGTGTGTGTGTGTGTGTGTGTTACAGTAGTATATCGGGTCTGTGTGTTTCTCTGTTTGTGTGTTACAGTAGTGTGGCGTGTGTGTGTGTGTGTGTGTGTGTGTGTGTGTTACAGTAGTGTGGCAGGTCTGTGTGTTTCTCTGTGTGTGTTACAGCAGTGTGGCAGGTCTGTGTGTTTCTCTGTGTGTGTGTGTGTGTGTGTGTGTGTGTGTGTGTGTGTGTGTGTTACAGTAGTGTGGCGGGTCTGTGTGTTTCTCTGTGTGTGTTACAGTAGTGTTGCAGGTCTGTGTGTTTCTCTGTGTGTGTGTTACAGTAGTGTGGCGGGTCTGTTTTTCTCTGTGTGTGTGTTACAGTAGTGTGGCGGGTCTGTGTGTTTCTCTGTGTGTGTGTGTGTGTGTGTGTGTGTGTGTGTGTGTGTGTGTGTGTGTGTGTGTGTTACAGTAGTGTGGCGGGCTCTGTGTGTGTGTTACAGTAGTGTGGCGGGTCTGTCTGTGTGTGTTACAGTAGTGTGGCGGGTGTGTGTGTGTGTGTGTGTGTGTGTGTGTGTGTGTGTGTGTGTGTGTGTTACAGTAGCGTGGCGGGTCTGTGTGTGTGTGTTACAGTAGTGTGGCGGGTCTGTGTGTGTGTTATAGTAGTGTGGCGGGTCTGTGTGTTTCTCTGTGTGTGTGTTACAGTAGTGCGGCAGGTCTGTGTGTTTCTCTCTGTGTGTGTTACAGTAGTGTAGCAGGTCTGTGTGTTTCTCTCTGTGTGTTACAGTAGTGTAGCGGGTCTGTGTGTTTCTCTGTGTGTGTTACAGTAGTGTGGCGGGTCTGTGTGTTTCTCTGTGTGTGTGTTACAGTAGTGAGGCAGGTATATGTGTTTCTCTCTGTGTGTTACAGTAGTGTGGCAGGTCTGTGTGTTTCTCTCTGTGTGTGTTACAGTAGTGTGGCGGGTCTGTGTTTCTCTCTGTGTGTGTTACAGTAGTGTGGCAGGTCTGTGTGTTTCTCTCTGTGTGTGTTACAGTAGTGTAGCGGGTCTGTGTGTTTCTCTGTGTGTGTTACAGTAGTGTGGCGGGTCTGTGTGTTTCTCTGTGTGTGTGTTACAGTAGTGAGGCAGGTCTGTGTGTTTCTCTCTGTGTGTTACAGTAGTGTGGCAGGTCTGTGTGTTTCTCTCTGTGTGTGTTACAGTAGTGTGGCGGGTCTGTGTTTCTCTGTGTGTGTGTGTTACAGTAGTGTGGCGGGTCTGTGTGTTTCTCTCTGTGTGTGTTACAGTAGTGTAGCAGGTCTGTGTGTTTCTCTCTGTGTGTGTTACAGTAGTGTGGCAGGTCTGTGTGTTTCTCTCTGTGTGTGTTACAGTAGTGTAGCGGGTCTGTGTGTTTCTCTGTGTGTGTTACAGTAGTGTGGCGGGTCTGTGTTTGTGTGTTACAGTAGTGTAGCGGGTCTGTGTGTTTATCTGTGTGTGTTACAGTAGTGTGGTGGGTCTGTGTTTCTCTGTGTGTGTTACAGTAGTGTGGCGGGTCTGTGTGTTTCTCTGTGTGTGTGTGTTACAGTAGTGATGCAGGTCTGTGTGTTTCTCTCTGTGTGTTACAGTAGTGTGGCAGGTCTGTGTGTTTCTCTCTGTGTGTTTTACAGTAGTGTGGCGGGTCTGTGTTTCTCTCTGTGTGTGTTACAGTAGTGTGGCGGGTCTGTGTGTTTATCTCTGTGTGTGTTACAGTAGTGTAGCGGGTCTGTGTGTTTCTCTGTGTGTGTTACAGTAGTGTGGCGGGTGTGTGTGTGTTACAGTAGTGTAACAGGTCTGTGTTTCTCTCTGTGTGTGTTACAGTAGTGTGGTGGGTCTGTGTGTTTCTGTGTGTGTGTGTGTGTGTGTGTGTGTGTGTGTTACAGTAGTGTGGCGGGTCTGTGTGTTTCTCTCTGTGTGTGTTACAGTAGTGTGGTGGGTCTGTGTGTTTCTGTGTGTGTGTGTGTGTGTGTGTTACAGTAGTGTAGCAGGTCTTTGTGTTTCTCTCTGTGTGTGTTACAGTAGGGTGGTGGGTCTGTGTGTTTCTCTGTGTGTGTTACAGTAGTGTAGCGGATCTGTGTGTGTGTGTGTGTGTGTGTGTGTGTGTGTGTGTGTGTGTGTGTGTGTGTGTGTGTGTGTGTGTGTGTGTGTGTGTGTGTTACAGTAGTGTGGCGGTTATGTGTGTGTGTGTTACAGTAGTGTAGCGGATCTGTGTGTGTGTGTTACAGTAGTGTGGCGGTTCTGTTTGTGTTACAGTAGTGTAGCGGATCTGTGTGTGTGTGTGTGTGTGTGTGTGTGTGTGTGTGTGTGTTACAGTAGTGTAGCGGATGTGTGTGTGTGTGTGTGTGTTACAGTAGTGTAGCGGTTCTGTGTGTGTGTGTGTGTGTGTGTGTGTGTGTGTGTGTGTGTGTGTGTGTGTGTGTGTTACAGTAGTGTAGAGGATCTGTGTGTGTGTGTTACAGTAGTGTAGCGGATCTGTGTGTGTGTGTGTGTGTGTGTGTTACAGTAGTGTGGCGGTTCTGTGTGTGTGTGTTACAGTAGTGTAGCGGTTCTGTGTGTGTGTGTGTGTGTGTGTGTGTGTGTGTGTGTGTGTGTGTGTGTGTTACAGTAGTGTAGCGGATCTGTGTGTGTGTTACAGTAGTGTAGCGGTTCTGTGTGTGTGTTACAGTAGTGTAGCGGATCTGTGTGTGTGTGTTACAGTAGTGTAGCGGTTCTGTGTGTGTGTGTGTGTGTGTGTGTGTGTGTGTGTGTGTGTGTGTGTGTGTGTGTTACAGTAGTGTAGCGGGTGTGTGTTACAGTAGTGTAGCGGATCTGTGTGTGTGTGTGTGTTACAGTAGTGTAGCGGTTCTGTGTGTGTGTTACAGTAGTGTAGCGGATCTGTGTGTGTGTGTGTTACAGTAGTATAACGGTCTGTGTGTTTCTCTGTGTTTGTTACAGTAGTGTGGCGTGTGTGTGTGTGTGTGTGTGTGTGTGTGTGTGTGTGTGTGTGTGTGTGTGTGTGTGTGTTACAGTAGTGTGGCAGGTCTGTGTGTTTCTGTGTGTGTGTGTTACAGTAGTGTTGCAGGTCTGTGTGTTTCTCTGTGTGTGTGTGTGTTACAGTAGTGTGGCGGGTCTGTGTGTTTCTCTGTGTGTGTTACAGTAGTGTTGCAGGTCTGTGTGTGTGTGTGTGTGTGTGTGTGTGTGTGTGTGTGTTACAGTAGTGTGGCGTGTGTGTGTTACAGTAGTGTGGCGTGTGTGTTACAGTAGTGTGGCGGGTCTGTGTGTTTCTCTCTGTGTGTGTTACAGTAGAGTGGCAGGTCTGTGTGTTTCTGTGTGTGTGTGTGTGTGTGTGTTACAGTAGAGTGGCTGGTCTCTGTCTGTCTGTGTGTGTGTGTGTGTGTGTGTGTGTGTGTGTGTGTGTGTGTGTGTGTGTTACAGTAGTGTGGCGGGTCGGGATATTTACTCACCTACTAAACGTTCGCAGTTTTAGATGAATCATTATTTGAAGGAAGAAAAAGCTCCTGCTCCCTATAACACTGCTCGTACACACAGATTAATGTGTGTTAGTGACTCCTCATGTGCATGTGTGTGTCGATGTGGGTCTCAACACCCGTGTCGGTCTGATGCTAACACCCGCGGGGCAGATGAGCGATGCGCTGGACTATCAAAGCTGAAATCTAATCTGTGTGCTGAGATTAGCCCTGGCCCGGGCCACACCAGCGTCCTAATGAGCGGCCCACATGTAAATGGCTTCGGGACGGGCTGAGGCGCCGCTTACGGGCCAGAAGAGCTGTCAGTGTGTGAGATTGGACCGTCATGCACGACATAATCTCAAAGAGTGGAGAGAGATTGCACAGAGAGGGAAGCGTAGCGGCGTACATAAGGCCGTGCTCAAATGATGATGGATTCTGGTGCGCAGAGTCGTGTCTTTAGTAACAAGTTTTTGTGCACGCAGCCAGGAAGGAGAAAATGTTCTTGCTTAATGTCACCATGTGAAAAATCGAATGTTTTTCCTTTAGTAATCTCTTGAAAATATGTCCCGGTCACATTTCAACCAAAAATTAAAAGCAAAAAACGAGGACTTCCCCCCCACATTGTAACATTATTTTCATGATAATTCAGCACAATTTTCACCCCAACTCTCATTTCTTTAATGCCTCTCCATTTAATTTTTTATCATTCTCAACAAATAATTAATAATACAATTAATAATAAATAATACAATGACAGTGCATTTTAAGCTAATTAAAGCAGGCAAGACAATAAATACTACCATGATTTATTGATATTAATTTATGTGCATTGTAGTAATGGGAATTTAATGGGAGAATGTGCTTAATTGTCAATGAAAATGTCACATTGTGAAAAAACCTTGTTCTTGTTCTTAAATGTTTTTTTCCCCATTATTTAATAATCACAGAATATACAGTATTTTGCTTTGAAGAATATGCCTATTTTAGGGCTAATATGTTTTATTTATTTATTTATTTTCATGATAATTCAGCTCATTTTCCACGCCAGTTCTCATTACTGTCTCAGTGTTTCAGTGGTTCAGTGCTTCAGTGTTTCAGTGCTTCAGTGTTTCAGTGTTTCAGTGCTTCAGTGCTTCAGTGTTTCAGTGCTTCAGTGGTTCAGTGTTTCAGTGCTTCAGTGCTTCAGTGATTCAGTGCTTCAGTGGTTCAGTGTTTCAGTGGTTCAGTGCTTCAGTGTTTCAGTGCTTCAGTGCTTCAGTGCTTCAGTGTTTCAGTGGTTCAGTGTTTCAGTGGTTCAGTGGTTCAGTGCTTCAGTGGTTCAGTGCTTCAGTGCTTCAGTGTTTCAGTGCTTCAGTGTTTCAGTGCTTCAGTGGTTCAGTGATTCAGTGTTTCAGTGCTTCAGTGGTTCAGTGTTTCAGTGGTTCAGTGCTTCAGTGTTTCAGTGCTTCAGTGCTTCAGTGCTTCAGTGTTTCAGTGGTTCAGTGTTTCAGTGGTTCAGTGGTTCAGTGCTTCAGTGTTTCAGTGGTTCAGTGTTTCAGTGCTTCAGTGTTTCAGTGCTTCAGTGTTTCAGTGCTTCAGTGCTTCAGTGTTTCAGTGCTTCAGTGCTTCAGTGCTTCAGTGGTTCAGTGTTTCAGTGGTTCAGTGCTTCAGTGTTTCAGTGCTTCAGTGTTTCAGTGTTTCAGTGCTTCAGTGCTTCAGTGCTTCAGTGTTTCAGTGGTTCAGTGTTTCAGTGGTTCAGTGCTTCAGTGTTTCAGTGCTTCAGTGCTTCAGTGTTTCAGTGCTTCAGTGGTTCAGTGATTCAGTGTTTCAGTGCTTCAGTGCTTCAGTGGTTCAGTGCTTCAGTGTTTCAGTGTTTCAGTGTTTCAGTGCTTCAGTGTTTCTGTGCTTCAGTGCTTCAGTGATTCAGTGTTTCAGTGGTTCAGTGCTTCAGTGCTTCAGTGTTTCAGTGTTTCAGTGGTTCAGTGCTTCAGTGCTTCAGTGATTCAGTGTTTCAGTGGTTCAGTGCTTCAGTGCTTCAGTGTTTCTGTGCTTCAGTGGTTCAGTGCTTCAGTGCTTCAGTGTTTCAGTGTTTCAGTGCTTCAGTGTTTCTGTGCTTCAGTGCTTCAGTGTTTCAGTGTTTCAGTGCTTCAGTGTTTCTGTGCTTCAGTGCTTCAGTGATTCAGTGTTTCAGTGTTTCAGTGCTTCAGTGTTTCAGTGCTTCAGTGCTTCAGTGTTTCAGTGCTTCAGTGGTTCAGTGATTCAGTGTTTCAGTGCTTCAGTGCTTCAGTGTTTCAGTGCTTCAGTGCTTCAGTGTTTCAGTGGTTCAGTGCTTCAGTGTTTCAGTGTTTCAGTGATTCAGTGTTTCAGTGGTTCAGTGCTTCAGTGTTTCAGTGTTTCAGTGGTTCAGTGCTTCAGTGTTTCAGTGCTTCAGTGCTTCAGTGCTTCAGTGGTTCAGTGCTTCAGTGCTTCAGTGTTTCAGTGTTTCAGTGCTTCAGTGTTTCTGTGCTTCAGTGCTTCAGTGATTCAGTGTTTCAGTGGTTCAGTGCTTCAGTGTTTCAGTGCTTCAGTGCTTCAGTGTTTCAGTGCTTCAGTGGTTCAGTGATTCAGTGTTTCAGTGCTTCAGTGCTTCAGTGTTTCAGTGCTTCAGTGCTTCAGTGTTTCAGTGGTTCAGTGCTTCAGTGTTTCAGTGTTTCAGTGGTTCAGTGCTTCAGTGTTTCAGTGTTTCAGTGATTCAGTGTTTCAGTGGTTCAGTGCTTCAGTGTTTCAGTGTTTCAGTGGTTCAGTGCTTCAGTGTTTCAGTGCTTCAGTGTTTCAGTGCTTCAGTGGTTCAGTGATTCAGTGTTTCAGTGCTTCAGTGTTTCAGTGGTTCAGTGTTTCAGTGGTTCAGTGGTTCAGTGTTTCAGTGCTTCAGTGTTTCAGTGCTTCAGTGGTTCAGTGATTCAGTGTTTCAGTGCTTCAGTGCTTCAGTGTTTCAGTGCTTCAGTGGTTCAGTGTTTCAGTGCTTCAGTGTTTCAGTGGTTCAGTGCTTCAGTGTTTCAGTGGTTCAGTGCTTCAGTGTTTCAGTGATTCACCGTTTCAGTGTTTCAGTGTTTCAGTGCTTCAGTGCTTCAGTGCTTCAGTGTTTCAGTGCTTCAGTGCTTCAGTGCTTCAGTGTTTCAGTGCTTCAGTGTTTCAGTGTTTCAGTGTTTCAGTGCTTCAGTGTTTCTGTGCTTCAGTGCTTCAGTGATTCAGTGTTTCAGTGGTTCAGTGCTTCAGTGCTTCAGTGTTTCAGTGTTTCAGTGGTTCAGTGCTTCAGTGCTTCAGTGATTCAGTGTTTCAGTGGTTCAGTGCTTCAGTGCTTCAGTGTTTCTGTGCTTCAGTGGTTCAGTGCTTCAGTGCTTCAGTGTTTCAGTGTTTCAGTGCTTCAGTGTTTCTGTGCTTCAGTGCTTCAGTGATTCAGTGTTTCAGTGGTTCAGTGCTTCAGTGTTTCAGTGCTTCAGTGCTTCAGTGTTTCAGTGCTTCAGTGGTTCAGTGATTCAGTGTTTCAGTGCTTCAGTGCTTCAGTGTTTCAGTGCTTCAGTGCTTCAGTGTTTCAGTGGTTCAGTGCTTCAGTGTTTCAGTGTTTCAGTGGTTCAGTGCTTCAGTGTTTCAGTGTTTCAGTGATTCAGTGTTTCAGTGCTTCAGTGCTTCAGTGCTTCAGTGCTTCAGTGTTTCAGTGCTTCAGTGGTTCAGTGATTCAGTGTTTCAGTGCTTCAGTGTTTCAGTGGTTCAGTGTTTCAGTGGTTCAGTGGTTCAGTGTTTCAGTGCTTCAGTGTTTCAGTGCTTCAGTGGTTCAGTGATTCAGTGTTTCAGTGCTTCAGTGCTTCAGTGTTTCAGTGCTTCAGTGGTTCAGTGTTTCAGTGCTTCAGTGTTTCAGTGGTTCAGTGCTTCAGTGTTTCAGTGGTTCAGTGCTTCAGTGTTTCAGTGATTCACCGTTTCAGTGTTTCAGTGTTTCAGTGCTTCAGTGCTTCAGTGCTTCAGTGTTTCAGTGCTTCAGTGCTTCAGTGTTTCAGTGCTTCAGTGTTTCATTGGTTCAGTGCTTCAGTGTTTCAGTGGTTCAGTGTTTCAGTGTTTCAGTGCTTCAGTGCTTCAGTGCTTCAGTGTTACAGTGTTTCAGTGCTTCAGTGTTTCAGTGCTTCAGTGTTTCAGTGCTTCAGTGTTTCAGTGGTTCAGTGCTTCAGTGTTTCAGTGTTTCAGTGCTTCAGTGTTTCAGTGCTTCAGTGTTTCAGTGCTTCAGTGTTTCAGTGCTTCAGTGTTTCAGTGGTTCAGTGCTTCAGTGTTTCAGTGTTTCAGTGCTTCAGTGTTTCAGTGCTTCAGTGGTTCAGTGCTTCAGTGTTTCAGTGGTTCAGTGCTTCAGTGTTTCAGTGCTTCAGTGTTTCAGTGTTTCAGTGCTTCAGTGCTTCAGTGCTTCAGTGTTACAGTGTTTCAGTGTTTCAGTGTTTCAGTGCTTCAGTGCTTCAGTGCTTCAGTGTTTCAGTGGTTCAGTGTTTCAGTGTTTCAGTGCTTCAGTGTTTCAGTGCTTCAGTGCTTCAGTGCTTCAGTGCTTCAGTGGTTCAGTGCTTCAGTGTTTCAGTGCTTCAGTGCTTCAGTGCTTCAGTGCTTCAGTGTTTCAGTGCTTCAGTGCTTCAGTGCTTCAGTGTTTCAGTGCTTCAGTGTTTCAGTGGTTCAGTGCTTCAGTGGTTCAGTGCTTCAGTGCTTCAGTGGTTCAGTGCTTCAGTGCTTCAGTGTTTCAGTGCTTCAGTGCTTCAGTGTTTCAGTGTTTCAGTGCTTCAGTGTTTCAGTGCTTCAGTGCTTCAGTGCTTCAGTGCTTCAGTGGTTCAGTGCTTCAGTGTTTCAGTGCTTCAGTGCTTCAGTGCTTCAGTGCTTCAGTGATTCAGTGTTTCAGTGGTTCAGTGCTTCAGTGCTTCAGTGGTTCAGTGGTTCAGTGCTTCAGTGCTTCAGTGCTTCAGTGTTTCAGTGCTTCAGTGCTTCAGTGCTTCAGTGCTTCAGTGCTTCAGTGCTTCAGTGTTTCAGTGTTTCAGTGTTTCAGTGTTTCAGTGCTTCAGTGCTTCAGTGCTTCAGTGGTTCAGTGTTTCAGTGCTTCAGTGCTTCAGTGTTTCAGTGTTTCAGTGGTTCAGTGGTTCAGTGTTTCAGTGTTTCAGTGCTTCAGTGGTTCAGTGTTTCAGTGGTTCAGTGCTTCAGTGTTTCAGTGCTTCAGTGTTTCAGTGCTTCAGTGTTTCAGTGCTTCAGTGTTTCAGTGGTTCAGTGTTTCAGTGGTTCAGTGGTTCAGTGCTTCAGTGCTTCAGTGGTTCAGTGTTTCAGTGGTTCAGTGGTTCAGTGCTTCAGTGCTTCAGTGTTTCAGTGCTTCAGTGCTTCAGTGCTTCAGTGCTTCAGTGCTTCAGTGTTTCAGTGGTTCAGTGCTTCAGTGGTTCAGTGCTTCAGTGCTTCAGTGGTTCAGTGTTTCAGTGGTTCAGTGTTTCAGTGCTTGTGTTTCAGTGATTCAGTGATTCAGTTCCACACAGTAAAGAGAGCGGTTTTGATAAATATTAATTTGCACATCAGCGTCTCTGGAAACGTCCCTGTCTCAAAGCGTCATATTAATCTGTGCTCAGATACACAGCGGTGTGTTTCCAGGGTTCTCTGAAGCTGCCGCTGCTTTACTCTGGCAAACGGAATGTGTGTGTTGAAGAGACGAGGAAACTCATCAGCCGTGTGTGATTTACTCTCGCTGTGTCTGCTGTTACACCTCTCCCTGGGGTTTCAGAAAAGATGTACAGAATTATCTCATGAAAACATGTCCAAAATTAAGATATTTTGTTTTGAAAATGAAGTCTATTTTTAGGGGGTTGATTGATTGATTCATTGATTGATTCATTGATTCATTGAATCATTCATTGATTCATTTGATTCATTCATTGATTCGTTCGTTCGATGTGAAATTATTTGAATTATACAAATAACCTTAATCTTATTCCAAAATGTTCTTGTTGTTTTTTCTTTGTTTAATAATATTTTGCTTTTAAGATAATGCCTATTTTAAGGCTGTTTTTATTTGTGAATTTATTTTCATGGCAATTAAAAACAATAAAAACCCTAATTCCTGGTGTTTATGGCTGATAATGCCTCATAACTGAATTTCTGAAATATCATCTTCTGCACAGCTGATGTTGATTCTGATTGGCTGACAGATGCTCAGGTGACTCTGATCCTGAACACACCTGTGCATGCAGATGCCGGACGTGTGTGTGTTCATGAAAACAGAACTACAGTAGGAGGCCAGTCACTGAATCATAGACTCACAGTAGAAGATCACGGAGACTTGAGGATTCGGGACTGGCACACAGAACACCCTAAAACCATCTGACGTCCTCATCTCTCCTCAACAGCATCACACAGGGCTCTTCTGGCGGTGTCTTGATGATCTCAGTGTTTCTCCTCTCTTTATGGGGATGATTCAGTGTAAATGCACATGAAAGTGAGCAGGTGATCATCAAGGTCTCGTGGGGCTCAGATCTGTCTAATGCTTGTGGAAATGATTAAAGTTAATCAGCGCTCGGCCTGGAGATGTTTCTATCAGAGACACGCTTTCATTCTGTGCAAACAAACAGAGCAGCGTTACTGTGTGTTCAGCTGGTGTATTTCACACACATCGTTCTGTCGTGATCAACCCTTGAATGAATCAGATGTAGAGAATCTCACAGAATCAGGAAGAAAAATATGCCTATTTTTAGGACAATTATCATCATGATTTGCATTGTGACATTCATTTCTTATCCAAATAAAGCAGATTTCCCCCCTAAATTTTCTTGAGAATGATTTAGACATTATACTTATGCATTATTATTATTATTATTATTATTATTATTGGTGAGTCTCATTAAATTCTCATTAGTCTAATAGTTTCTGTACTGTTTATTATACTTCTTATATTCATATATATATATATATATATATATATATATATATACATTTGACACATATATACACACACACATATATATATATGTGTGTGTGTGTATATGTGTCAAATGTCAAATCGATGTGTATATATACACATACACACATATATTAAATAAACTCTTTTGTTAGATGCAATTAATCGTAATTAATCTTGATTAAACGATTTGAGAGCACTAATATATATGTGTGTTTGTGTATACTATATATATATTTATTTAAAAAAATATATATATTCACAGAAGTTCATATTTACAGATTTAAAGAGGATACCATTCTGTAAAAAAGGACTCCCCAGAAGCCATACCGGCTTATAAATAGGGCCCTTCAAGACACATAGTCAGCACTAATAACAACAAATAATAGTCCACCCACCCAATACCCATCCACACCAACAACAACACCATTCACCACAAAATATCCTCCCACCAGCCAACATACATCACACATCTCATCCATCCCTCAAACAAAGTCCAATAATAGGGGTATTCAAACATCATAAAAAAGAAAGTCAGATAAGTCAATAAAATATGAAACCTTCAGCCTTATGGGGTCTATCATGCATAATGTTGTAACAATTTGTGTTTAAAATGCTTTTTAAATATATCAAGAGAAGGTATTTCCTTTATAGAATTGTCAATCTCATTCCAGATCCCAGGACCCGTACATGCTATACTAAAGCTAGTACACTTCAGCTTACGCCTTTTCCCTTGTAATAGAGTTCTCCTTCTAGTGTTATGGTCATGAGTAGACGAGGCAATTTATAAACTACGTTATACATAATACAAGCATTTTGAAAACTGTTGCACTCAGCGAGCTTCAAAAGCTTATACCTATAAAACAGCGGACCAGAGGGAGCCCGTGATATAACACGTATAACTTTCTTCTGTAGAATCTGCAATTTTTCAAGATGGCTTGGATACGTGTTACACCATATAATATTACAATAATTTAGATGTGATTCAAAAATGACCGATACAGTGTTAGAAGAGCATCAAAAGGAAGATCATATCTTAATTTATAGAACAGACCAACATATTTTGACAATTCCTTTGTTAAAAACTCTATATGTTGTTTAAAGTTTAAGGACTCCTCTAAATAAATTCCTAAGAATTTGATGTTCTCTACTCTTTCAATTACTTTATTATGCATTTTTATTTGTATCCTTTCAATGTTTGTATATATACTGTGTGTGTGTGTGTGTGTATATATATATATATATATATATATATATATATATATATATATATGTGTGTATATATATATATATATATATATATATATATATATATATATATATGTGTGTATGTATGTGTGTGTGTATATATGTATGTATGTATATGTGTGTGTGTATAAATGTGTGTGTATGTGTATATATATATGTGTGTGTGTGTGTGTGTGTATATATATATATTTATTTATTTATTTATTTATTTATTTATTTATTTATTTATTTATTTATTTATTTATTTATTTCATGAAAATGTCAAAAACGTAATAAAAAATGATAATATTCCTAATTATTAATTTGTTTGCTTAAATTGTTATTATTAAATTGTTTGCTTCCAAACGAACTCTGGTCGACTGAAATATGAACTCAACCTAAAACAGGAAGTGATGTCACAGGATGCGCCCCTGAAAAGCCCGAATGCTGAAGCGCACCCGTCTCTCCTCGTTCGCTACCGGCGTCAGAGCCGCGTCTCCTCAGATCTGTGTTTACAGCTGAGGAAAACAGATGCGAATATGCCAATAGTGTGAAACGCTCTTAAAAATATGCTTTATTTCTTTTATGGAAATTGCTTTATTTATTGTTCTGAGGTTTTGTGAGATTGGCTGTTTCAGCGTGTTCTGCAGACGTCACGAGTCTGAGATATTAAAGACTTTCTCACCCTGTCCTGTTAAACACGACACCATTATCTTCATCGCTCCTGAAGGACACACACGCGTGTAGTAAAGCTCATGTGAAGGACACACACGCGTGTAGTAAAGCTCATGTGACGGACACACACGCGTGTAGTAAAGCTCATGTGAAGGACACACACGCGTGTAGTAAAGCTCATGTGACGGACACACACGCGTGTAGTAAAGCTCATGTGAAGGACAGGGACGTGATAATGTGTTCAATCCTTCCTCTCATCCGCTCCTGTCACTCCTCTTCCTCTCTCGCTCATTATTGCGTAACCTCGCTAGTAATTTGTTCTAGTGTGAATCAGTGGAGTGTTGAAATCGTGCTGTTATGCAACGGCTCCGCTGTTAGACGTCTTTTGTGTTATTTGAGGTCAATTCAATTCACTTCACATTTACTTGTACAGCTCTTTTCACAGTACATATCGTTTCTAAGCAGCTTTACAGAAAGTTCATGAGTTCACATTACAGTTTACAGCGATCTGTTATCAGAGGAGACTGTCTAAGTGATGTATTTCAGGACAAATCAGCTGTTAGCTAAAAATGTACTAATTTAAACAATGTAATAATTTAATGCAGAAACACTGAGCTCATTGAAGTAATGAATACTTGTTTGTTAACTAATGATTATGACATTAATCAATCCTACATCATATCACTGTTTCTCTCTGTTGTTGTGCTGGGAATAAACTGATGAAAAATACAGTCTGATCGGTATAATGTGCCTCAGTAGAGACCCTGGATCACGTCACCAGTCTCGAGTCGCACGGGTATATCTGTGGCAATAGCCAACTATACATTGTATGGGTCAAAATGATAAATTTTTCTTTTATGCCAAAAATCATGAGGATATTAAGTAAAGATCATGTTCCATGAAGATATTTTGTAAATTTCCTACCGTAAATAATAAATATAGCAAAAATGTATTTTTGTGAATGAATGCAGCACAATCACGAATATAAATGGACAACTTTAAAGGAGATTTTCTCAATGTTTCGATTTTTTTTGCACCCTCAGATTCCAGATTTCGGCCAAATATTGTCCTATCCTAACAAACATACAGTACCAGTCAAAAGTTTGGAAACACTACTATTTTTAATGCTTTTGAAAGAAGTCTCTTATGCTCATCAAGCCTGCAGTTAAAAAAAAAAAAAAAAAAAAAAACCAGTAATATTATGAAATATTATTACAATTTAAAATAATGGTTCTCTTTTTTAATATACTTTAAAATGTAATTTATTTTTGTGATGCAAAGCTGAATTTTCATCAGCAAGTACTCCAGTCTTTGGTGTCTTATGATCCTTCAGAAATCATTCTAATATGCTGATTTATGATCAATGTTGGAAACAGTTGTGCTGCTTAATATTTTTTTATAACCTGAGATACTTTTTTCAGGATTATTTGATGAATAAAAAGTTAAAAAGAACTGTATTTATTTAGAATAGAAATCTTTCGTAACAATATACACTACCGTTCAAAAGTTTGGGAACAATAACTTTTTTTTTTAAAATAAATTAGTACTTTAATTCAACAAGGATGCGTTAAATTGATAAAAGGTGATGGTAACGATTTATATTGTTAGAAATGTTTTTATTTTGAATAAATGCTGTTTTTATGAATAAATGCTGTTTTTATGAATAAATGCTGTTAACGTTTTACTCATCAATGAATCCTGAAAAAAGTATTCCAAAAAAATATATTAAACAGCACAACTGTTTCCATCATTGATAATAACTGAGTATCAAATCAGCATATTAGAATGATTTCTGAAGGATCATAAGACACCAAAGACTGGAGTACTTCCTGATGAAAATTCAGCTTTGCATCACAAAAATAAATTACATTTTAAAGTATATTAAAAAAGAGAACCATTGTTTTAAATTGTAATAATATTTCATAATATTACTGTTTTTTTTTTTGTTTTGTTTTTTTAACTGCAGGCTTGATGAGCATAAGAGACTTCTTGCAAAAGCATTAAAAATAGTAATGTTTCCAAACTTTTGACTGGTACTGTACATCAATGAAAAGCTTATTTATTCAGCTTTCAGATGATGTATACATCTCAATTTCAGAAAATGGACCCATGTGACTGGTTCTGTGGTCCAGGGTCACATATAGTGTTGATAAGCATTAGTATAGATGATTTCTCACGCATCTCTCATCTCCAGACTCCTCAACATGCTTCATGTACGCTTTATATATACAGTATAACGTTTGTGTGAGTGAACATGCAGGTTATTCCAGGTCAGATGCGCTGTGCAGTTCTCACTTTGTTTTACAGTCGAATCCTCCTACATAGTTCATTCTTCTGTTAACTGTTGTTCATTATTAATTTAATGAACTGTAGCTCTTGGGATGTTGTGAGATCATTCGTGTCATTTACATATTCTGCTATAAGCCGATATATACGCACTCAATCTCCTCCAGTCCTTCTGTGTCTGATTGATATTTTAGTCTGTTTTATCCAGTAAAAGTCTTTTAGTGTAATTGTACAAACGTCCTCCTTCAGCTCGAGCTTCTCGTGTCTTTCTGTGTCAAATCTGATCTGATATTATCAAGGAAATGCATGAATAACTTTGATATTGTTAGTAATATTTCAGCTGGACTGAAGCAGGTTTACTTCATTATCCATCATCATTTATTATAAAACTCACGAGTATCAAATATGATCATCAGGCTTTTGAGGAAGGTTTATTTGTTCATCTCTCAATCATAATTGCATTATATCCTTTAAAAAGAGCTTTGATCATAAAACTAAGCATTTAAATATCATCTTACTACGACATATTATTGACAGATATTGATATTTTACAACCATTTTATGTAAGTATCATTGATTTACATTACAAGCATCAGAATTGAATCTTTTTGTCCATATGAATATCAGTTTTTCCTCCATATTCTCACTATATCATATTATATGAGCCATAAAATCCCGATGTATCAAAAATTATACTATAATTTTTTTTTTTACTGTTAATGTAATCCTTTCAGTTGTGAATGAGTACAAATGCCAGATATTTTTAATGTTTTCATCCACAAATGATATGTTCGAGGCTGTGCCGGACTGTAATTATTCCATCATTTGTCCTGTTTTAGCAGCAGAACATCATGTTTTCCGGGTCTGTCCTGATGATTTATCAGTTATCTTTATTAAACCACACATCAGTTGAACTGATGATCTCCTGCGTTTTCATTTCAGATCATCCAGAGATTTTACTCATTATATTACAGTTGATTTCTTTAGGAATGTATTACGTAAACAACAACAGTTACATAATTAATTTGGGATGATAACAATAATTACAGAATCAAAATGACTTGTAATGAAGGTCTGTTGTCTTTTGATACGTTATGTTCTTCATTTGAATGAATGAGAGATACAGCTTGTCCTGCTTTGTTTTATGAGGTTATTAATCTGCTTATTGATGTGTCGATATCTTGTGCTCGTCTGATCTCAGGTTTAGTTTAGATGCTTTTTCTAAGTTTTCATAACAGCCCGTTTCATAAGAGGATCAAGCCTGCGAATGTTCAGGCCGCCAGCCAGAGGATTTGAGTGTGTGTGTGTGTGTGTGTGTGTGTTTAAATCCCTCGCCTAGTTTATGGAGATGAATATTTACAAGTCTTAGTATTTCTCCCACTCGGTCTCGATAAGCATTTCCAAACCTCGTCTCTTTCTCTCTGGAAAATAATGTTCATTTGTCATTGCTGGTTTTTTTCCAGGTGCAGGTCAAAGGTCAGAAGATATTCAGGTCTCAGCCCAGACATCAATAGATGTCCTTTGATGAAATATTGGAATATGATTCACTTTAAAATAAGGGTTGAAACGTCCTTCTTTAATCTGGAAATAAACCCAAAAGATCCTCCTATATGACATGTGACGGGGGTTATGATGAAGCTGGTGTGAATATAATATTAAAGGGGTGGTTGATTATGATTTGACTTTTCTAACTGTAGTTAGTGTGTAATGTTGCTGTTTGAGCATAAACAACATCTGCAAAGTTACGACGCTCAAAGTTCAGAGCAAAAGGGGGATATTTGCTTGTAAAGAAATCGCTTTTTAAGGACTACAACAAACGGCTGGTAGAGACTACAGGACATTCCTCCCGGGTTAGTGACATCACCAACCCTAGAATTTACATAAACCCCGCCCCTGGGTTAGTGACATCACTAACCCTAGAATTTACATAAACCCCGCCCCTGGGTTAGTGACATCATGAACCCTAAAATTTACATAAACTCCACCCCCTGAACACGATTTATAGATGATCATGACAGAATATGCTAATCAATGACTAAAGATAACTACACATCAGCTTCATAAATTCATCAACTAACCGTTCAGAAATGTCCTGTTGCTTCTACATGTTGTCTCTTCTTCTAGAGTCTCTCCATCATTGTCTGACTCCGGTTTGAACATAAAAGGCTAAAAGTTTTTGACATTTTCAGTGCGTGTGTGTGTGTGTGAGGTAAAAGAACACAAGCTGTTGAAGCTCCGCCCCCTGTGCCGGGAGCAGCAGCTCATTTGCATTTAAAGGAACAGACACGAAACTGTGTGTTTTTGCTCACCCTCAAAAAGTGACAATTTTAACATGCTATATAAAAATATCTGTGGGGTATTTAGAGCTAAACCTTCACACACACACTCTGGGGACATCAGAGACTTATTTTACATCTGGTGAAAAGGGCATTTTACCACCGCTTTCAGTGAGTGTTTCAGTCTCGCGTGAGCAGCTCAGTTTAGTGTGGTCGTTGTCTAATGATGTTTGTGTGTGGCAGGAAAATATCTGGTTTTTGCTTAATGATGTGAAAAGATTAATGATTGTCTTAAGATGTTTGTGAGAGGGAAAAGAGAATATTAAAGCAATCAGACTGACAGGGTTTGTTATGTTGTATTTCAGGTTGTTGCGCCGCTGTTGAGTGTGTGTCACTGGACATTTTCATTTTAAAACAACATGAATATTTTCTTGACTGGTTTCATGAGATTTATTCTGTTATGGAATATATTTTGGGGGTACAGATTTGTCCCTAAAGTAAAGTTTTGTAAACCATCTCACACACACACACACACACACACACACACACACACACACACACACACACACACACACACACACACACACACACTTACTCTCTCTCACACACACATACACTCACATATTTATTTTATGGGAGATTTGATCTAATCTGTGACATATATATGATTTCATTATTTTCTATGTATTATGTGTTGTATTAGTATAATGCATTACTTTCACTTAACTCCTAAACACATTTAACCCTAAATAAATAAATAAATAAATATATTTCAAAAATCCTCAATATCGCCACAAAACGAATTACTAACTCCAACCTACATATGGTCATGCAGATTAATATGTTTATGATCACTAATAAACAGCCGATATCCTAGTAATGTATGCATGATAATAAGCACCTAGTTAATAGTGAGAATTGGCCCCTAAACTAAAGTGTTTCCTCTTTATTTATTTGTTTGTTTCATGGATGTTACAATTATATGGAATTTTCAATTCTTTTAAGGAAGTTACATTCGTCCATGTTCTGTGGTTGTAAATATAGGTGTCATTTGTGTTTTAACAACGTTTAGCTCCGAATACTGATCCGGGAAGTTTGAATCTGTGAATATTGCCAGCTTCACTGAACTGAGTTTAGCACGACCGCATTTCTTTATATTTGAGTCCAAGTTCAAACACTATTAAATGTTCCATTAACGTACGAGCTCTGAAACACTGCCAGTGGGAGTGTGTGTGTCCGTGCGCACAACAGGGTTTGTGATGGAACGCAAAAGTTTTGCGAGAGAATGCAAAAGATTTGAAAAATAGTTTTTTCTCCCATCCACAATGTCCCGTACTAAACAATGATTGTGTGGAAAGTGCTCTTTTTTTTCCGCTCTTCTCCTGCTGGTCATGAGTCTGTGTTGTCATGGTAACACAGCATCTGTGTGTCTGATGCTCCTGCCGGAAACTGATATTCTCTCTCTCTCTCTCTCTCTCTCTCTCTCTCTCTCTCTCTCTCTCTCTCTCTCTCTCTCTCTCTCTCTCTCTCAGGATCTGAAGAAGGTGCTGTCGTTCCCTCCGTATCCGGGAGAGTTCCTGCATCCGGTGGTTTACGCCTGTACGGCTGTCATGCTCCTCTGTCTGTTTGCCTCCATCATCACCTACATAGTGCACCACAGGTAGGGCATTAAAGAGCCCCTATTATGATATTTTAAAGGTTCCTAATGTTGTTTTGGCGTCTCCTACAACAGGTTCACACGCATCAAAGGTCAAAAACACTTTAATGTCCTCATAATCTCCACTGCACATCAGCTCTTCTCTCTCAGAGTCTGAAACGGTTAGTTTGAAGATTCAGTCTCTCTAAACTCCGCCTCTCTGAGAGCTGCTCTGCTCTGATTGGTCAGACGGCCTAGTCTGCTGTGATTGGTCAGAAACCAAACGCTCATTATCATATCTGAATTTCAGCTCTTCCTCAGAAATTGATACACAGTGATACGAACAGTAAAGATCTGCTTTAAAGAGCACACATTCTGCTTTTTTCTCCATGTTCATCTTTCTCCAGTGTGTAATGTTGCTGTTTGAGCATGAAAAGGGGAGTTCTTCTCTATATCAGTGTCAGTGTTTCTGAACTCCCTGAAACGCCTTCATTGTAGTCTTGAGTTTCTTCCGGAACAAACACGTCACAATATTCCTCATTATAATAATTAATACGCAGAATAAAGGGGCGGGGCCTGGTTGAGTTAGTTAATAGTGTGTTGAAACCAAAGAAAAATATGGACGTGGTGTCCATGATGTGACCCGTAGTGTTTCTGAAGAGCATTTTTGAAGCCCAAAGTGGGCGGAGCCGGCCGTCACCATCTTGGCAGCGCGTCACTCCCGGATAAACGAAAATGTGCAGCGAGGCGGATTAGCTGAGGTGACGCGACAGCAGACAAACGGCTAGTAGTGACATCAGCGGCAATCCACCTGTCACTCAAGTGTCCACGGCCTTAATTATGCAGAACTTTAAGGCTTAATATAATTTAAACGGATGAGTTATAAAAAAAATAATCACCCCCTCACAGTCGTCATGAAGAGCAAAATTAGCTATATAGACCAAAACCACTTTTTGCACCAGGCTGTAAACATGTTTTTTTTCTGCTGTAAATTTGGGCATTTTAACATGGAGGTCTATGGGATCGAGTCTCTTCTGCAGCCGGGCTCTAGTGGCCAGTCGATGAACTGCAGTTTAAGTCACTTTAGTGTTGGACTCAAGAGAGAGACCGCTTGGTTGAAACTGGTGGTTATGGAAAGGGGCGGGACATTTCCCCAAACACGCTCGAAGCGCTCGACCAATCACAACACACTGCTCCAGCCGACCAATCAGAGCACAGTATGATTTTCAGAAGGCGGGGCTTCATAGAGACAGGAAGTAAACAGAGCGTTACTGACAGACTGGGAAGAGAGGAGCCGCAACAATGGAGAATATGAGGAAAATAATCAACATTCAAGCAGAAAAACCTGTTCTAGAAGAAGCAAGACTTTGTAAAAGGGCATAATAGATCGTCTTCCAGTTTGTTGTGAATGTGCTGGTGAATAAGGCTGTGACTCACACACACACACACACACACAAGAATAGTTCAGCTTTATTGATCTTCCATCATGAAGACACTCATGAGTCAGAAGTGGACGTCTGTCAGATTTCACACACTGTCACGACTCACACTTCTGATCCACAGCTTTCGTCTCAGTTAGACGTTTGTTTTCCTCAGACTGTGAGTCAGGCATATCTCGTGTGTGTGTGTGTGTGTGTGTGTGAGCTGTAGATGTAGATTCCTTCATTTACAAGCCAGACTCTTGAGATGAAATCAGTCCATCATCAGGGCTTCGGGGAAATCACACTCCAGCCACAGAATCGTGTCATCTTTTCTCCGGCTATCCGCAAATGAATCTTTATTGAGTTCTCTAGGAAACCTCTGGGGCTAATGTGTCTCTTTAAGAGATTTAATCATCATGTTGTGGGCTGAAGTTCAGCACACACACTTATAACGTCTTCTTGACTGTGTTACACTACGCTGCATGTGAATAAGATGCTGGTATTTGAGCTGGCATGAAGAATGTAGAAATGGTGCTTTTGTTGTGTGAATTCAGCCCTCAGTTTCTGCATAAACTTGAATCAGTTTGCCTGATTTCATGATCTTTTTTGTCTTTGAAGTATGAAATTATGAAACATTTACACTAGCGTTTAAAAGTTTGGGGTGAGAACGACTCAGTGAACACATTTATAATGTTAGAAAAGATTCTTTTTCAAATAAATGCTGTTTTTTTTAACTTCCTATTCATCAAAAAATCCTGAAAAATAAAATGTATTACGATTTCCACAAAAACATTGTGATAATCATAAATGCTTCTTGATCATCAAATCCTCATATTAGAATGATTTGTGAAGGATCATGTGACTCTGAAGACTGGAGTAATGATGCTGTTGATCACAGGAATAAATGACACTTTACTGTATATTCACATAGAAAACAGATGATTTACATTATAATAATATTTCACAATTTTTACTGCATTTTTCTCAAATAAATGCAGCCCTGATGAGCAGAAGAGACTTATTTCAAAATCATAAAAAAATCTGACCGACCCCAAACTTTTTAAACCATAATGTATATTAAATATATGATAAGGCCAGTGAAGTAAGTCCGCCTGTGAGTCTATAAAGGGAAAAGCCACAGTTGATGTCACAGTTGTGCGTCTGACAGGCGTATCCATCACAGCATGATTGTGTTTGGCTGCGGATCCTGCCAACTTTATCAAGAGTGTAAGTGGAAATGCTGTGAGACCTATTTAAAGTCCATCACATCGTTTCTTCCTGCAGGCTTGAGTCTCTCTCTCACACACACACACACACACACACACACACACACACTGGAGTGATGCCAGGTTGGAGCTCGTGACCCAGAGAGACTCTCTTGCTCTTTCAGTCGAGCTGAGCTCATGATTTATGGCTCTGAGAGAAGAAATCTGTTCCTGAACTTACAGAGACAGCGTTTTAATGCGTCGTGGGCTGCGGGTTCATGGGGTTTTTATAATGACTTTTAATTTAAGCTAAGCTGTGAGAAACTGGCCGTCTGGATCTACTCGCTCCGAGAGGAAATAAAAAGGAGAGCGAGTGATTTCAGATTGTAAAATTTGTAAAAAGATGTTGTGCTCATGGGGACCCAGGTTTGAGTGTGTGTGTGTGTGTGTGTGTGTGTGTGTGTGTATATATATATATATTATATATATATATATATATAATAAATAAACGTACTAAAACATTCAATTCATTGCATTTTATAATACATTTTAATATATATATATATATATATATATATATATATATAAAAATAAACATATATATATATATATATATATATATATATATACTAAATATTTTTTTTGTTTATTGGTTTTATGTATGTTTTGTTTAATATTTTATTATATATTTTATTATACTTTTTTTTTCAAAAATAAAATAAACATACTCAAATATATCATAAAATATAATAAAAAAGTATTTAATATTTTAATATTATGTTTTTATTTTATATATTTTTCTACAAATAATTATTTATAATATATGTGTGTGTATATATTATAAATAATATAAACATACGTTCTAAAATATTAAAAAATACATATATTTTATTGTATTTTATTAGATATTTTATTTAATTTTATATTTATTTTTTATTAAAAAGCATATGTAGGCTACTAAAATATAAAAGACAAATAATTAAAAAAAAAAGTATTATTACTTTTGTTTTGAGTTATATTTCTATAACCCTCTCTTATGATGTGAAATGATGTATTTGCTGCAGCTCTGGTGTGTTTATGTCCTGATGACCTGTACGTCTCTTATGCACTCAGAGGCACATTTAGGGATTTAATCCGGTTTCCACATGTTGACCATATGTTGTGTGTGTGTGTGTTTTATCCTGCTTTCCCAGTACAATCCGGATCAGTCGTAAGGGATGGCACATGCTTCTGAACTTCTGCTTCCACTCGGCCCTGACGTTCGCTGTGTTCGCTGGAGGCATCAACCGAATCAAACACCCCATCATCTGCCAGGCCGTGAGTCTTCTCATCTCTCCCTCTCAGATCGGCTCTTTCAGTGCATTGCCGGCCCTAGAAATCGATTATTCATGTGTAGCGGTGTGTGTACGGAGCTCGCTGCTTCATAACTCGCTGTGTGTGTGTGTGTTCATGTTTTTCATGCACTCGTCCTCTGACCTTAATGAAAACACGTTACACACTTGAAGTGATCTATACAGACCTTCACGTATGTGCACTTTAGATGCTGTTGTGCCTTCAGGGGCTCTCAGCGGCTCTTTCAGACTCTTCTCGTGTGCAGCGCTGACGGGCTTCGGTCATTGTGTAGATGACGGCATTTCATCCCACATTATGCACTAAAGAATTAAAGTTTGGGTCAGTGGGGCGCTGTAGGTTTCTATAAGTGCGGCGTCTTCATTCGGTCCTGAACGCTGCAGGCTTCACATCAATCTCGTATTGTAGAAGATACAATATTAAAATCTACACTTGTGTGAATTTCATTGCTTTTTAATTCTACTTTATTGAATGCGAATTTGCATCCTGTTACTCATAATCAAATCAAATTCAGTAATTTACTAACATTATATAACGTTTGCATGCTTTATAGAGTGCTCAAGTCACTAAAGATGCACTGATATTACAATTCTGACTGGTATAATAAGCTGATTATGATTTTTATGTTATGGCCAATAACCTATAGTAAATTTGCATCCTGTTTGCTGATCATATTCAAATCAAATTCAGAAATTGTAGTTTAGACATTTACAATAACATTTTGAATGGTGCACAATCCTGAATTAAACATGCATGTGACCCACTAACAATTTTTAGCATTTTATAACATTTGTATGATTTTTTTAGAGTGATAAATTCTCTAGAGATGCACTGATATTATAATTCTGACTGGTCTAATAAGACAGTATAATTTTTATGTAATGGCCAATAACTGATAAATGTCCTATAGTAAAAATCTATGCTTTTTTGAATGGAGAAAATGTCTTTATTGCATTAGATGAGTCAAAAATCTCAAAAATTAAGTTACTGGTTAATCATTGGATTCTGATGATTAAAAGAGGATTTATTGAAGAGAATTTGTGTGTGATTTAACAAGCAGTATTGCTTATATGCTTTTAATGAGAGAGTGCTGTATCTTTGTATCTTAGTTAGCTCTAAATGATGGCAAAAGTCATTTCTAAATGGGTGGCAAAGAGTGTAAATATCTGATAAATTGATAACACAGCGCCAATATTATAAATATATTGCACAGTGGTGCCATTCTGATAGTTAAGATGATTTAGTCTGTGAATATGATGTTTGATTGGTTAGTTGAGAGGTTTGTGTGAGGGGTTTGATGTATTTAAGAGCTGGTCTTTAATTTTTCACTTTGAATGTGCTGTCTGTCTTTAAAAGAGCTCACCAAGGCTGCATTTATCTCATCAAAAATATTTACAGTAAAAATACAATAAAAATTGTGAAATATTATTGCAGTTTAAAATTGCTGTTTTCTATCTGAATATATTGTAAATTATAGTTTATTCCTTGAAATAAGTCTTTTCTGCTCACCAACACTGCATTTATTTGATGAAAAAAAAAAAATACAGTAAAAAAAACTGTAAAATTGTGAAATATTGCAATTTAAAATAGCTGTTTTCTATCTGAATATATTGTAAATTATAGTTTATTCCTTGAAATAAGTATTTTCTGCTCACCAACACTGCATTTATTTGATGAAAAAAAAAAAAAATACAGTAAAAAAAAACTGTAAAATTGTGAAATATTGCAATTTAAAATAGCTGTTTTCTATCTGAATATATTGTAAACTATCATTTTTTCCTTGAAAGGAGTCTTTTTTTGCTCGCCAAGGCTGCATTTATTTGATCTAAAAAAAGTAAAGTAAAAAAAATGCAGTAAAAATTTAATATATTGTAAACTGTAAATGTATTCCTGTGATCAAAGCTGAATTTTTAGCATCATTTATTCCTGTGACCAAAGATGATTTTTTTTTTTTTTTTTTTTAGCATCATTACTCCAGTCTTCAGTGTCACATGATCCTTCAGAAATATTTCTTGATCATCAGATCATCATATTAGAGTGATTTGTGAAGGATCATGTGACACTGAAAACTGGAGTAATGATGCTGAAAATTCAGCTTTGATCACGGGAATAAATTACACTTTAAAATGTATTCACATAGAAAACCTCAAATTTAATTTCTAATAACATTTCACAATTTTTACTGTATTTTTGATCAAATATATTCAGGCTTGGTGAGCAGAAGAGACATTTCAATATCATTACATTTGCATGCGATTGATCTCGTTGTTCTGGTCGGATGTCTCTGGGTTTGTCGGGGGGTTTCTGCAAGGGTTCAGTGTCGCGGCTCAAGGTCGTTCTCAGATTTATATTTATTCATCTTCATGTGTTTCATCTGAGAGGGATGTAGAGAAGCCGGATTTGATTGGCCGAGTAACGGATGACATGGGAAAGTGTAATCTGTGTAATGGGAATGCGTCGTCAGTCAGTGTCTCCTGATGATATGGATCTGGGGTTTATCCTTCTGGGTAATTTCACACGAGTGTGTGTGAACATGTATGTTGTTTTCTCGCACCACGCGGATCCCCAGACGAGAAATATATGATTATTATATTTGCTGTCTCTGCAAACTTCAAAAAAAAAAGATATTTAGTCAAGATTCCCGCTGAATATTTGACAGCGCAGCATTTCATTTAGAGACGGGAACTGTATATAGTTATATGTTCAGCTGAGCGAGCTTAACGTTGATCTGTGTGTGTTATTGTAGTGTCATTAGGATACAATTCCAGGTTTTATTTTAATAGGCCTGGCTGTTTAATTGGCCTTGAGATTATTAAGATCAGTCACCATTTCAGTTATTTTATGCGTCTCATTTTCCATTAGATACATCCGGTTCAGTGGTCATGAGACACGTTACGCAACATTAATGTCACTGTCATTCCAGCCTGATGTGTTTCATGTATTTGATTTGAGAGATAACAACCAAAGGCACAATTATCACTAATCAAAGCTGTTAAAGAGGCAATTACGTCTGTCCCATTTGCTTTCATTAGGCTTTGCTATCATAAATCTGTGATATACTGTATATACTACTACTGTTAAACGTTTGAGGTCAGTGCGATTTTTTTTAATAGTGTTGAAATTAGTCTCTCCTGCTCACCAGGGCTGCATTTATTAGATCAAAAATACAGTAAAAATTGTGAAATATTATTCCAATGTAAATCAGCTGTTTTTTATGTGAATATACAGTAAAGTGTAATTTATTCCTGTGATCAAAGCTGAATTTTCAGCATCATTACTCCAGTCTCCAGTGTCACATGATCCTTCAGAAATCACTCTAATATGATGATTTGATGCTCAAAATACAGTTATGATTATTATTCTGAATATGTTTATGGAAACTGTGATACGTTTTATTTCTCAGGATTCTTTGATGAACAGAAAGTTCAAAAGAACAACATTTATTTGAAATATAACGTTTTAAATGTCTTTACTGTCACTTTTTAATGCATCAATTTAATTTAATTAAAAGTATTATTATGAGCATATTCATGTACTATGGTATTTTACATGATACTTCAATATGCTTCTGAAAATAGCATGCTTCAGTTTTATCTTGAATTGTTTCAGTGTGTTTTGCGCCTCAAACACTGTTCTCTGTGTGTGTGTGTGTGTGTGTGTGTGTGTGTCTGTGTTTCAGGTCGGGATCGTGTTGCATTACTCGTCTCTGTCCACTATGCTCTGGTTGGGTGTAACGGCACGAAACATCTACAAACAAGTGACCAAGAAACCCCAGCAAGCTCAGGACGGAGATCACGCGCCGCCTCACCCCAAATCCCCCATGCTGAGGTACGAACCGTCGGAAACACACGTCTGCTCGACTCCAGGTTTCACTGAGACGTTGTTCTCTGGTTATGACACTCTCAGAGTTGATTTGAACACATTAGCCGCTTGGTGCTTGACATTATTCTGAAGAGAAGGAGATGAAGCTCTTCCAGCATCAGGATGGTGATTGTGACCTTAACATTAACCTTCTGTCAGTGTCAAGATGATAAACACTGGGCACATTCTACATGTGAATAAAGCAACCGGAGAGAGAATAAGAGTGAGATCACAGTAGCCGTGTTTCCATTACCCTTCAAATTGCGCAAATTGAAAATACGCCCAATGGAAACACGTCAATTTCGCAAAAACTCCCATTTATCGCAAAAAAGTTTTCCCGCTCGCATGAGGAGGTTTTTCAGGCAATTCGAAAAAAAGGAATATTTCACAAATCTGCAATGGAAACAGTTTTTGTGCATTTACAGTCAGCTGACGTAGATGACGCGGTGTGTTTGGACAGAATACGAGACAGAGTTCTTTATTAAACTCATAAAAGACAAAAGAATTACAGGAATACTGGATTCTAAACCTCAAATAAATGCCACAATCAAGACCTGGAAGCAGATCTGAGGGAGAAACACCCAGAAACTCCTCATATGTGCCGCTCACAAGTATAAGGGTCTTTCCTCACCATTAATGCTTGGATAACACACATACATCTCCTTCCATTAATAATAATAATGTCTAGTGCGGTACGCGGCTGTGATGTATATAAACCTACCAACGTCCGTCGCCATGATTTCTGGAATGATTATCGCACGAGGAAAAAAATATGTTTTAGTCGCATAACATCGGTTATGGAAACACCTTCATTTCGCAATCGTTTTTTATCGATATTTAGAAACAATCGCAAAAGTTTTGCGCAAATCTGTAATGGAAACGCCCCTAGTGTCTCATAACTTCATCACACACTGATTTGTGTCTAAAGTAGTTATCTTCACCCTTGGGCTGGCCAGTGTACGGTAGTTACCGTTTACACCGCGGTAGAGCTGTCGATGAGTAGGTGTGCTTGTTTTATAGTTTAATTGTTGAGTTTAGTTGTCTACGGTTGTTTAACACACAACTTTGTACGTTAATAACAATTTATTAGGGCTGTCAAGCGATTACATTTTTTAATCGTAATTAATCACAAATTAATTGCACAGCAAATTTGGCTGAGAAATGACCCCCAAATGATCATTAAGTCATTATTGTGTAGCCTGACGTCGCCAGACTCAGACTCTAGTCAGAATGTGAGTCTGATCTGCTCCATTGGACTGTGATTATGGGGTGTTTCAACCGAACCAGGAAGGAAAATACCTCTG
>NC_140225.1:1335000-1352500 GCF_951802725.1 Rutilus rutilus
AATCAGACGCTGTGTTCTCAGCTTCAGCATGAAGAACGAGTGAATACGAGTGTGTTTGTGTGTGTCTGCAGGTTTTATCTGATCAGTGGAGGAGTTCCCTTCATCATATGTGGGATCACAGCAGCGATCAGCATGGAGAACTACGGGAGTGGAGAGCAGACGCCGGTGTGAGTATAGAGGACTTGGTCTTCATTACATGTTTATCGTGTTCAGTGTCAGTTGTATGTGTTAAAGTCCGCATGAAAGGGAAGTTGTGCTGGTCTTTTCTCGTATATCCCAGTGAAACGCTTCTTTAACGAGAACAAATGTGGGCGGGGCTTGATTTTGTCCGTGGGGAATTGATTGGATGGTTGTGGTTTGCTATTGGCTGATCTCATATGAGTGACAGGTGGTCCCGCCCACATCATCAGAGAGAGAAGAGATGCTGCAAGAGGAACTTATTCTGATTTAAGATTGTTAAAGCTACAAAATGTAAAAAAAAATAATGACGTATGAGACTAGCAGTGAGCGAGATCAACATTAGAATAACATACTGATCATATTCTAACATTTCATCATGTTGAGCTGTATAACATTGATTAGTTTTATGTACATTTGCTCACCTGTCTAATAAAGCTCATGCAAGAGCGGCGTCTCTGTCAAGTGGAAGTTAGCCGCGGACGCTAGCTCTCGCCATCTCGAAAACGCCACGCTGATATTGATCCTTGTTTTAGTTCTCCTTCTGTCCCAAAGTCTGCTTGCCATGATCCATAATGTCTGAACGAAACAACAACAGCATAAGCGTGCGCTAGACGTAACGCAGTTGTCCACGTCTGTCGCCATGGTTACTATGGCAGTACGAGCGGAAACCAGGGATAACACGGATATTACGTCATTGACAGGCGACAAGTGAACAGGGACGAGCCATTATTTAAAATTGGACTTTCCCTGAAATTAAAAATCTTTGGGAACTTTTGGGATATTGTAAGGACACAACAGCAGGAAATATATCACACTGTGCAAGTGATTTTTGGATATTTTATTACCCAAATCGGTAACACTTTATAATAACTGCACGCTATTAATCATTAGTTAAGCATTAATGAACAGTTAATTCATCATTTATAAAGCATTAATAGACACTTACACTTTCTAAGTGATCTTATGAATCAATGACAACACCTAAATAACTGGTTTTTAAATAATGCAATACTACAATAAATTGATCATTAATAAATTATGAAAATACAATTATTAAACACATTATAGATATGCTTATAAATCAAGAAAAAAGCATTTATAGCTGTATTTATAAACTGCTTATTAATGTCTATTAATGCTTTATAAATGATGAATTAACATACTAATGCTCAACTGATGATTAATAGTGTGCAGTTATTATAAAGTGTTACCCAAAAATCGTACATATTGTAGCTTTAAAACAATAATGATGTGCACCGATAAATGAGGAGCTCTTTTCCAAAATGCTATAAATATGTTTAAATAGTTTTCAGGAAAAAAAATTTTTTTACCTAGACCCACACATTTTGTGAATATTCAATTTATGCGTCGAAGCGTAGCCAAATGTGTCGTCCTAGTTTTTGATACGCGCCGATGCACGCAATACTATGCGTTGTCAGTGGGGGCGACATTGCAAGTATTGTACATTAATTCAAGTATATTATGTTTACAGAAGAAGGTTTGAATACAATGGCGGGCGAAGAGGAAAAATTATGCGAGTTTATACGTATACATCCGCATTTATATGACAGTTCATCTCAATTACACCCCAATAAAAAAGCGTTGGAAAAAAATGCCTGGAGAGAGGTTGCAACCGCGATGGGAAAGACGGTAGATAAGGTGAAAACGGACTGGAAAAGTGCCCGTGACAAATTTACTAGGGCACACAAAAAGTGGAAGGTGGCGTGCAGAAGTGGTGCGGGGCAGCTAAGTTTCGGCTACCCAAAAGTATTGACTCAACTTAGCTGGTTGAGTGAATTCATAAAGCATAGGACTACAGTCTCAAATGTTTCTCTACTACCCCCTGTTGCGTGAGCGGTGTATTGCATTTCACGCATCGGCCGTGACGCTTGCGTCTGCTTGTGTCTACTGTTTAGACTATGAAAGGGAGCGCGTCGCTCGCGTTGCTTGCTCGCGTTGACTATGTAACAGCCCTAAAGACGCGTTTACGCGCATCTGGAGGTCCTGCGGGGCGAATGAGGCGTTTAGCGCGGCGCGGACACGCGAATGAGGCGAATTGAGCGTCTGGTGCGATACGCGCGAGTGATTTGAGGGTGAGGGTGAGGGTGAGGGTGAGGGTGAGGGTGAGGGTGAGGGTGAGGGTGAGAGAGAGAGAGAGAGAGAGAGAGAGCGAGAGAGAGAGAATTCTGATTAGTCCAGAGGATGTATCGCGTTTAGGCTAAAAATAGGTTCGGCACTTATCACGGTTTGGAAAGGAATCTTGCAGGACATTTTAAACAAGGAAACATAACGATTTGGCATGCAACTGTAAGGGTGGAATTCCTGCAGTGGTTCAAGCTGCAAGAACTGCCGAATGACTAAAGAAACGTTATTGGCAAGATGGTAGAAAACTGCACATTTCTAGTCTTTAACCACCCACTGCCACTTATACCAACGACGGAAATAAGTGCAGTTACAATAGCTAAATATGTGGGAGAGCGTTGCTATAGATAGTGACAATATTGTATTGCAATATGTAGCACTTCAAAGTCAATATCAAATCAAAACTAGTTAGCACATTAGTTGCAATTGAAAAGGTTTAATGACAAAATATGGTTATGGTTACACTTAAAATAGTTACAAAATATATGTATGAAATGATGATAACTTATATTATTAAATGTACCCAGCATATATGAAAAATGTTACCTGAGAGAGAGAGAGAGAGAGAGAGAGAGAGAGAGAGAGAGAGAGAGAGAGAGAGAGAGAGAGAGAGAGAGAGAGAGAGAGAGAGAGAGAGAGAGAGAGAGAGAGAGAGAGAGAGAGAGAGAGAGAGAGAGAGAGAGAGAGAGAGAGAGAGAGAGAGAGAGAGAGAGAGAATTTTTTTTGAATTTGACAATCCTTTTATTACAAAAATATCATGGCAAAAAAATATTCACAAAAACAAATCACATATTTTTCGATTTGATAAAAAAATCTTACTTCAACACTTCTGAGATAACCAGTTCATTATCAACTAATGAACACAGCACATTATCACAGCACCACTCAATTTCAAAAATATTCAATGTACTCATCAGTTTATAAAAATTAAACTCAATTACAAGTCGTGATTTTACCATTTTTTTAAAAGCTGTTACAAGTTCTTGTTCTCCTTTCTGTTCAATTTTATTTCTCCTAGTTATGTAAATGGCTAATTTTGCAATACCAACAATAAAATTAAGCAACTGACATTTGTATTTTTTCTTAATGGTATACATACAACCAAGAATAAAATCCTGCTTCGTAAAACATACCTCAAAAGATTCAAAAAGAAACTCCAGAAGACTAAACAAAAACGGAAGTCTGTTACAAAACATAAAACAATGAAACACAGTTTCCCTTTCACTGCAAAAAGGACAATCCTCACTTACATTTGGGTTCAACATTGCCACAAAAGAGTTAACTGCTATAGCGCCATGGAGTATCCTCCATTGAAGATCACCAACTCTTTTAGGTAACGGAGGTTTGTACAAAATCCTCCACACTGGTTTTGTTTTTTCAGTGATCTCTAAAATGTCTCTCCAAACAGTATCACTTCTATTTAACCATTTAATATTCGTCACTTTAACAATACTTCTATACAATGCTTTCCCTTTAACTTCAAAGAAATCAATTTGCACATCAATTTCCTTCTTCAACATGGGATTAATGTCATTAAATGAAGAAAGATCAGGTACAATACTTATATCTGGGAAAAAATCTTCACAATCTGGAAATATACATTTCTTATTGTACTCATCAAGTAAAACTCTTTCTTGTACATTCAAAGCCCCCTGCAGTTTATCTAAAAACCGTTTAATGTATCGTGCAGATTTTACCTTTAAAAAGGCTGAAACTGCTTCTACATCATTAAAATCAGACCCGGCCTTATTTATAATGTGTTTCAACTGTAGAGATCCACTTCTATACAACAAAACCTTAAGACCTGGTATTTCGTCACCAGATACATCGAAACGTGCTCCGCACACAATGGGCTCTTCGAGTAGCCAGTACAGGGACATTAAAGGTTCCATCCATTGAGGCTTAAACAGACTCCATATTTTAAAGAGACTTCGATAGAAGGCAGGAACTCCTCTAAAATCTAATTTTTTAGAGTCCATTAAAAACAACACATTGTCCAGGCCAAGTCCACTTATTCTTCGCAAAATGCATTGAGCCACTGGTCTCCATACCAGTCTTTCAGATCCTAGAATTAACTTCTGCAAAAACTGAAGACGATAAGCAGCACATCTACTTGACAAATGCACTAGACCTTGGCCTCCATCTTCTTTAGCCAGAAACAAAACGCTTTGAGGGATCCAATGCAAATTGTCCCAGAAAAAGTTCACTGTTTCTGTTTGAATGTTTGCTAAGAGACCAACCGGAGGGTCGACGCATGCAAGTCTATGCCACAGGGAAGAAGCCGCAAGATTGTTGATAATGAGTGTGCGTCCTTTAAAAGACAACTGAGGAAGCAGCCATTTCCATTTTTTCAAACGTCCAGTTACTTTATCTGCCATTCCTTCCCAGTTCTTCTGCATAAAGGCTTCATTGCCTAAGAAAACACCAAGATACTTTAGCCCATCTTTTTTCCATAATAAGCCTCCTGGTAGAATGGGATTTCCTCCTTCCCATTTTCCAATCAATAAAGCATCACTTTTCCCCCAATTTACAATTGCTGATGAAATATCCTTAAAATCATTAACAATCTGTCGTAACATTTCAACATCATCATCATCATTTATAAAAGCAATTACATCATCAGCATATGCAGATAAATGGAAAGCATTATTACACTGTGGCAATGTTAAACCCTTTAACTTATTTCTTAACATGGACAACAGTGGTTCTATAGCCAGCACATATAATAGCCCAGACATGGCACAACCTTGCCGAACCCCTCTCTGTACATTAAAGGGAGCACACAAACTACCATTAATTTTAATAACACTCTCAATGTCACAATACATTGTTTTAATCATATCAATAAATCGTGAATTAAAACCAAAAACTTCTAAAGTATGCCACAAATAAAGGTGTTCAACCCGATCAAATGCCTTCTCTTGGTCTAGAGAAATAAGGCCAATGTTTACACCAAACAGCTTTGAAACTTCTAAAACATCTCTGATTAAAGTTATATTATCAAAAATCGATCTATTTGGTATACAATATGTTTGATCGTAGTGTATCACCTTCCCTATTATTTTACTCAATCTTGTAGCTAATGTCTTAGACAAGATTTTATACTCTGAACACAGGAGAGAAACAGGCCTCCAATTTTTTATATTCTGAAGATCACCTTTTTTGGGCAATAAAGTGATAACTGCCCTTCTGCAGCTAAGGGGAAGAAAACCATTAGTAAGGCTTTCATCAAACACCACTAAGAGATCTTCTCTTAAAACGGGCCAGAAAGTTTTATAAAATTCAATGGGTAACCCATCAATCCCGGGAGATTTCCCATTCTCCATGCCCATCATTGCTGTATAAAGTTCTTGCTCTGTCAGAGGTAGTTGCAAACTCTCATTGCTCTCTTCATCAAGTTTTGGCAGACCTTCAAAAAAACTACTAATAGTCATCTTTTCATTTATCAGATCAGCTGTATACAATTTCTTATAAAACTGCACAGCAACTTCTCTTATCTCAGAAGTTTTAGTTAATTCCTGTCCTGTATCAGAGACCAAGGAATGAATTATTCTGCTTTGACTATTTTTTTTCTCCATACTGAAGAAAAATTTAGAAGGTGCATCCATTTGTGTGATATTCTGGAAACGTGAGCGAACCAGCGCTCCCTGTGCCTTAATGTCCAACAGGTTTGCCAATAAAGTTTTCTTTGATGTCAGAGCTTCAATGTGTTCTTTTTTGCCTGTAGATGCAGACAAACTGTACAAATCAACTATCTCAGTCTCTAGAGTCTTCAATGATCGAGTTATTTCTCTTGTAACATTAAGAGTGTATTGCTGGCAAAAGTTTTTGATTTGTATTTTCCCGCAATCCCACCACTGTTGCAGAGAGCTATATAAATACTTTTGCTGCTTAAAAACATCCCAAAAAAAAACAAAAGAATCTTTGAAATGTTTATCATCAAGCAAAGATGTATTAAAATGCCAATAGGCACTGCTTGACTTCACACAACTTACTAAAACAGAACAAAGAACTGCACTGTGATCTGAAAATCCTACAGGATTAATTTGACAAAATTTGAAAATATTGAGCTGGTGCTTAAAGGTGTAAAACCGATCAAGACGTGCCAAAGACAACGAATTATCTTTACAATGAACCCATGTATATTGCCTTAATTTTTTATGCATTTTTCTCCATACATCACAGAGATCAAAAGTTTGAACGAGTTGTTTAATAACTCTTTGAGATGCACCATGCGGTTCTAAATGATTTCGGTCTACTTTATCATTCTCAGTACAGTTAAAATCTCCCCCTAAAACTAAGAAATCATCTGTACTTAGGCTTTTCAAAGTAGTGTTGACTAAATTTAAGAACAAAACTCTTTCCACTCCACTATTAGGAGCATAGATATTTAAAAAAACCATAACAATTTTTTCAAATTTAACAATAACTTTTAAAAAGCGACCTTTTTCAATTTCAACAGATTCAAAAGATACTGGAGTCATATTTTTAGAAAATAAAACTGCAACCCCTCCACTTACAGAGGATTTGTGACTAAGAAAAAGTTGACCTTCCCACTCTCTTTTCCAGTCCACCTCATTTCTTTGATCACTATGCGTTTCTTGTATAAACATGACATCAACAGACTTCTGATTAATATATTCATACAACATCATCCTTTTACGAACATCTCTAGCTCCATTTAAATTGAGAGTTCCAATTTTTAGCTGACTCATAGTTTTATTTAGGTTCAGCAAGAAACTCAGATGGGAAAAGACAGAGATTATGGTAAAAAAAAACAAGCTTAGGGATTTAAACCATGGCATTCTTATCATCTCTAGGATTTTGTTTTTTTAACTTGTTGACAAATTTCCGTAAACGATACACTTCAAGATCTACGAAAGCCCCTTCTTTTATCAAATATCTGGTGTCCTTCACAAATTGTGCACTATTAGGAAAATAATCCTCAATTTGCACGCCTTTTAACCCTTTCGTTTCCTGAAGAAAAACACGAATGTCTTCAGCTTTGTACAAAACATTTACTGCTTCATTTTGAGAACAAGCAGAAAACTCAGAACAAACAGAAACGCAAGAGTCAGAATCATCATCGTCAGAAGCTATGATTTCATCTTCAGCAGCGTCAGTTATTTTGATTTGCTTACTGGTTTTATCATTTCGACTCTTTCTTCTTTTAATTGGTGTTTTGAAAGTTGATTCAACTTCCATATCCAATCCACAGTCATTCAATCTCAGATCTTCCTTTACAATATCTCGGTCTTGTTCTACAATCACAGAAGATAATGTACTCAACCCCAGCGCGTTCTCTGCTGCCACGGACTCCGCCACAACACCTCCATCATCAACAACAGTAGAAAGCACCGCCCGCGCCTCCGCGCTGTTCACTGCCTCGAGCGGCTCGGTCGGTGTATTCGCGGGATTCACCGCTGCGCTGGTTTCGGGCGCGCTAGATTCATCAACAGCGCTCCCCCTTTTACCTGCATTAATCTGCTCTGTGTTCGTGTTCATTTTATCAGGACAATTACGACTAAGATGTCCGATTTTAGAACAACCAAAACATTTCATCGTCGTATCGGATGATGCAAAAACAGCATAATCAAAGCCTTCTATTTTAAATTTAAAAACCAGGTCAAGTTCATCCTCGCCATTCTTCAGAATCATAAACACCTGTCTCCTAAAGGACACGAGATGTTTCACTAAAGGCGATTTACATCCAAGCGGAATTTTTTTGATAGGAGAAACTATCTTTCCATATCGTGACAATTCCTGCACAATCATCTCATCTTTCACAAACGGAGGGACGTTTGAAATCATTATTTTCTTGGCGGGAGTGCTCAGAGGAAACACCGGCGTGAGCGAACCTTTGATTACAACACCATTTTGCACTATTTCGTTCGCCTTCTCAATAGTGCTAAAGAAAAGCACAAACGCATTATTCATTCGCGAAGCGGACACAATGTTTTCATGACCCACAACGTCTCCTACAGCCAAACAAACATCTTCCACGTTAGCGTTTGAATCAATTTTTACTCCATGACGCCGAGTTAAATTTTCAAAAGCCATTGTGTTTGGAATCGCCATGCTTCCCAGCAAAAATGCTGGAAGCAGACTATCCTCACAAAAACAATAAACAAAACAACAACGAAAAATACAGACAAAACACTTACAAGAAAAAAAGGAAAAAGTTTGGAAAAAGCACTCTTACCAGCCACAGTCGGCAAACCACTCACATCCACACTCACCACGCTCCGCCCACTCACTCCCAGCATGCACTCGAGAGAGAGAGAGAGAGAGAGGGAGAGAGAGAGAGAGAGAGAAAAGAGGAGGCAAAAGGAGAGAGCCCCAAGAATAAGAAGAGAGCCCCCAAGAAAGGGACCCAGAGAAGAAGAGAGCCAGAGCATCAAAGAGACAGAGCAACAGTTTCGATCTTGTTTTATCCTTTCCTTGACCATGTGACTAAAACCCAAATGTGAGACATTCAAACTGACCAATCAGATAATTACACTTCCACCACTGTACTAAAGGTGTGACAATTCATCGACCCCCCAAAGTACAAACATTTGGCCTGCATGCCTAGATCACTATCAGCCCCTCTTACCCCTTTTCCACCAAGGCAGAGCTGGTGCTGGTTCGGAGCCAGAGCCTAGTTTCAAATCGGTTCTTTGTTTTTCCACCGCCAAAGCACCAGCTCCGAACCAGTAAAACTGGTTCTTAAGTAGCACCAAATCATTGCAGGGTCTAGAACGGAGCCAAGAAAGAACCGCTTGCGTCAGAGGCTGGGGGCGGGGTTACCGTGGCCAACAAGACTGAAGAGAAACTTGTGACCGCCATTTTCAAATAGCAGCTAATCGAGCTAACAGCAGCTAAACACAATGGACGCGATCTAAAATATAAATCTAAGGCTAACGTCAGCATCTTATTGTTAGAAATAAATGTTATGTACATGCCGTTACTCTCGCTTGTAATCTCCGTCTGTACAAATAATGGCGAGCCGCGCGAACACGTTGGATCCGCCGTGTTTGGATGCCGATGTAGGTCCGCAAAGCCATGAACATCAATAGCAAAGCAACGTGCGCCATTGTTGATGATGTGTTTGTGTTTGGCGCCGCCGCGCTAACGTTGCTGAAAAGATTAGACGTAGCTGTGACGTAAGACCTGGCTCTGCGTTGGCTCTTTTAGCCTGTGGAAAAGCAAACCGGTTCTTTGGAGGCTCGTCAGTCGAACCAACTCCGAACCGGCACTAGCTCTAGCTCCGAACCAGCACCTGGTTCTTGTTGGTGGAAAAGGGGTATCTGTGCCTTAGGAACTCCAAATGGTCATTGTCTCTGAAAGAGGGGGTAGAAAAACAGTCAAGCAAATATCTTTGTTCATTTAAAATATCTTGGATTATTTTAAATTCTACACAACATTGATGGAGCAGTGAATAGGTTCAGTACACTGCAAAATGACATGACAAACTCTTTTTTTATGGCGTTTATCGCATTTTGGAAAAGAGCTCTTCAAATCATTTGTAGTAAACACTGCAATATTGCATAAAAAAATAAGCATTTTGATTTTGTGTTTGCAGTTGTTGGATGGCGTGGGAACCCAGTCTAGGAGCGTTTTACGGTCCGGTGGCCTTCATCCTCCTGGTGACCTGCGTCTACTTCATCTTCACCTTCATCCAGCTACGCAAACACCCGGAGAAGAAGTACGAGCTGAAGCCCGTGAGCGAAGAGCAACAGAGGCTGGCCGACGTCCACCAGAACGAGCCGAGAGCCGAACCCGGTCAGTGTCACGGCGGATGCCCGGGTCTCATCAACCCCTCGACGCTAGCTAACGAACACTCGTTTAAAGCTCAGCTGAGGACGACGGCCTTCACGCTGTTCTTGTTCCTCACCACGTGGACATTCGGTGCTCTCGCGGTCACACAGGGTCACTTTCTAGATATGATCTTCAGCTGCTTGTACGGGGCGTTTTCCGTCACGCTCGGGTTATTCGTGCTAATTCACCATTGCGCGAAACGTGACGACGTGTGGCATTGCTGGTGCGCGTGTTGTCCGGGACGCCGCTTGAACGCTAACAACAAAGCGTGTCACGCACACAAATCCAACGTGAACGGAGACATGCGACACTGCCATTCGGATTCAGTGTGTCCGGGGAAATCGATTCTGAGCCATTCGCATTGTGCGTGCCAGAATCACAATCACGTGACTTGCTTGATGCCGGTGTCGCCGTGTTGCGCCGCGCTTCAGCTTCTCGATGACGAAAACACGCCTCACGTGCTTCTCCACGCCGATCCCGAAGGATACCGACCCGCCGTGCATCTGCACCGCTGCGTGAAGCCCGTCAGGACTAAAGCGAGACGCACACGAGAACTAGCTTTTCGGATTCCCTCGGATGGCGCTAGTGCTAGCGCGCATAGCTCGCGCGCTAACTCCCCGCACGACCACATCTGCCACCTCGCTCACGACTCCTGCCATCATCATCATCACCATCACGTGTGCTGCGCTAAAGACGAGCTCCTGAACGAGACGTTTCTGTGCGGCTGCGGGAAGACGGCGGAGGACGATCTGCATCACGCACACATCGAGCTTCACGCTCGCACACACTCGCTGGCCAATCAGAACGGGCTCCTCAAGGGGAACGCGCTGTACCCCCCGGACGGCACGGGGAATATACGCACCGGACCCTGGAGGAACGAAACTACCGTGTAGTTCCAGGGATGGATCCCACTCTAGGATTTAAGAAAGGAACTTTTTTTTTTAGTACCATCACAAGTTTCGTTAGCGGTTTTCCTGCGCTGTTCGTTGTACAGGATGTTAGCGTCGGCTCCGCGGAACAACGGAAAACAGGGGCCTCGTTTATAAAGACGCGCAAAGAATGATCCTAAATGTGAACGTTTGCGGAAGTTATTTACTAAGCTAAATGTTTTTGTTTATTTTTACAGTTGTAAATGTGTGTATATATATATATATATTTGAAATTATGAATAAGTACAATGATACTATATGAATTATTAATAAGTACAATGATACTAACTGTGATTATAGGACGGTTTATGAAATGTTCCTATAAACAATTTATAATGGTCCATATGCACAAAAGAAAAAATCCTTAATTTTTTTAAATATATATTTTAGATTTTCACGTAAATGTATGTGTATGAGTTAGAAGATTCTTATAAAGATTCGTTTTTTCAGGAAATAATTAATTCGCTATCACAAATCAGTTAAAAATGTTGCTCATTTGAGCATATATAATAATATAAATGCTTATTTATATTCCCTAATTTTTATTTATTTTTTTACATATTTTTTTTTAGATTTTCACATATATGTATATATACATGTGTAAAAAAATAAATCTTAGAAATATTTTTATTTTTCAGGAAATAATCAATTAATTAATTAATCACAAATCAGTTAAAAATGTTGCTCATTTGATCATATAATAATATAAATGCTTATTTATATTCCCTATTTTTTTACATACTTTTTAGATTTTCACATATGTATATATACTTGTACATGTATGTGTAAAAAAAATCGTATAAATATAATTTTTTCAAATCAGTTAAAATGTTGCTCATTTGAGCATATATTAATATAAATGCTTATCATGATTGCCTATTTATCTTTGTATTTTCATATTGTTGTATTGTTTTGATTACTGCTCAGTTTCTGCCTTCATAAATCCTGATTTGTTCCTCACTTTTGGCATTTAAGCTCAGCTCTGTGCGTTTGATAACGAGGCCCCTGGTTTCACTGCAGCATCAGAGTCGGTGCGCGTGTTCACACTGCAGTTTAATCCGGAGTCACTTCACTTATTGGAGTTTAATGTGGTTCTTACTTACAGAAGTGGCAAACAAATGTGTTTCTGTGCAGCCTGTACATGAACATTGTGTTCCCAGCTGGTGCATTTATCACTACAGGTAATGTGTGTGTGTGTGTGTGTGTGTGCGCAAACGCAACCGAGTTTATGTGATGAAAAGAAGCATTTCAAAGGATTTTGCCATATATTTATTTTCATAGATGTATTGAGAGTCCCTCGAATGTCTGAATCATTTCTGAGAAAAACATCCAAATACATGAAAAGTCACCAGCAATTTTAAAGCACTCATAGTCCATCAGCTCAACATGTTTAATATATACTGTGAATATCAACTAGCGAAAACTTAGTAATACACAAACGAGTCCTGCTTCTGTCTTTCTTCTGTTCTGCCGGTGAAATCTGCCACGTAATCAGACGAAGACGCTTCGTTCCAGATCCTAGTGAGCTGCCTATCTAGACAGCATTTTGAGGGAACCTAAACATAAGGCAACATCATATGTATACTGTACATTAAAAAATGCCTCCAAGATGACGAGCGAAATGTAGATTCTAACTTTTTCTTTCAAGACTAAAAAGTATTGATGTAAAACACTCTATTTTCCCATTATGTGTGTGTGATGTGTGTTTTTATGATTATTACAGTACTGTGTCTGCTTAGAAACTTACTAATTCAGACTCTATTTTGTGAAAAATATTGAGGCTTAAATTGAAGATTTATCTATTTGAATTTGCAGTTTTAACATGAACTAATAAACTTGACGTGATGCATATTTGTCAGATTTCTGTAATAGCACTAATAAACTGAATGTGTTTTAAATACACAATAACCAGGTTTATATATTTATCATCAATAAATCCAAATTTGCTTCAATCTCATACATCGTAACTGGCTGAAGATCGCGTGGTACACAGCCAATCAAAGTTTAACCATCTTTTTATCTGAAGAAATGTAAACAGATTTATTCTGATTCTAAGCCATTTAAATTAATGCATTTTGAAATATGATCATTTAATAAAGATGCAGATATTTCGTAATAACTATTCCATGTTTTTTTTATTACAGAAATCTGACCTGTTTTAATGCATGACTGACAAATATGAATCACATTAAGTTTATTAGTTCGTTAAATCTGTGGGAAACGCTTTACGTAAAGCTTTTATGTATAATGCATTATAAAGGTATTCATAATGTATGCTATAATGCATCTAATTGTAACCAAAGTTAAAATGCATTATAATATTTGCTGATTCCTTGTCAAATATGAAATTGGTTTTAACGCATTATACTTCCTAAAGGCGTATTCAATTAATAGATAAGTATAACTGTGGTTACTGTTATTCATGAGATTATGCAATGCATTATAAGGTGCAATAAAAGGCATAATTAATGCATTCAAAAATGTTGAGGATGCATGATATATAAAGGCTTTAAGTAAAGTGTTGTCAAACGTGTATAATCCAAATTGCATATGCAATGCAAATGCATAAATGTTGAGTTTCTGAGTCAGATCCGTGACGTATGAGCTTTCAGATGTGAAGTGGCTCACTGGGTTCTGGAGCGTCTCTCGTTCTGTTACAGATCTGTGCTGATTCTTTACTGTTTCTATGGTGAATCACTGTTCTGTCGTCAAGGAGACGTTGTTTGTGCAAGAACATCATCATTGTGGCACTAGAAGGAGAAATGACAGTAATCTGATGCTTGTGTTTGATTGGTGAACGTCACAGACTGAGGAAGAGGAACTGCTGGATCATTCATTCACACGCTCTTCATCATCATCTGATGTCTGTCGAGAACATATCCTGGTCATGTTTCTATGGAAGCGTGTTTCCGCTGATGAATCAATCATAAATAATAAAGGTAATTGAGACATTGTTTTTTTTTTTCGTGTTTTTTTTCTTCTCATAATTGCGAGTTTCTCAAAATTCGAATATTTTTCTAATAATTGCGAGTTTATATCTCAAAGTCCTGACCTTTTTTTCTCACAATTCTGACTTTTTTCTAGTAATTGCGAGATTCTATCACAAAATTCTGTCGTTTTTTCCCCACAATTCTAACTTTTTTTCACGCAATTCTAAGTTTTGTCTCACAGTTCTGCCGTTTTATCTCACAATTCACAATTCTGACTTTTTTTTTCTTGCAATTCAGATTTTTTTCTCATTGCGAGTTTCTCAAAATTCTAATATTTTTCTCATTGTGAGTTTATATCTCAAAATTCTGACTTTTTTACTCAATTCTGACTTTTTTTCTAGGAATTGCAGGTTTTATCTCAAAATTCTGACTTTTTTCCTCACAATTCTGACTTTTTTCCGCAATTTTCACTTTTTTTTTATAGTGAAGTGAGTTTATATCACAATTCTGAGGAAATAAAGTCATATAAACTCACAATTGCAAGAAAGTCAGAATTGTAAGGTAAAAAGTCACAAATCTGAGAATTACTTTTGAGATAATTTTGAGATAGTCGCAATTACCTTTTTAATTTTTTATTCCATGGTGGAAACAAGCTTCTATATTTCCCCCCAAAATCAAAAGAAAAAAATCAATAAAGTTATTATATTATATTAAAAATATTTTTAAAAATTAAACTAGAAAATTATATTTTCATTAAAGAAAATTAAGCCTATTTTAAGATGTATTCCTTTTATTTATTATTATTTATTTTTATTTTTTGCATTGTGATGGGAAATGTTTTTAACTGCCATGACATTACTTTTTCTTTTTTTCTTTATGAATTTAAATGTGACCTGGACATGTTTTTTTTTTTTTTGAGATTTTCCAATTTACTTTTAAATTTGATTTTCAGATGGAAAGGTTTCCTCTTGAGGAAGAGCAACAGGTTTGGCAGTATTTAATGCACCGCTTGACAGAAAAGCATAAAAGAGGGTTTAATTTCACGCGTTCCTGTTTCCATGCACCGCAGATTGAGATAATAAATATTGAGAGATATTTAAATGAAGAGATGTGTGTGGATGTGGAAGGTTTTTCTGATGGTTTATTGCTCAGTATCTGAGTTCATGCGTTTGATTTGTACAGTATGTTGTTTTAATGCATTTGTCCGTCATTGTTACTGCAGGATTGTGGATTTACACTGTGAGATTTGCTGGAGAGAGTTCAGAAGCTGCTGTAATGACAGACAAACTACAATTATAACTCAATCCTGTAGAACTGTATGTCTGCACTCCTTTTATTCTTCAGATGTTTGACTTTTAACAGCAGATTTTTACACTCAGTCTTGCCTCAAATATCAAATTATTCAATGCAAGAGGTTGCACTCTCTTAAAGTTAGAGTTTATGTCTATGCATTTCCAAAAAATGTCCAATATTTCATCAGCTGAACGTGATTTCTCTGTCCCGTAAGCTTCATTTTCATATCTTTCACATTAAACATGCCATCTACTGAATAATGTCCATAATTAAGAGTTAAATTATGCTCTGTGATGTCGAACTTGTGGCCAGAATAGAGTTTGATTTGCTCTGAAGCAAGAAAATCATCCAGATCTATAATTAAGCAGCGTAACTGCGTCCTATTTTTGTGGAGACCGTGATACACTATCATTCAAAAGTTTGAGATTAATAAATAAGGAATGTGATAAATTGATCAAAAGTGACAGTAAAGATATTTGTTACATGTAAACCGAATATATTTCACATTTTTACTGTATTTTTTAATAAATAAATGCTTGTGTCTTGGTGAGCAGAAAAGACTTCTTTCATAAAAAATGCCATTGATTCAAACTTTTGACTTTTGTGTATTCACAAACACATTAGAATTTCAGATTTTAAAGGGTTTTTCAGCCCAAAAGTGTATTTTAATCCGGTTTGTGGAGATGCAGATGAAAGATGTGTTGGAGGAGAAAGCATTTCGTGTGAGTAAATGATGATGGACATGAATCAGCATAAATGTATTTTCCAGCATATAATGCATGTATTCAGTTGTGTGTGTGTGTGTGTGTGTGTGTTTTCAGACTCGCTCCAGGAGATCTTGCTCACGTGTCGTTCTCTGATCGTCTCAAATCTCGCTCTGTTTGACAGGCGTGAAATCCCTGAATACAAAACCCCAGAATAGATCAATCTCCTGCCAAAAACAAACTTTTCCAGGCAGATATACAGGGAGAGAGTGTGTGTGTGTGTGTGTGGTGTCTCTCCGAGTCAGTGTTGTGTGTAATTAGCTCTTATTTAATTAAAAAGGTCTTGAAAGGTTGGACTGTGAGGAAGAGTTTAGAGCCGCTGGTTCACATGATGAAGATCTCGAGTCCAGACCGTGTTCATCAGTGCGATATAAACCCGTGTGTCTAAAGATTGATCAATCCCACCTTTAATGAGAAGCTTTATTATCATTTCATTCTCGGGTTTAGTTACACGCACTTTCCACAAATAGGGTATGGGTATGTCCTTTTTATTTTATTTATTTAAATGTATTTATTTCAATTTCATTATTTGTTTTAGTCCAATAGGCTATTCATTGCTGCCATTTTATTTTATTTTTTGTTAATTTAATTCAACTTCATTATTGGTTTTAGTTGTGGGCATTTTCCACAAATAGGGTATAAATTAATGCTTTATTTGTTTGTTTGTTTGTTTGTTTATTGCTTTTTAGTTATTGGTACTTTCCACAAATAGGGTATAAATAGGTTTGTCCTTTTTATTTTATTTATTTAAATTTATTTATTTAATTCAATTTCATTATTTGTTTTAGTCCAAAAGGCTATTCATTGCTGCCATTTTTTTTTATTTTTTTTATTAATTTAATAAAATTTCATGATTGGTTTTAGTCCACAAATAGGGTATCAATTAGTGTCCTTTTTATTTAATTTTTTATTAATTTGATTTAATTTCATGATTGGTTTTAGTCCAAATAATAGGGTAGGCCTATACATTAGTGTCCTTTTATTTTATATTTAATTCAATTTCATGATTGTTTTTAGTCCAAAAATAGGGTATAAATTAGTCTTTTTAATATTTATATATTTTATTTCATTATTTTAGTCCACAAATAGGGTAAAAGTGAGTGTCATTTTATTTTTTACATTTTTATTTTGTATTTATTTAATTCAACTTCATTATTGGTTTTAGTTGTGGGCATTTTCCACAAATAGGGTATAAATTAATGCTTTATTTGTTTGTTTGTTTATTGCTTTTTAGTTATTGGTACTTTCCACAAATAGGGTATAAATAGGTATGTCCTTTTTATTTTATTTATTTAAATGTATTTATTTAATTCAATTTCATTATTTGTTTTAGTCCAATATAGGCTATTCATTGCTGCCATTTTTTATTTTTTATTAATTTAATTAAATTTCATGATTGGATTTAGTCCACAAATAGGGTATAAATTAGTGTCCTTTTATTTAATTTTTTTATTAATTTAAT